>NC_057797.1:754431047-754792704 GCF_018294505.1 Triticum aestivum | reverse complement strand
GCTGCGGGGCGGGCGGAACGAGCTGCGGGGCAAGCTGCCGCGGCGGTCGCGGCGAGCGGCGGGGTGGGTGGGCGAGCTGCGGGGCGGGCGAGGCGAGCGGGGCACATGGGTAGTCGCTGCTACGTGGGACCAAGAACGGATACGAGAGGACAACAGCGGTCGACGAGAGCGTCCGCTTCTATCCACTTCCTACCTCTTTTTATATTTGGGCCAAGTTTGGGTCAGAGAGGACAACAGGCGGACACCTACGTCCGTTTGGGTCGCCCCGTTGAACCATGTTTTGTGTCCGGATGACCCAAATGAACAAATGAATCTCTCCCTTGGAGTTGCTCTAAACCCGATCCGAGATTAATACTCTCTAGGTCCTACAGTATAATATAGATTGCAACCAAATGTAGCGACAGTTTTATAACTCCTGCCAAATTCGACAGGATAAGAGCATCTACAGCCGGACGTCTCAAACCATCTCTCGTACGCGCGCCTGGTCAGTGAACAAACATGAGACAGAAGAAAAAATGTGACCCAACCAGACACCACATATCATCCCTATACGTCCGGGCTGTCTGAGAATCCTCATATCCATCTCAAGCGTCCGGAGGATATAAGGCCTTGCAGACGCGCTCAGGCATTCCGCCGCGTAGGACGCTACCCCACCCCGGACCATATTTTCTCTCTCTTTATTCATTATTTTATTTCTCTCCTCATCTTCATCAATCACGTGCAAGTGACCGCATATATGAGAGAAAAGAAAACGAAATATGACTGCATGGAAGGATAAATAGAGGCTCACAACGGACACGTCCGGTCATTTATGGGGTCATATTTGCTATGGACGGTTGTATGCTCCAACTGTTCTCTAAAGTGCCGCACGCTTTGCATGCTGACACAGCCAAATGCCGAATACCAGGGCATGTACAATGCATAGCCTCAGGGTGATGCACTGATGCCTTGTATACTATGTAGGATCGGATATCAGGTAAAGTAGGTTTGGATAAGAAAACATGATCCTATTCAAGAGGCGGGGGTATGGAGAAAAAAATATGGTCCGGTATCAAAACTTGAAAATGTTGAGGTAAAAAGTAGAAATGCATGTATACTAGTCTTTATTTTTCATTTTTTAATGAGGCTCATTAATGATAACTTGCACTGGGAAAAAATATAAATGTAATTTTTTTAAATTACTCATGAGGCATCTGTATCCATATGTCATCATTGTACGTGCCCCAGAGAGATCCTCCAGCCTTCCCTTACCGCCCCAGAGTAGTACAAAGTTTAAGGTGACGATCGAACGTAATCGTGCGGCCGACCTCCTAAAAAGGGAACGAACGAATGGATATAGAGCGTCGAGGAGGAATCATACGCTATCCTTATCTTATCCCCTCATAACTAATTTTATCGCTACGCAATAAGCTTCACCCCGTCTGTCACCGCCACCATTGCATGTATGCTGCCTATGCGCATCTGAGGTGGAGTCGCGTCAGCTTTGCCGAACTGCCTCGCGTACGTTACGTACTCCATCGCCCCATGCAATGCAATGGTGGAAAGGAAAAGTAAAGTAAATTTTGATTCGATCTGATCCGGCCTTAATTATTTGGTTGCCACGCTACGCCTATGCAGGACAGCAGGAGTATCTAGCTAGATCAGTACTCCCTCCGTTTCACAATATAGTGCTTCCTCTATCCACGTGCTTCAACTTTGACCGTAAATTTAACTATTAAGACCGATTGCGACGGGAGCAAAAATTATATCAGTGAATTCATATTTGAAAGAAGTTTTTAATTATATAATTTTTCTCCCGCCGCAGTTGGTCTCGTTGGTTAAATTTATGATCAAAGTTGAATCTCGGAAAACGCGGGCGCATTATATTTTGGAATGAAGGAAGTACTATGTAGATCACGAACGGACTGGTCGACCAGCGCATCATCACCACGTATACTTGCCCACCTTTCCGTGCTTTTCTGCGAGGGCCGTGCGATTCTTTTTTGTGTGCGATCAGCGCGTGCACATAGCCACAGACAGTTCTAGTTCACGACACCGGGGAGAATTATTGCCAATGTGAATGTGATGGATCAAAGAAGACGATGATGCTGGCATGTCTTCCGCGTGTTTCCACGTCGCGCACGTACGGTGCAGCACTCCGCTCCGGCCCCGTGGGTGCACTCGAATGTAGTAGTACAATCATCAGTAAAAAACCTATTCAATCATTTTTCTTAGTCCGGAGAATTAGTCCCGGCCAGGTTTTGGCCTAGGGGAGCGGACGATGCCGGGTTCTCTCATCGATACAATTAGGGTTATCAAAGAAACTATTCAATCATTTTTCTAATGGAATGCAATTCATGTCAACATGAATATTTAGTGATTAATTCAGAACTTCATACGTCTACTTAGGACACATTCTAAGTATTCATTACTTTGCGAACATTATGTGCCTACATTTATGTTTTCATACCATGGCACCACTCAAGTCAATTACAGTCAATTCTTCTTAGATTAGACAAACTAGCACATATGCCCATGCGTTGCAACGGGGAAAATTGATGTTTTGTACAAGCATAATGTCCCATAACATCGGATTCATTATAAAAAACATGTTGCAACGTAGCATCGTCCTTCTACAAAATGAACATAAAAAATACGTCGCAATTTAGTCGTGTTCATATTTTCTTTGCGGGGCGTAATGTCCCACTGATTTCATTTAAATACAATCCTTTTTAATGTCATTTAAGCATGATCCTTTCATTAATTACCATGAAGTCCTGACCGTTTTAGTCGGGAATCAAATTCTTCCTTTTCTAATTTAATTGCCCCAACACATTAAGGCCTATAGATCATTTTTTTAATTATCCTACCTTTTTACCTCAAATCCTTCATGTAGAATTTATTAAGACCACAATTGAGGGAGCCCTGGATTAGGGGGTCTCCGGACAGCCGGACTATCTCTATTGGTCGGACTGTTAGACTATGAAAATACAAGATTGAAGACTTCATCTCGTGTCCGGATGGGACTCTACTTGGCGTGGAAGGCAAGCTAGGCAATACGTATATGGATATCTCCTCCTTTGTAACCGACCTTGTGTAACCCTAACCCTCTCCGGTGTCTATATAAACCGAAGAGTTTTAGTCCGTAGGACAAGAATTACAACATATAATCATACCATAGGCTAGTTTCTAGAGTTTAGCCTCTCTCATCTCGTGGTAGATCTACTCTTGTAACATCATATCTTCAATATTAATCAAGCAGGACGTAGGATTTTACCTCCATCAAGAGGGCCCGAACCTGGGTAAAACTTCGTGTCCCTTGCCTCCTCTTACCATCCGTCCTAAACGCACAGTTCAGGACCCCCTACCTGAGATCCGCCGGTTTTGACACCGACATTGGTGCTTTCATTGAGAGTTCCTCTGTGTCTTCGCCGTTAGGCTTGATGGCTCCTACTATCATCGGTAGAGATGCGGTCCAGGGTGAGACTTTTTTCCCCGGACAGATCTTCGTATTTGGCGGCTTTGCACTGCGGGCTAATTCGCTTGGCCATCTGGAGCATATTGAAAGCTACGCCCCTGGCCATCAGGTCAGATTTGGAAGTTTGAATTACATAGCCAACATCCGTGGGGACTTGATCTTCGACGAATTCGAGCCACAGTCGGGCGCGCCGCACTGTTGCGATGGGTATGACCTAGCTCTGCCACCGGACGGTACCCCAGAGGCCGCGCCCGCATCAACTCCGACCCTTAGCTCGGAGCCAGCTGCGCCAATCGAGGACGGGTGGCTAGACACCGCCTCAGGGTCTGCAGTCTCGACGGCGATCGAGCCAAACACCAGCATAATCCTCTGCGCAGCCCGTGACTCCAAGGTGCCGGACTCTCTTCCGAACCCCGAACCATCCGCGCCCCCGCTAATCGAATCCGATTGGGCGCCGATCATGGAATTCACCGCTGCGGGTATCTTTCAGCACTCGCCCTTCGGCGACATTCTGAATTCACTAAGGTCTCTCTCTTTGTCAGGAGAGCCCTGGCCGGATTATGGCCAACATGATTGGGATGTGGATGACGAAGAAATTCGACGCCCACCCACCACCCACTTTGTAGCCACTGTCGATAATTTAACCGACATGCTCGACTTCGACTCCGAAGACATCGACAGTATGGACGACGATGTAGGAGACGAACATGAACCAGCACTATAGGGCACTGGAAAGCCACCTCGTCGTATGACATATACATGGTGGATACACCCAATGAAGGCAACGGCGACGAGATAGCGGAGGATGACCCCTCCAAGAAGCAACCCAAGCACCAACGTCAGCGGCGCCGCTCTAAGTCCCGCCAAAGCAAAAGTGGTGATACCGGCACAGGAGATAATAACACTCCGGATAGCACCGAAGACAACAACAATTCCCTCCAGCAAGATTTAGAGCAGGAGGATGAAGGAGCCAGCTCTCCTGAGAGGGCGGCTGGCGGAGAGGAGGAGGATGACAATTACGTGCCTCCCCTCCGAAGACGAGGCAAGCCTCAGCGATGATGAATTCACCGTACCAGAGGATCCCGTCAAACAAGAGCGCTTCAAGCGCAGGCTTATGGCCACGACAAATAGCCTGAAGAAAAAACAGCAGCATCTTCAAGCTGATCAAGATCTGCTAGCTGACAAATGGACTGAAGTCCTCGCGGCCGAGGAATATAAACTCGAGCGTCCCTCCAAGAGTTACCCAAGGCGGAGGTTACTACCCCGACTGGAGGAAGAAGCATATGATACGGCTGATCGGCCACCTCGTGGCCACGATAGAGAGGCATTCTAGCCAAAAGCTCAACCTCCACCCCAACGCCATCCAAATAAAAAGTCATGGGGAGATACGCCGGACCTGCGAGACATATTGGAGGACAAAGCAAAGCATTCAAGATCGATCTACGGATCACGAGGGCCCACCACTCTACGAGACGGTAAATGTCACGCCGGATACAGTAAAAACAAATCCGGCCGGGCCGAACACAGCGGGCAGGACCCATACGAGCTGCGTCGCGATATAGCCCAATACAGAGGCACCGCACACCCCTTACGCTTCACAGAGAAGTAATGGAACATCAATTCCCAGACGGTTTCAAACCTGTAAACATTGAATCATACGACGGCACAACAGATCCCGCAGTAGGGATTGAGGACTTCCTCCTCCACATCCACATGGCCCGCGGTGATGACTTACATGCCATCAAGTACCTCCCACTAAAACTCAAAGGACCAGCGCGGCATTGGCTTAATAGCTTGCCAGCAGACTCCATTAGCTGTTGGGAAGATCTGGAGGCCGCATTCCTCGACAACTTTCAGGGCACTTATGTGCGACCACCATACGCCGATGACTTGACCCACATAATTCAGCAGCCAGAAGAGTCGGCCAGGCAATTCTGGACTCGGTTCCTTACAAAGAAAAATCAAATCGTCGACTGTCCGGATGCGGAGGCCTTAGAGGCTTTCAAGCACAACATCCGAGACGAGTGGCTAGTCCGGCACCTTGGTCAGCAAAAGCCGAAATCTATGGCAGCTCTCGCGACGCTCATGACCTGCTTCTGTGCGGGAGAAGACAGCTGGTTGGCTCACAGTAATAACATATCAAAGAACCATGGTACCTCCGATACTAGGGACGGCAGTAGCAGGTCACGTCGCAACAAGCATAAGCGCCGCATTAACAGCGAAAGTACTGAGGATACGGCAGTCAATGCCGGATTCAAAGGCTCTAAACCCGGTTAGCGGAAAAAGCCGTTCAAACAAAGTACGTCGGGTCCGTCCAGGTTGGACCGTATACTCGATCGCTCGTGTCAAATACATGGCACCCCAAACAAGCCAGCCAATCACACCAACAGGGATTGTTGGGTGTTCAAGCAGGACGGCAAGTTAATTGCCGAAAACAAGGACAAGGGGTCGCATAGCGATGACGAGGAAGAACCCCGGCAGCCACACACTAGAGGACAGAAGAGGTTCCCCCCGCAAGTGCGGATGGTGAACATGATATACGCAACCCACATCCCCAAGAGGGAGCGGAAGCGTGCACTCAGGGACGTAGATGCGTTGGAGCTAGTCGCCCCAAAGTTCAACCCTTGGTCCTCCTGTCCGATCACCTTCGATCGCAGGGACCACCCCACTAGTATCCGTCATGGAGGATTCGCCGCACTGGTCTTAGACCCAATCATCGACGGATTTCACCTCACTCGAGTCCTTATGGATGGCGGCAACAGCCTGAACCTGCTTTATCAGGACACAATGCGCAAAATGGGTATAGACCCCTCAAGGATCAAACCCACAAAAACGACCTTTAAAGGCGTCATTCCAGGCGTAGAGGCCCATTGCACAGGCTCAATTACACTGGAAGTGGTCTTTGGATCCCCGGATAACTTCCGAAGCGAAGAGTTAATCTTCGATATAGTCCCGTTCCGCAGTGGTTATCACGCGCTGCTCGGACGAACCGCATTCGCTAGATTCAATGCGGTACCACATTATGCATACCTCAAACTCAAGATGCCAGGACCTCGCGGAGTTATCATAGTCAATGGAAACACAGAGCACTCTCTCCGAACAGAGGAGCACACCGCGGTCCTTGCAGCAGAAGCGCAAAGCAGCCTCTCAAGGCAATCTACCAGTTCGGCGTTTCAAAGCCCGAACACCTTCAAGCGCGCTCGGGGCAATCGGCAGACAGACCGCCTGGCGCGATCTAAGCTCGCGTAGCAATACGGCGGCCACCCCAATCCCAGCCCAATGGCGTTATTCGTGACGCGCGTACATAATTACACGTTAAAAATACCATGGGCACAGGTGGGGAGGGGGGCACAACTGTGGCACGCCCCAAAACGCGGCCTAAACCGCACTAGGGGCTTCCCGTTTGGTTATTTTTCTTTTTCTTTCAGGACTTTAATCTCTGGAGACACCATGCGGCAGCTCTATTGCCGCACACATGATACAACAACCAAGGCGGCAGACAACTACGTTATATAACGGAATCCCCAGGTTGATTACAGATTTCATATCATTCCCCAGCTCGCCCTTGGAAGGGACGTAGTCCTACTCTTTTGCTTATTACACTATCTGTATCACTCTGCTGTAATGCAATTTTTTAATAAACAATGCATGACATTACGACTATTATTGCATTCTTGTTATATATATATATATATATATATGTTCATCAACGACGCCTTGCAACCTTACACTCTGGTACGGCCAAAGCACCAGGGGCTTACGTACCCACAATATGGTGTGAAAAGTCTGAACACTTTCACAAGTGTGGCACCCCGAACTTATAGCATTATATGCATCAGCTCTGAATCATGTCTTTGTTCAAATGTTGGGTTTGCCCGGCTCCTATGTTTTGGTATCTTACGTTCCGCTCTATCGGCTAAGGTAGCGCTAGGAGAACTACTGCGATTGTGCCCCGGTTCTGCCGGGCTGAGCAGCTCAGTAGAGAAAGCTAAAACTGATTGTCATGATAAGGCGAGAGACTAGTCTCTGTTTGGCGAGGTTTTTCAAGTCCCTAAAGACTTATGCCGCTTAGGGCGAGGGGCCGGCTCTGTCCGGCTTACAGGCGTATATCGCACCCCGAATTCGGCCTTCCGAATACCAGGGGCTTTACCGAAATTTAAAATTATAGAATTCTATGGCTAAGTGAGAGTGATAAAGCATTATTAGTCCGGTTGCCTTGTTCATTGTGCTGAGCACCTCCCTTGAAGGACCCAAACATGGGAACAAGAGTGCTCAGGTTTATCCCGAACACCCCAGCACTCGCGGTATGGGGGCAGAAGTCGAGGACTAGCCATCTCTCAGATTGGATAAACAGCCAAACAGAAGGTAATATTTTAAATTCACACAAGCATTGCATAGCGCATATGAAACAAGTTTTCATCACACAGGATAAAAACGAGCAAGTCTCATTCAAATATTACATTTTGTGAACACTCATCCGCGATAAGACGGGCGCCCGGCAGAACACCCTCGTAGTACATCTCGGGGTGGCGGTGCTCCTTGCCCTCCGGCGGCCCCTTCTTGATCAGCTTCATGGCGTCTAGCTTGACCCACTGCGTTTTGACACGGGCGAAAGCCCGGCGTGCTCCTTCAATGCAGACGGATCGCTTGACGACCTCCAGCCGTGGGCAGGCATCCACAAGCCGCCTCACCAGGCCGAAGAAGCTGTTCGGAAGGGCGTCGCCAGGCCACAGCCGGACTATGAGGCCCTTCATGGCCTGATCAGCCGCCTTATGTAGCTCGGCCATCTGCTTCAGCTGGTCGCTCATTGGCACCGGATGTTCGGCCTCAGCATACTGAGACCAAAACAGCTTCTCCGTCGAGCTTCCATTCTCGGCCTGGTAAAATTGTGCGGCGTCGGACACACTGCGGGGCAAATCTGTGAATGCTCCTGAAGAGCTCCGGATTCGGGTAAGTAATCGGTAAATTACTTTTACATGCTTGCTTTGCATATAGAAATCCTTACCCGCTGCTATCTTCTTCATCGCGTCGATCTCTTGGAGGGCCTTTTGGGCTTCGGCCTTGGCACTCTTCGCGCTCTCACGGGCTGCAGCAAGCTCAGACTCTCGCGTCTTCAAGTCAAGCTCCAACGCCTCGTGCTTCGTCACGAGAGCCTAGAGCTCTTGCTGCACCTCGCCCACCCGAGCCTCGTGCCTCTCTCGCTCGGTGCGCTCCTTGGCCGCTGTATCTTCGGCCTTGGTCAGCGCTTGCTTCAGGGTCGCCACCTCGGTCGTGGCCCCTGGCAAAACATACAATGATCCTGTCATTTTGCAATCGCGTCCTTTTTATACACATATACCTATAGACGGGGTATTACTTACCTTCGTTCTCCTCGAGCTGCCTCTTGACAAGGCCGAGCTCTTTCTTGGACCCATCGAGGTCCTGCTTCAGTACGGCGACCTCCGCAGTTAGTGCGGCGGACGCCAGCAGAGAAGCCTGCATATGCATATTGACATACTTATATTCGACTCCTGCGATATTATTTGATCCTCTGTTCGGCTTTTCTTTGCGAACACCGAACAAAGCATCAGGGGCTACTGTCTATGCGATAATACTTCTACTACATTTTAAAACACTTACCTCGAAGCCTGTTAGAAGGCTAGTACAGGCTTCAGTCAATCCGCTCTTGGCGGACTGAACCTTCTGGATCACCGCACTCATGATAGTGCGGTGCTCCTCCTCGATGGAAGCGCTGCAAAGCGCTTCCAACATAGTGTCCGGCGCCTCTGGATGGACAGAGGTCACCGGCACAGGCGTTTCACCCCCCTTAGAAGGGGACCGCTTGCCCGAGCTCGGAACCGTTGGAGGGTCCGGCGCGGTGTTCAGTTGAGGGCCGAACTCGGAGCTCTCGGGGACCCCGTCCCCTCGGCTCCCGGAGTCCGGAAGGTCGCCTTGAGGCGCCTCTGGGACTGTCCCCCCTCGATCCGGTGCCTCTTGAGACAGAACCTCGGCGTCGTCGGCTGGATGAGGGGAGGTGGCGGTCGGGACTAGATGGCTATCCATGTCCGACGAGCCCAGGGAACCGTCCGAGGATACCTCGATATTGGCTCGGAGCGGCCTGCACAATTGAGTTCGGCGTTAGGGAAAGCAATGCGACAAAGGAATCCTATGGGTTACTTTGGTATCCGAATACTTACGATCTCCCGTGGGGCTTGGCCCTAGGCAACCACTCGTCTTCACTTTCGTCGGCAGCGGTGGAGCTGTCCGGAAGGAGCGTCCTTCCCTTCTTGGACCCTCTGGCCTCCCCAGTTGGGGCGGCCTTCCGTTTCTTATCTTCCCAAGTTGGTGGGGGAGCCTCTTCTTCCTCTTCCTCGTCTTCGGGGGAAGAGTGCGCCGTAGAGTCATCGGACGGTGAGTCCGACGACGCCTGGCGTCGGGAACTCTTTCGAGCTTCCTTGGCCTTCTTGGTCTTCTCCGGCACCTTGTAAGGAGCCGGAGTCAACATCTTCGCCAGAAGGGCGTCTGCAGGGCCTTCGGGCAAGGGAGCCGGACAGTCGATTTGTCCGGCCATCTTCTGCCAGTCCTGTTAACGGCACAGGAGTTTAGATCCCGCATAGAGCCAATCTATATAGAAAACAAATATCCTGTAAAAGGTAAAACAACCTACCGCACTGGCGTGGCGCTTCGCGCTGAATCCGCGATCCCCAGTAATGGGGGGAGGGACCTCGGCGCTCTTGAACAGCACCCTCCAGGCATCTTCATGAGTCGTATCGAAGAGCCTGTTCAGAGTTAGGTGCTGCGCCGGATTGAACTCCCACAAGGTAAACTCCCATTGTTGGCACGGGAGTATCCGGCGGATGAGCATAACCTGGACTATGTTGACAAGCTTGAGCTTCTTGTCCACCATGTTCTGAATACATGACTGGAGTCCGGTCAGCTCCTTTGAATTACCCCAGGACAGGCCCTTCTCTTTCCAGGAGGTGAGCCGCATGGGGATGCCAGATCGGAACTCAGGGGCCGCTACCCATGCGGGGTCGCATGGCTCGGTGATATAGAACCACCCCGATTGCCACCCCTTTATGGTATCCACGAAGGTGCCCTCGAGCCATGTGATGTTGGGCATCTTGCCCACCATGGCGCCTCCGCACTCCGCCTGGCGGCCGCTCACTACCTTCGGCTTGACATTGAAGGTCTTCAGCCATAAGCCGAAGTGGGGCTTGATGTGGAGGAAGGCCTCGCACACGACGATAAACACCGAGATGTTGAGGATGAGGTTCGGGGCCAGATCGTGGAAATCCAGGCCGTAATAAAACATGAGCCCCCGTACGAAGGGATGGAGAGGGAATCCTAGTCCGCGGTGGAAATGGGTGAGGAATACCACCCTCTCATGGGGCTTGGGGGTGGGGATGAGCTGTCCCTCATCTGGGAGCCGGTGTGCGATGTCGTCGGGCAGGTATCCAGCTCTCCTCAGTTTCTTGATGTCTCCCTCCGTGACGGAGGAGACCATCCACTTGCCTCCCGCTCCGGACATGGTTGGAGAAGGTTGAGATGGAAGTGAGAGCTTGGGCGCTAGAGCTCGAGTGTGTGGGAGCGGATGAGCAGAGGAGGAAAAGGCGTGGATAGAAAGGTGAATCGTTATCCCTTTATATGGGCAGACAAAATTAAGCGTCCCCACTTGCCTGGTAAAACTCGCTTATCCCCCAAGCGCCGCAATTGATGGCGCGGTTGGGTTACCCATGCCCGTATTGATGAAAATCCCGTAATAAGGGGACACGATCTCTGCTTTGACAAGACGTGTCAAAAAACTGCCTCGCGTTATGTGTGGGGCTGGTTAAAAGAAACGGTTCGAATAATCACCGGGCCATGACGTAACGTCGTGTTGCTAAAATAAGCTAGCAAATTAGATCTGTGAAAACATTATTCTCTCTACGGTGGAATGTGGAACTTATTTTGCAGGATCGGACACTATCCTCGTATTCAAATTCTTCTGTGATGTATTCGGAGAAGGAACCCGCCTTGCAATGCCGAAGACAACTGCGCGCCGGACTCATCGTCATTGAAGCTTGGTTTAGGGGCTACTGAGGGAGTCCAGGATTAGGGGGTCTCCAGACAGCCGGACTACCTCCATTGGCCGGACTGTTAGACTATGAAGATACAAGATTGAAGACTTCGTCTCGTGTCCGGATGGGACTCTACTTGGCGTGGAAGGCAAGCTAGGCAATACGTACATGGATATCTCCTCCTTTGTAACCGACCTTGTGTAACCCTAACCCTCTCCGGTGTCTGTATAAACCGAAGGGTTTTAGTCCGTAGGACAACAATTACAACATACAATCATATCATAGGCTAGCTTCTAGGGTTTAGCCTCTCTGATCTCGTGGTAGATCTACTCTTGTAACACCCATATCTTCAATATTAATCAAGCAGGACGTAGGGTTTTACCTCCATCAAGAGGGCCCGAACCTGGGTAAAACTTCGTGTCGCCTCCTGTTACCATCCGGCCTAGACGCACAGTTCGGGACCCCCTACCCGAGATCCGCCGGTTTTGACACCGACAACAATCATTCTAATAGTTATTCCACTGATTTACTCATAATCCTTTCTTTAATTAGCCACATTCATTTAAATATTATATTTAATCCCACAATCCTTCCTTTATTAGCTCATTCGCTTAATTAGCTCTCCCTAAACATGAGCCTTGGACCTCACCCTTCCCCATCTACAGGAACGAAGGGCGATTTGTGCGAACCCCGGTCTCTCCACCTCGCCGTTGCCGTATCGGCGGCTCCCTCGCCCTCCGTCGGACGCTCTGGTGGTGGGAGGACGGGGGAGGCCCGATTTGCAGCGTGTACATAGTGTAGGAGTGCCTAGGGAGCCAGCCGGTGGCGTCGTGGAGGCGGCGGTGCGACTGGATCGACTTTTTGCAGGTGTTGGTCTCCCCTTCGAAGGCGAAGTCCGGTGGAGCTCCGTGGTGTACCAGCTCCTTTCTTCGTGCTCGCTGCTTGGTGGAGAGGCCGTGCACGGTTCCCCCGTGCCGGAGATCGAGGGATGGCGATTCCGGCGGTTGAGGATCTGGAGAAGGAAGGCGATGTCGAGCGGTGTGACGACGATGACGGCCATGGGTGTAGGTCCTCAGGGACCGTTGATCGGAGACTTCCTGTTTCGCATGGGGGCTGCTTCAATCCAAGGTGTCAGCAAGCAGCAGCGAACGACGTGTCACCGGCTCGTCCACGGCGCCGGCGTAGTCGGGTTGCAAAGGGGCTTGGTTGTAATTTCCTTTTCTGTGTGGACCTTTCAGTAATTTGGCTATTTTAATATCAACTCATTTTCTCACAAAAAATAAATAAATAAACATAATGACTGCCACTCGTATATTTAGAGTGAGTTGGGATTAGTAAATATGAAAGGTGCATAAGTCTTTGGTTGTTACATCTAAGAGATAGACAGGAGGTCTTGTGTTCAATTCCCATAATGTTGATTTATTTTGACCCAATTATTTTTCGCGGTCTCTCTATAAAAGCCCATAAAAGGCCCATCAACATACAAGTAACTGGCCCAGATCGCTTAACATGTGTAAACCAAACGTAAAGGGCTAAACCAAACCAAGAATACCTATTCCCTTTAATAGTACGTATAGATTGTTGTCGTTGTCTTCTTTCAAAGACACCTTTATTCCCATAAGAACATAAAATTAGACAGATTGTTCATACCTTTACATTCACAACATTATACTATTTCTCTGACAAACACAACTCATTTGGATAACAAATTATCTCTTCATATTACCATAACACATTGTCTGTATACCAGATAAACAATGTGCTCACATTTTTGTTCTTTCAATAGCACTATCTGTTAATAGTTCACTAACAAGTAAATTGTGTGTTCTTATTTCTTTCCTTTCAATGAGATATTATTTCTACCAATTTGTATTTTCATATTATTTTCCACTGTACATTCTTTGGTTTGCCAGACCACTTGTACTAAAAATATTGCGCCTTCCCCTAAATGAAGACATCAGTATTGAGGTCGCATTGGAGTCAAACCTTAGATTTACATTCCAAGTTGGCTCAATAGCAAAGGAAGCAGCCGTTCCTATATTCATGGAGATAATTGGAGAGACTTTACCATGTGTCATGCAATGCGAGTTGGTAGTCAAATGTTACTGCATACAAAAGAATGTCATTCTCATTTACATGACCTTACCCGACAACATCCATCTTTGGATTCATCAAATCTAGTTTACATTCAACTTGTTGCATGTTGATGTATCAGTTACCAATCGACATGTTTTCACTAAGTAATTACTGTTTGTACTTACGGTACAAACAATTATTCATTTCCATTTCAAACTACTCTTTGTAACAATTCATGACATGTAGGTTGTTTCCATGTGGACTATTCTACATGTTTGTTAGTTAAAAACTTGTTTTTACTTCATGTACACTCTTCAACCTATTTTTTGTTCCATCGTTTCTTGGTTACCAATCCAATTTTTATTGTCCTTTGTCTAAATTCATGTACACTCTTCAACTTGTTTTCTATGGGAAGAACAATGTCATGAATTTAGACAAAAGGACAATAATCGTATGGTTGTAGTGTGAACTCCAAAGAGAGTGATGAAAGGTTTAGATAGAGGAACAACAGTAAACGAAACCAAATAATAGATAAAGCTGACACTAGAACATAATTGCACAAACTAGCGCTAATTGATAAATAAAAAAGCTAAAAGGTTTGAAAGGAAGAAGAGAGATAAGGCGAAACCAAGGAGTAGGAAAAGGTGGCAGTGGACGATAAATGCATGGGCATATGGTGAATTGAGAAAGACAATGACAAAAGGTTCCAAATGGAAATCACAGACAACATAAGTTCGAAAACAAAAGAAAAATATGCACTTGCTTACATCTATCAATAAAAATGAAACAACCATTATAATTTGCAGGAGTTGTGCATTATGACCATCTTCAGAACACATGGGGTGTGTCGTTATGATATTGGCACATAGTTAAGACTATTTCAGATAAGGACATCTAATTAACACAATAGTTAACAACCTTGAGAGGCACATATACTACAGAAGTACTTATTATACAGTAGTTAACAGACAACGTCTAAGGAAGCATTGCCAAAAAGTAGAACTATCATTATATATATGGTAAAAATTAGGGTCATTAAGTTTTTTGTAGAACTTGTTTAGGCTCGTTAAGTTTTTTAACGTAATAAAAAATATGAAATAAATAGTGTAACAATACTACCTCTGTCCAGGTTTATTAGGGTCCCTCTTATTTTGGGCTAAAGCTCTTTCAAATATGAATCAACAATATATTTTCTCTATCATTTGTATTTTATTATTAGTTCTATATATGATCAAAATTTAACCCAAAATCAATGTTTAGGATATCGATTATCATATCGTCTCGGTTGGCTGGGGATTAGAGATTAATCAGTAATTGGCCGGTTAATAGATTTTATCGGTTGATTATACATCGGATATCTTTTTAGCAAATGCCAGATTCCCAACACTACAATATGCTATATACAACACAAAAACAATATTAGACAGAGGTGTTACCTCGATTCCTTACCTTTGAATCCTTGTACAACACTAAAACCCTATGTTCTTTGATTCTCTCACAGTCACAACCAAAATAAATTGCCAGTAAACATTAGCACAATACACATAGTGGTAGAAATAGGCCGAATTTATCGATAGATTCCCGATAAATCGCGTGTCATAGGGATAAATCGGCCCAACCGATTAATAGTGATGAAATGACATAATCCTATCAACACCCCCTAGTAGTGATATATCAGTTGATTTTTTTTGAGGGGCAAAAGGTTCTATATTCAATCAAAACATTCAGAGTTATGTTACAGATATTTGGTAAAGAACCCATCCAAATATAGCGGCCTCCGCCTAAGGACGATGCAGCCTTCACTAACCCATGAGCATCTACTACAACTCCCTATACTCATGCACCACATCCACTAGAGTAAACAATTTAGCACTGTCCTCCACTTCTCGCAAAATCATCGAGTATGAACACTTCGCCTTCTGCTGGAAATTAGTGACAACTTCCATGCAGTCTGAGACAACTTTTACCTTCCCAATATCGAGATCTTGGGCAATATCAAAACCTTCATTACATGCTATAGCTTCTAGACATGCTGAATTTGTCTGGCCATTCAAAACAACAGCGGAAGCACCCAAAAAATGTCTGCGCTCATCGCGACAAATTGCTGCAGCTGCCCCTCTTTAACCGTCCCTGGACAATCCTCCATCAACACTCACCTTGCACCAACTAGTCTTCAGAGGACTCCATCTTGATAACCCACAAGTATAGGGGATCGCAACAGCTTTCGAGGGTAGATTATTCAACCCAAATTTATTGATTCAACACAAGGGGAGCCAAAGAATATTCTCAATTATTAGTAGCTGAGTTGTCAATTCAACCACACCTGGAAACTTAGTATCTGCAGCAAAGTGTTTAGTAGTAAAGTAATATGATAGTGGTGGTAGCGGCAACAAAAGTAAAGACAGAAAAAGTAATATTTTTGGTATTTTGTAGTGATTGTAACAGTAGCAGCGGGAAAGTAAATAAGCGTAAACCAGTATATGGAAAACTCGTAGGCACTGGATCAGTGGTGGATAATTATGCCGGATGCGGTTCATCATGTAACAGTCATAACATAGGGTGACACAGAACTAGCTCCAATTCGTCAATGTAATGTAGGCATGTATTCCGTATATAGTCATACGTGCTTATGGAAAAGAACTTGCATGACATCTTTTGTCCTACCCTCCCGTGGCAGCGGGGTCCTATTGGAAACTTAGGGATATTAAGGCCTCCTTTTAATAGAGAACCGGAACAAAGCATTAGCACATAGTGAATACATGAACTCCTCAAACTATGGTCATCACTGGGAGTGGTCCCGATTATTGTCACTTCGGGGTTGTCGGATCATAACACATAGTAGGTGATTATAGACTTGCAAGATAGGATCTAGAACTCACATATATTCATGAAAACATAATAGGTTCAGATCTGAAATCATGGCACTCGGGCCCTAGTGACAAGCATTAAGCATAGCAAAGTCATAGCAACACCAATCTCAGAACATAATGGATACTAGGGATCAAACCCTAACAAAACTAACTCGATTACATGATAAATCTCATCCAACCCATCATCGTCCAGCAAGCCTAGAAGCCTAGATGGAATGACTCACGCACGGCGGTGAGCATCATGAAATTGGTGATGGAGGATGGTTGATGATGACGACGGTGACGAATCCCCCTCTTCGGAGCCCCGAGAGGTTTTAGGGCTTGGCGGCGGCTCTGTATCGTAAAACACGATGATTTCTTCTCTCTTATTTTTTTCTCTCCGAAAGCAAATATATAGAGTTGGAGTTGGCGTCGGAGGGTCTCCAGGGTGCCCACGAGGTAGGGGGTGCGCCCTAGGGGGGCCGCCGCCCACCCTCGTGAGAAGGGTATGGCCCCCCTGGTCTTCATATTTGGCGAGGATTTTTTATTACTTTTCTAAGACCTCCCGTGGAGTTTCAGGTCATTCCGAGAATATTTGTTTTCTGCACATAAAACAACATCATGGTAATTCTACTGAAAACAGCGTCAGTTCGGGTTAGTTCCATTCAAATCATACAAGATAGAGTCCAAAACAAGGGCAAAAGTGTTTGGAAAAGTAGATACGACGGAGACGTATCAACTCCCCCAAGCTTAAACCCTTGCTTGTTCTCAAGCAATTCAGTTGACAAACTGAAAGAAAGAAAGAAAAACTTTTACAAACTCTGTTTGCTCTTGTTGTTGTAACTATGTCAAGCCAGCATTCAAGTTTTCAGCATAGATCATAACTAACCACATTTGCAATAATTCTTAGGTCTCTTCATTACTCATATCAATAGCATAATCAACTAGGAAGTCATAATAATAAATCTCGGATGACAACACGTTCTCAAAACAATCATAATATGATATAACAAGATGGTATCTCACTAGCCCTTTCTAAGACCGCAAAACATAAATGCAGAGCACCTTTAAGATCAAGGACTGACTAGACATTGTAATTCATGGTAAAAGAGATCCAATCATAGTCGCACCCAATATAAATTAACAGTGATGAATGCAAATGATGGATGTGCTCTCCAGCTAGTGCTTTTTAATAAGAGGGTGATGACTCAACATAGAAGTAAATGGATAGGCCCTTCGCAGAGGGAAGCAGGGATTTGTAGAGGTGCCAGAGCTTGGTTTTGAAATAGAGATAAATTGTATTTTGAGCGGTATACTTTCATTGTCAATGTAACAACTAAGAGATGCCGATATCTTCCAGGCTAAACACATTATAGGCGGTTCCCAAACAGAATGGTAAAGTTTATACTCCCCATCCACCAACAAGCATCAATCCATGGCTTGCTCAAAACAACGAGTGCCTCCAACATACATCAGGTCCCAGGGGGAGTTTTGTTTGCAATTAATTTTGATTTAGTTGCATAAAGCATGGGACTGGGCATCCCGGTGACCAGCCATTTTCTCGTGAGTGAGGAGCGGAGTCCACTCCTTTTGAGAATAACCCGCCTAACACGGAAGATAAGGACAGCCTTTGTTGATACATGAGCTATTCGAGCATACAAAACAGAATGTTTATTTGAAGGTTTAGAGTTTGGCACATACAAATTTACTTGGAACGGGAGGTAGATACCGCATATAGGAAGGTATAGTGGACTCATCTGGAATAACTTTGGGGTTTAAAGGGATTGGATGCACAAGCAGTATTCCCGCTTAGTACAGGTGAAGGCTAGCAAAAGATTGGGAAGCGACCAACTAGAGAGTGACAACAGCCATGTACATGCATTAAAATTAATAAACATTGGATGCAAGCATGAGTAGGATATAATCCACCATGAACATAAATATCGTGAAGGCTATGTTGATTTTGTTCCAACTACATGCGTGAACATGTGCCAAGTCAAGTCACTTAAATCATTCAAAAAAGGATACCACCCCATCATACCACATCATAATCATCTCAATAGCATGTTGGCATACAAGGTAAATCATTATAACTCATAGCTAATCTAGCATGGCACAAGCAACTACGATCTCTAATTGTCATTGCAAACATGTTTATTCATAATAAGCTGAATCACGAACACGGGACTCATCATATTTACAAAAACAAAAGAGGTCGAGTTCATACCAACTTTTCTCCTCTCAGTCAGTCCATCATATATCATCATAATTGCCTTTCACTTGCACGGCCGAATGGTGTGAATAATAATAAGAGTGCACGTGCATTGGACTAAGCTGAAATCTGCGAGCATTCAATAAACAAGAGAAGACAAGGCAATATGGGCTCTTGGTTAAATCAACAATAATGCATATAAGAGCCACTTCAACAATTTAATTATGGTCTTCTCCTACTGACCCCCAAATAAAAGAAAAGAAATAAAACTATTTACACGGGAAAGCTCCCAACAAGCAAAAGAAGAACGGGAAATATTTTTGGGTTTTCTTTTTAATTATTACTACTACAGCAGAAAAATAAACTACTACTAATTTTTTGGTTTTCCTTAAGGTTTAACAAGCACACAAGAAGAAAGCAGGAAAAAGAAAATAAACTAGCATGGATATTACAGTGAAAAAGTATGAGCACCGACATCTAGCAATGAGTGTGTGTGAACATAAACGTAATGTCGGTGAGAAATACGTACTCCCCCAAGCTTAGGCTTTTGGCCTAAGTTGGTCTATGGCCACGGCTGGCCTGGCGGATATCCATAATAATAGTTGTTGGGGTCATACTATGATGAGGAAGGATAGTTGGGATCATACTGATGTGCAGCGGTTATCCCCTGCTGTGCTGCAGCGTGGAGTCGAGCTGCCTCCGCTCTCCTCTCGTACTCTTCTGCCTCCTCTCTGGTAATAACGTATCTTCCTTTTGTTTGTGAATCAAAGAAGGCAGGAGCAGGGAGAGTAATACGGAAAACACGTCGTTTATCAAAAATTAAGCGATATAAGAGAGGTGATTCAGGCCTCTCGACAAACTGGTGTGAAGCCATAGAGTTATAATCTAAATATGCGGGAGGCAACTCCATATCACCCTCGCGAATGTCTATTTCAAGAAAATGAGCTAAGCGGGTTGCATAAATTCCTCCAAAGAAATCTCCATTATGTCTATTATGATGCAACCTACGAGCTACAATGGCTCCCATATGATAAGATTGGTCTCCTAACACAGCACTCCTAAGAATGCTGAGATCAGGAACACACATGTGACATGCTTCATCCTTAGCATTTATGCATCTACCGATGAAAAGAGCAAAATAATGTATAGCAGGAAAGTGAATGCTCCCTAATGTAGCCTGCATTATATCTCTGGATTCCCCCACAGTTATACTAGCAAGAAAGTTTCTAAATTCAGATTTAGGGGGATCCCTAATACTGCCCCATGATGGAAGTTCGCAAGCAGAAGTGAAATCCTCTAGGTCCATGGTATAAGATTTGTCATAAAGATCAAACATGACTGAAGGAGAATTACGCGAAGATGAATACTCAGACCTCCTCACAAATAAACTTGTGAGATCATGATACTGGGGGCATTTGTTAGCCTCAAAATCCTCAAGACCGGCATTGCATAAATATGATTTGAATTCTTCTTTAATTCCCGCACGGTCGATAAAATTTTCTGAGGGCCATTCGCAAGGCCGTACTGGAGCGTCTCTTGGTGGATCCTCATCAGCATCGCGCATAGCAATTCTCGGTCCTTGCTTCTTAGAGGAACCACCTTGGAACATCTTCCTAAACATATTGTTTTTCTCTGAAAAAATCTGAAATTTTTAGTAACTTCAAAATAAAAGTAAACCAAATTCAATAAAACTGATAGCAACTACTCCTACAAGTGCCTAGAGCCTATATCAAGCATTAGAACTACTTGGAACCATATAAATTTGACATGCAAGCTCAAGAACATGGTCACCTATGCAGCACAAATTTGCAAAGAATAAAGCACTAGAACAAAAACTAATTGGACCAATGGAGGAGTCACATACCAAGGAACAATCTCCCCAAGCAGTTTTGCGAGAGGTGCTTTGAGCAAGGAGATCGAAAATCGCAGCAAAAGTGGCTAAAACTCGCTCTTGAGTTGGTTTTTCGGGTTTGTGTGAGATAGAGGAAGAAGATGGGTGCTGGGATAAGTGGAGGAGGGCCACCGTGGGCCCACGAGGCAGGGGGCGCGCCCTATAGGGGGGGGGCGGGCGCCCACCACCCTCGTGGCCAGGTGGCAGCTCCTCCCGCGGTAATTTTTGCACAGTAAATTCTCAAATATTCCTGAAAAAATCATATTAAATTGGCATGGCATTCTGAGGACTTTTATTTTTGGGTTATTTTTATATTGCACGGATAATCAGAAAACAGACAAAAAATACTATTTTTACTTTATTTAATATAAATAACAGAAAATATAGAGAGGGTACAGAAGTTTGTGCTTCTAGTTTCGTCCATCTCATGCTCATAAAAAAGAATCCACTAACAAGGTTGATCAAGTCTTGTTAACAAACTCATTCCGATAATCATGAAACCGGAGAAATTTCGAATAACACTTAGTTACCTCAACGGGGATATGCACATCCCCAATAATAAGAATATCATATTTCTTCTTGACAGTAGGAAGAGGAAATTTAAAACCTCCAAATATAATTTATGGAATTTATCTAATAGAGTTGATACTATGAACTTGAGGTTGTTTCCTCGGAAAGTGTACCATATGCTCATTACCATTAACATGAAAAGTAACATTGCCTTTGTTGCAATCAATAACATCCCCTGCAGTATTAAGAAAAGGTCTTCCAAGAATAATAGACATACTATCATCCTCAGGAATATCAAGAATAACAAAGTCCGTTAAAATAGTAACGTTTGCAACCACAACAGGCACATCCTCACAAATACCGACAGGTATATCAGTTGACTTATCAGCCATATGCAAAGATATTTCAATAGGTGTCAGCTTATTCAAGTCAAGTCTACGATATAAAGAGAGAGGCATAACACTAACACTGGCTCCAAGATCACATAAAGCATTTTTAATATAATTTCTTTTGATGGAGCAAGGTATAGTAGGTACTCCAGGGTCTCCACGTTTCTTTGGTATTCCACGCTTAAAAGTATAATTAGTAAGCATGGTGGAAATATCAGCTTCCGGTATGTTTCTTTTATTAGTAATGATATCCTTCATATATTTAGCATAAGGGTTCGTTTTGAGCACATCAGTTAATCGCATACGCAAAAAGATAGGCCTAATCATTTCACCAAAGCGCTCAAAATCCTCATATTTGGATCACGGCGCCCCTCCTACAGGGGCGATCAGATGTTCCTGAGATCCCGAAACCCACCGGACCGATTAAAAAAAACACCACACCTCTGATCCCGCTGCTGCCCCAATCCCCACCTCCTCCCTCAATCCACTCCCCCGAATGCCAGATCTCGCCGCCGCCTCCTCCCCAAACCGTCGCTGGGGCCGCCTCCTCGCCCAACCGCCGCCGGGGCCGGCTCCTCTCCCGAGCCCCTCATCCCGCCGCCGCCCTCTGATCCCGCTGCACCGCGCCCTCACCAAGCCCCACGTCGCGCGCCCCTTCCTCGAAACCACACGCCGCGCGCGCCCTCCCAGGAACGCCCGGCCGCCACGAGCCCTCCCGGGAATCCCCGCCGCCGCGCACCCTCCCTGAACCACCGCCGTAGCCCGCCCTCCCCTGACCCCCACGCCACCATGCCGCCATCGGGATCCAATCGCGACCCCCCTCCCAGTCGCGGTCGAGGCCAGACGCCTCGATGCCGTCGAACGCCGTCTGTTGCCCGGCAGACGCGCACCATCCCAGAGCCGTCGTGCCTTCTTGGGCCTCGTCTGGTACGCCATCGCGCCTTCCCTGCCACCTAGGCTCCCCCGGCGTCGCCCAGCTCCTCCTACGACGACGACCCCCCGGCCACGCGCGCCTCCTGGCTGCTCTGCCCCGGCCATGGGCACCTCCCCGTCCACTCTCCGGCGACACAAACCACCTCCGCCCACCGTAGCAGACGGCACTCCACCGTTCGTGGTCTTCGCTCCCCTCCGCCACTATGTGAGAGAGTTCACCGATTCGGCGCGACCTTCCCTTTGCTTCGGCGCGGCCTGCCCTTCCCTCTGATGCGACCTGCCCTTTGCTACGACGAGCCGTCCTCTAGCGCGCCTGCACTCTGCTCCATCGGTGCATCGACCGAGCACCACCTCCCTTCTCTCTCCACTACGATGGCAGTGCGGGTAGACAGTCGCTGAAGTTCAACTGTATCTATAAGTTCAGTTGTATCAGTGTTTCACTCCATTAGAAAATTCATGTTATGCTCTGCTCGAGCATGCTACAAACTTTATTTTAGTTCTGAAACTCTAATTCTGTTACTTTAGTCCTTGTATTGTTCTTGTTGGCAAAAACTTGAAGAGCCAAAGAAAATGGAAAAAAAGAATGCATTAGTATAGCTATTCAGTAGAAAATCGTCAAAGAGATGTTGCTTCGATGGGTTTTTGTGTGCTTGTATTTGAAAAAATATGTCAAAGAAAATTCAGCTGCTTATGTACATATGTGGATGTGGATAACGTGGGAACAATGTTCTGTTCACCATCTGTTTTTGCTAATGAGTTTGTGTGACTTTCATTTTATATGTTTGAAAACTAATAATGATGAAAACAGGAAAACTCTGTAACAAAAAAGTATTTGAAATAGGAGTTATGTGGCACGTGCAGAATTAGGTCAAAGAAAAAGGAAAATAACACCGAAAGTGTGTGTGTGTGTGTGTGTTGTGTGTGTGTGTGTGTGATGCACATAGAGTACTAGTTGGTGGGCACGTACTGAAGTTCAATTGTATCTGTAGGTGCAAAAAACTTGTGGTTTTGGTCCATTGCTTTCAGTTTCATAGGTTGGTTTCTTCCAAGTTTATCTTCAAAATGCATAAATATTTTTGGTACAATTTTTTTATGTACCATATTGATTTAGAACTAAAAAGGGCATGCTTTTTTAATAATCTGGAAGTTTAACGACTTCCACCTAGAAAGTTCAAAAGACATTGTTTTTGGGGTACAATCCATCCCGCCTAGAAGACGCACATAGAATAAAAATCATTCATCACGCAGCAGTATAGAGATACAATTTATTTTGTTGTGGTCGCTCACTCCCGTTTCTAGATAAAACCTAGAGGTTCAAATTTAAAAGACGAAAAATTTCAATGTTTGTTACAAAACCAAAAGACTGTCAAATAAAAAAACCAAAAGAATCTCAAAACAATTTTATAACAAAGGGATTTTCTCCCTTAAAAAAACTCTATGTGCAAA
Source organism: Triticum aestivum (assembly GCF_018294505.1). Classification (NCBI taxonomy): domain Eukaryota; kingdom Viridiplantae; phylum Streptophyta; class Magnoliopsida; order Poales; family Poaceae; genus Triticum; species Triticum aestivum. Next base: position 754,768,902 of record NC_057797.1, on the reverse strand, counting down.
TTTAACAAACAGAGCGACTTGATCTTTATTAAAAACTAAGACTTTTTGTTACTAAAAGAAATAAAACAAGGAAGTCCAAATTTTAAAAAGAGCAGTTCGATGTTTATACAAAATTCAGATTTTCCTTATTATTAGATAATGAAAACAAAGAAGTTCAAAACTAAAAAAACAAGAAGTTCAAATTTGAAAAATAGAGCAGTTTAAAATTCATAAAAAAGGATTTTCACCGTTCCTAACAAATACTAGAAGTTAAAATTTAAATTTTCATATAAATTTAAATCTAAATTTGAAAAATAGAGCAGTTCAAAATTCATAAAAAAGGATTTTCCCCGGTACTAAAGATTAAACCAAGAAGTTCAATTTTAAAAAACAGAGTAATTCAATGTACATTAAAAACTCAGTTTTTCTCGTTACTGAAGAATAAAACACAAAAGTTCAATTTAAAAACATGGAGAAGTTTGATGATTCTAACAAAACTACAAATTTCATATTTCTAAAAGTACATAAAATAAACTCAAATAAAAAAGTTAGAGCAGTTCGATATAGAAGTTCGATGATTATAGAAAACTCAGATTTTCCTCATTATTAAAAATGGAAACAAGAAGTTCAAAAATAAAAAATAATTTCAACTTTTAAAAATAGAATGCTTCAAAATTTCATAAAAAAGATTAAAAAATAAAAAAGATGGAGAAGTTTGATGATTATAGAAAACTCAAATTTTCCTTGTTATCAAAGAACTGAAACAAGAAGTTCAAAAAATAACAAGAAGTTCAACTTTTAAAAATAGAGCCCTTCAAAATTCATAAAAAAGATTAAGAAAATCAGATTAAAAATTCATAAAAAAACTCATATATTTTCACGTAACCGAGAAAAGTTCATATTGATAACTGCGAGAAGTTCACGTACTACACGGTGTGTATTTTGTATTAAAAAGAATAAAAAGGCAAAGTCCAAAAAAATTGTTGCTAGAAGTTCAAGTGCTTGGCCTGAGAAAGTTAAAAATTTCTTGTGAGAGAGGTTGAACAAAAATATGTGACGGAAGTTCAAGATGAAAACAGCGGGAAGTTTAACTACTACGTGAAATGCATTTCAGATAGGAATATAAGAAAAAAAACTAAAAGCTTAAAAGGTTTTTTGCAAGAAGTTCACGTGCTCCTCATGGTGAAGTTCAAGATCTCTAGTGTGAGACGTCCGACCTTCAATTACATGTAAAAAATAGGCAAAAAACGACATTCTTTTTGCCATTTTTAAAACTGCTCTCAAACAACAAAAATCTGTAACATTTGTCAACATGAAAAAGATGCTCCTATTCATAAGCTTCTCAACGGTATATTGTATGCTATATTCCGATGAATGGTTTAAAAAATTTGTGTATACCATTAAAAACACATTTTTATGCATTAAAATATATTTTGAAACATCACGAGTATGAAAAGCTGATCAACATGGAAAAGTTGAGTGTTTTCGACAGCTTTCCATTGGTATATCATTTGCTCAATTCCGGTAAGTGGTTTGGGAGTTATTGATAAAAAACAACACGTCAAAAACAGAGTGAAGTTTAGACAAAACATGCCCAAGAAGTTCAACCACTTCACGCAGTGCATTTCCATTCGTGATGAAGGCAGAAAACCATGATCTCGTCATTTTCTAATTTATTTCAAAACAGGAGGAATAGCATTTGTGTAAGTTCAAGTCATCGGTCGGAGAAAATTAAAAAATTTATTGTGAGAGAGGTTTGTACAAAACAAATATCATTTGTGTAACATTGATAAATGAATGAGAAAATTACAAACGAAAATACGTCACAGAAGTTCAACCTGAAAACAGCAGGAAGTTCGACTACTATAGTGAATGAATTTGAGATGAAAAACTTTTAAAATCATCGCGAGTATGAAAAAATATTAACACGGGAAAGTTGCATGTTTACATCAGCATTCCACCGGTACATTACTTGCTTAATTCCGGCGAGTGTTCTAGTGAGTGGATGGAGAGCTACGAGCAAAAAAACACGTGAAAAACAGAGTGAAGTTCAGGTACACGCGCCGAGAAGTTCAGATTCTTCACGCGGTGTATTTTCGAAGAATCACTTTCGCGATAGAGGCAGAACGAATGAGCTCGCCATTTTCGAAATTACTTGAAAACGGTCAGGATTCAGAGAAAACCATCAACATGAAAAAGTTTCGAATTTTCCGTAGCTTTTCAGTGGTGTATTATTTGCCCCATTCCGATAAAGTTTGTAGAAATTACGGCAAAAATACGTTTTTAACCATTTTCAAAACTGACATAAAACCGTAATGAATTAGGAGAAACAATATATACAAAACAGTTTCGCATTTCTTCAAGCTTTCCAACGCCATATCATTTGCTGCATTTGGACGTACGGTTAAAAAATTAGCTCGAAAATATGAACTCGGTGGAACGTGTACCGTTTTCTAAATTACTTTTAAACCATTCAAAATTAGAAAAAACTTTTAACATAAAAAAGTAGCGCACTTTCATAAGCTTTCCAACGCCATATTATTTGCCTCAATTGGATTAGCCGTTTAGAAATGGCGTCGAAAATACGAACTCGGGTATTCGGTTTGGGAAATTTTACGATTTTCTGAATTACTATTTAATCGTAGGGAATTAGAAAAAACTTTCAACATGTGGAAGGAGTGGTTTTGCAGCAGCTTTCCAACGCCATATTGTTTGCCTCATTCCGATAAACGGTTTAAAAATGCGATTGAAAATACGATTCACGTTTTTATATGAAGAAAAAACGGTTTTCAAAACTGCTCTTAAACCGCTTAGATTTTGCCAAAAATTTAACTTGGGTCATGATACTGATGTCCATGGCTATCCAACGGTATATTGCAAGCCCCATTTGGACACCTTTTAGCTGAAGTTCAACCTAGTACTCGGGGAAGGTCAGGCGCGTTACTCGGGAAGTTCATGTTGTGATCAGAATAATATTATTCTGATCCCGTGATCAGAATAGTGTTTATGTATATATATATATATATATATATATATATATATATATATATATATATATCCGGATCTCTCCAACACATAGAGCTTGCCAAAGGAAAATGTATAAAAAGGAAAGGTGATGATCACCATGACTCTTGTATAAGGGTAGAAGATAAAAGTAAAAGATAGGCCCTTCGCAGAGGGAAGCAGAGGTTGTCATGCGCTTTTATGGTTGGATGCACAAAATCTTAATGCAAAAGAACGTCACTTTATATTGCCGCTTGTGATAAAGACCTTTATTATGCAGTCCGTCGCTTTTATTTCTTCCATATCACAAGTTCATATAAAGCTTATTTTCTTCACACTAATAGATCATACATATTTAGAGAACAATTTTTATTGCTTGGACCGATGACAACTTACTTGAAGGATCTTACTCAATCCATAGGTAGATATGGTGGACTGTCATGGCAAAACTGGGTTTAGGGATGTTTGGAAGCACAAGTAGTATCTCTACTTGGTGCAAAGAATTTGGCTAGCGTGAGAGGGAAAGGCAAGCTACATATGTTGGATGATCCATGACAATATAACTTCTATTTGGATTTAAGAAAACATAATCTATTATGTTGTCTTCCTTGTCCAACATCAACTTTTTAGAATGTCATATTTTAATGAGTGCTCACAATTACAAAACATGTCCAAGATAGTATATTTATATGTGAGGCCTCTCTTTCTTTATTACTTCCTATTAATTGCAACAATGACCAAAACTATGTTTGTCAACTCTCAACAAGTTTTATTCATCATACTCTTTATATGTGAAGTCATTACTCTCCATAAGATCAATACATGATCTTATTATTTATTTTTATTATTTCTTTTATTTAATTCCCTCAAGATCATAGCAAGAAAGCAAAGCCCTTAACTCAAAACTACTCTTTATTATATATCTCAAGGACTCGATTACATAGATAGGGATGATAAAGCAAAACTCAAAGCTAGATCACACTAAAAACTTTATTCTACTAGATCAATATATAACCAAAAGGACCGAACTAAGAAAAACGATAAAGATAAAGATGTGATGGTGATACGATACCAGGGCACTCCCCCAAGCTTGGCAGTTGCCAAGGGGAGTGCCCATACCCATGTATTTAGAACTATTTCTTCTGGGGTGGTGATGTGATATTCTTGGCGATGATGCCCCTTAGGATAAGATTCTCTTCCTCGAGCCTATTAGTTTGCTACTTAAGATCCATTACTTCCTTGCGAAGTTTACCCATGACGGCTAAAGCTCCATCCACCCATGGATGTTTCCTTGCAGCGGGAGAAAAATCAAGACTCGTTTTCATATTTTCATAAGAGAGAAATCTAGCATTGGGAGGAATAACCGAAATTGGTATTGCTGAGCTCTGAAGTTCTTCCATCATGAATCTGGTTTGAAGGCGAGAGGTGACTTCTTCATCCTCCATGACATCCACTCTTTTCAAGTCAGCCTCCATATCTTCCTCCGTTGCTACCCCAAAGTGGTTAGCATCACTGTATGCTCTTGGGCCTGGTGCCGGGTGAGATACCTGACTCTCCCCGACTGACTCTTGCGAAGACATCTTACTCCAAATCTGCTATTCCTTCTCGGAGTCTAAAACATTCTGGAAAGTGTCCCAGATGTACTCCTCTGGTGTTACGTATTAATTATATTGGTCTCAACATTTATGAGAGTACCTGAGATGTAATGTTTGATTCTTTGACTGTTTACCACATTCGGATTTGTGCCTTCGGCGTTGTTGATTTTTTGGCATCGGAACGATAAACCTCCTCGGTAATGTAAGGACCTTCCCATTAGAGATAATCTTTCCTGCAAAAAATCTTAAACGACAGTTGTATAGAAAAACATAGTCACCTACATTAAACTCACGCTTTTGTACCCTTTTATCATGCCATCTTTTAACATTTTCTTTGAACAACTTGGCATTCTCATAAGCCTGGGTTCTCCACTCATCAAGTGAGCTAATGTCAAATAACCTCTTATCACCGGCAAGTTTGAAATCATAATTGGGCTCTTTAATAGCCCAATATGCCTTATGTTCTAGCTCAAGAGGTAAGTGACATGCTTTTCCATAAACCATTTTATACGGAGACATGCCCATAGGATTCTTATAAGCAGTTCTATAAGCCCACAAAGCATCATCAAGTTTCTTAGACCAATTCTTTCTAGATCTATTAACAGTCTTATGCAAAATTAATTTTGTTGGGGATATGATTACTGGAGGTAAACCGGCTAGGAGTGGCCGCGTTAGCTCCATGAAGATAGAAGCCCATGGAGACGTGAAGATGGTGGCGCTTTGCGAAGGCCCAAAGGCGGGTTAAAGCCTGTAGATGTAAACCGACTATGTCATGTAACTTGTATTGTAAGTTAGAACACTACTAGAAAAAGGGCTATAGATGGGATTGACACTAATGGCGCACCAGACAAGTGGTGCGCCATTAGTATATACTAATGGCGCACCACCGTCTGATGCGCCATTAGAGTTGAAACTACTAATGGCGCACCTGGCTGACGGTGTGCCATTAGTATCAAATTTTTTTTAACTAGTGCGCCTGTCCAAACATACTAATGGCGCATCCACAGGCAATGCGCCATTACTAGTTGTAACTAGTAATGGCGCACCTTCCAGAGAGTGCGCCACTAATGTTGTTTTTTTATTATTTTTTTATTCCTTTTTTTGCAAAACTACTAATGGCGTACTCGCACACGGTGCGCCATTACTAGTTTAAACTAGTAATGGCGCACCGTGGTGTAGTGCGCCATTAGTATGTTTTTTTTGCAAAACTACTAATGGCGCACCACCAGGGGGTGCGCCATTAGTAACCTGGATTACTAATGGCGCTTTTGTGATTGGTGCGCCATTAGTAAGTGGGCAGCAACAAGATATTTTGGACAGCCTCTCCTCCCACACTCACTTTCTCCCCACTTCATTCTCTCCACCGCCTCCTCCTTGTCTCGGGTGCCTCCTCTTTTTCACCTCATTTCCACCATAAATTCATTCAAATTAAGTGGTTAAGTTACCTTGTTTTGCTAGGTAAGTAAGGGCGGAGCTATATTTATGTTGTTCTCCCTACAACAATGTGCACATGCACTTTTTATGGCCTAGCTAGATCTATGTATGTTCGTGGTGTTGCATATGTTTGTGGTTTTGCATATGTGTTTGTGTTTGGAGGTGTACCGGTATTTGAAATGCGATAGTTGCCAATATTTTGCCGGAATGTTCATTCATTTCCGTTTCGGCGAGAATTTTGGCATTAAGCATTCTTTTTGGTCCTATTTTTAGGGAAAGTCATGCCAAATTTTTTCTTGGTTCTAAAATATCGTTTTGCTCTACCCCGCAGGCGACCATGGTTACGCAGGGAAGATAAGCAGATACCTAGACCCAGCGAAGCAGAAGTTCAGCGGGATGAAGTGGACTCCAACGGGAATCCAACGGCGCCCGAACGAATAGTCAAGGGGTACTCGCTTCAGCTCGGGTGCATTGTCCGGAGCACCGTCTCGATCAACACCGAGAACCTGAGGCATCCTGACCGAGGGAATTTGCGCAACCTCCTCTTCACGAAGCTGCACGAACGATACAAGTTCCCCGCTGAATTTGAAAACACAAGCCTCAAAGGGAATAAAGTGAACAATGCTGCCCTCACGAAGATGAGCAAGGCCCTGTCTACTTGGAAAAGCAATGTGAAGAGAATGATCGAGAAAGGTGAGAGTTATCAGAAGATCAAGGAGAAAAATCCTTCGATCACCGAAGATGACTACAACGACTTCAAGATCAATTGCTCGAGCACCGCAAGCTCCCAATCAAGTGAGTGGGGGAAACAAATGCGGGAGCTGAACATAGGGGAACACACACTCGGTCCCGGCGGTTACAGAGTGGCGGAGCCTATATGGGACAAGGAGGAGGCGGACCGTGCCGAGCAAGGCCTACCGCCCCTCTTCGATAAATACGGTGACAAGCAGACCAGGAACTTTGTCAGGGCCCAGTACAAGAAGGACCCGAAAACAAAGGAGCTTACCACGGATCCGAAGACCAGGCAACTTGAGCTTGTTCTGGTAAGGAATACACCCCCGCGTAATTAGCTCCATATGGTTGCATTCTAATTAATGAAGCCAAATTTCTAAATGGTTCACATTCCTTCCGCAGGCGACTGAAAGCAGTAGCGCGGGGTCGACTAAGAGCAACCCTTGGGACACCACTCTAAATAGGGGGTTGAATGTAATGAAGAACAAGGATAAGCTCAGTAAGCCGACGTCAGCTGGTCATGTGGCCGGCAAAGGCTTGTCGACAAAATGGGGGTCATACTATACCGCTGGTGTGCGGAAGGAGAAAAAGATCAGCTCGGAAAGCCAGGCGCGAGAGGTTCAAGAACTCAAGGCACAGGTGGCGTGGATTCCGGAGATTGTCCAAGAGCAAGTGGAACAACGACTCGGAGCGACGATCACCGCCATTGTGCCTACCTTGATCTCGGGGTTGAGTGCGTGGATTACGGGCGGCCAACAGGGGCCGCCCCCGATTCCTAGCTTCACGGCCAGCAACTCGCATAATGCGATGGCGGGGCCATTGGTGCCTCCGGCGGAGGCGACATTGGTGTCTCCGACGCCGGCACGGGAGCTTAATGCACCCGGGTGTACGCCGGCCGGCACCTCTGCAGCAAGCGGCACCTCCGTCAACTGCACGCCCGCCGTTGGCGGTGCGTCGACATTAGCCGAGCTCGACGCCATCATCACGGTAACTAATTAAGCCTCTCTCGGCCGAGGACTTCATCTCCTTGCCTTTGACTGGGCATCCCTGACGCCCTACATGTTTTCGCAGGGCGCCGCCGACGTTCCGTGCACTCTCCTCCACTTCGTGAACAACGAGTTGGTCGATGCCGCCAAGGGAAAAATCGTTCAACCGGGCAACCCCTTGTTCCACGGTACCCAGATGCCACCCAACTTGTTTAGGGTTCAACTGGTTCAGGTGCTGCCAGGCTGCGACGACTTGTTACCTCCGATTCGACCCGTCGGGGCCGACGATGATGATGTGATGACCCTCAGCGCCTGCCTGAGCTGGCCCCTGCTTTGGCCGAAGAGCCAGATTCGTTTGGGGGCGGGGGACACCACCCCAAAGACAACACCGCCAGTCGTGCCGGCGCCAAGTCGGCCCCATGGAAAGACCGCGGCAACGGTGCCGGACATCCCTATGCCACTGGATCCAAACATGCATATGGCACAGGATCAGAACGACGACGACGACGACGATGATACATTTGGCAACGTCGATCAGTACTTTGCCGATCATGGGTACGATGGCGACTTCATGGGGCCTCCTTCTCAAGAACCAAACCCAACAAAAGACGTGTGCGATCTAGCTCGTACCGCGGAGAAGCCAAGTTGCAACAGGCGCCGTCTGGCGTTCAGCTCTCAGGAGACGCCTCCAGCTACCGACTTCACCGAGCCTCAGATAGGCGAGGTGCGAAATATTATCAGCCCCAACACACTCAAGAAGGCGGTCTGTGAGCAGAACTCGGTCCCATTACAGGAGAAGAAGAAGGCACGCAAAATAAAGACTAGGAAGGGTGCGAGCCAGCCGGCACCGAGTACGATCCGTGCTCAGGACGGGCCACCTTCACCGCAGGATATCTCGAGGAGGGTGCATGTGGCGGGTAGGGCGATGCTACCGACAAATATGCTCAATGCTGCAACCGGTGCTATGCGGAGTCTGCATGACAGTGTTCTTTCTTTGGAGAAGCGGCGTCTCAGGGAGAAGGATGTGGCATACCCAGTTTTCGCGGCCAAGGTGCCAGAGGGCAAGGGCTTTGTGGATAACTCCATCGGGCGTACGATCGTCCTGCGTTTTGATGACATCCACGCTATGTTGAACCTTCATCTGCTGCACTACACCTTCGTTCGGCTATTTTCGCTGAGTATGGAGATGCGGATCATTCACGACAAGACCCCGGACATCGTGATAGTCGACCCCTTCTACATGCGTGCCAAGATCTTGGGCAGCGCTGGGGATCGGCAAGTCGCGAGTTCTTACCTCGAAGGTGTCATTCTGGCAAACCAAGATAAGGATAACTTCCTCGTGCCTTACTTTCCCGAGTAAGTCCTCCCCTCAACCGGCCCGTAACATATGAATTCTTACATTTCGATCGTTTTTCTTTTAACATTCCGTGTTTTCTGCAGTGACACATGTTGCACGCTCATCCTCCTAAGCCCCAAATATTCCATGGCCACGTATTTCGACCCGGACCGTCAGTCGAACGTAGACTACACAAATGTCAAGAAGGTTCTTGATGATGTTCTCCCCGGCTACGCCAAATCTGGAGGCACCTTCACCAGGCCTATTCGTAAGTACGGCAAGCACGTGTTCTCCCACAATACGACGTTCTGCTGCGTCAAGCAGCCGCCTGGCGGTCAGAAGGGTGCCTACTACGCCATCCATCACATGCGGGCGATCGTACGGGACCATCATCAACTTCTGCTACCGAGTAAACTCAAAGATTGGGCCGCGAGCGTGTCGGCAATCCAGGACGTGGACCTCCGACAAGAATTCTTTCGCATCCAGTCGGAGTTTGCGGAAATCATCCATCAAGATGTCCTTCGTACCTCGGGGCAGTTCTACCTCAGAAATCAACCGTCCAACAGTGACATCGACACAATGCTACAAATGCAGGCTGACAACGACCGTTATTTCATGACTCCCACGATAGACGGCGGCTTCATCCACGCTCCGGTCCCTTGAGTTGAGTCGAAAGCAGTGATGCTGTGTCTAGTTCTGAAACATCGATTGGCTAATGTTGTAATTAAACTTTAATGAACTTGTAGTATGTCTCTTTGGTTTCGAGAGTCGTTCAACTTAGATGTAATCGATGCTATTAATGTCTTGCTTTTCTCTTCCGATCGTTCTATTGCATACTTATATATTGCTTATGTATTGTCTGTAAATTGGTACTAACGTTTCGTTTGGCTAGTGCATAGCGATGCCGACGTATGTCGTGTACAAGGGTAAGGTTCCCAGAGTCTACGATGACTGGGAGGAGTGTCGGAGACAGGTTCACCGATTCAGCGGTAACAGTTACAAAGGGTACACCACTAGGGCCGAGGCCGAATCTAGATACGCCCGCTATCTAGCGGGAGAGGGGAGGGAGCGTTGGAGGAACCGGATGAAGACGAGTTTCATCGTGATGATGCTCATCGTGATGACCGCAGCTCTCTTCTATGTGATGGTAGTTTAGATGATCGATATCGACTTGTAATGTGAAGACAAACTCGCTACTCACGGTCTCGAGACTTGTAATATAATGTTCTATCTTTGTTCGGTCTTTTCAATTCGGAGACTAATATGATGAATTGTATTCGGAGACTAATATGATGAATTGTATTCAAAGACTAATCTTCTATTGTATTCGATGAATCTGTTGTTGATGTGTGCTGTCTATATTTTGTCAAATTATACATTTTGTAACCTGTGCAAAAAACAGAAAATAAAAAAATAAAAAAACCTAATATTCATACTAATGGCGCATCACATGACAGTGCGCCATTAGTATGACAAAGCATACTAATGGCGCATCACTGGTCAGTGCGCCATTAGTATGCCATGGTTACTCATGGCGCATCTCGTGGTCGTGCGCCATTAGTATGCCAAAGCACCTGGGTATACATGGCCCCTCGGAGGCATACTAATGGCGCACCGTAGCCTATACTAATGGCGCACCAGTGGTGCGCCACTAGTATAGCAGATACTAATGGCGCACCACTGGTGCGCCATTAGTAAAAAATACTAATGGCGTGCTAGTAATGGCGCACCAGTGATGCGCCATTAATGGCCAAATTAGGTGCGCCATTAGTAGCGGTTTTTCTAGTAGTGGAAGGATAGAGACCGAGCCGGACACGTTTTATGATCCGGCCTCGGGACTCTGTAAACCGGCGGGTGTCAGCCTATGTATATAAAGAGATGACCCGGCCGCGGTTTAGGGACAACATACAACAACTCGAGAGCCAGGCAAAGCGGATTCGCTTCCTGGTCATCGAAACCCTAGCAATACCAATCACAACTAGACGTAGGATTTTACCTTCATCGAAGGGGCCAAACTAGTATAAAACCCCTTGCGTCCCCTTGTCCAGTTTAACCCCTTTAAGCTAACCCGTAGCAATGGCTCCACGACTAAGTCCTTTCACGAGGACATTTGTCGTGACAAATCCACGACAGTTGGCGCCCACCGTGGGGCTATCGCACGATGGTTTCGAGTTCTTGAAGGGCAGCTTTGATGGACTCAAGGGATACGCTGTGGGCCGGATGACGAAGAGTCGTCGCAGCAAGCTCTACATCGACGACGCAGGATGGGGTCCCGAGGCCGGTTCAATCGAATACGGGTACCGGGCCCCCTTTGGTGGGATTCACGTCTTCATCGGCAAGATCGGCGAACTGGGCCCTGAGCCGGACACCTGCACCGACATCATCGAGACGGCTCAGCGTGCAAGCCCTTCCCTGGTTCAGCCTGCAGCAAGGCATGTTTTCGTAGGTGTCATCCATGGAGCGGAATATGAGGATGGACCGGCATCTGATGGAGAAACCGTTGTCTGCTCTGACGACGAGTCTTCAACTGGAGAGACCGAATCGCTGTATCAGTTGCAGGACGGCCGGATTAGCGGAGGTTCCAATGGCAACAGTATTCCGGACCCCCTCGATCTGCCAAACCGGGTCGCTATCTTCAAGGCCGATACACAATGAGCACACCACTCATCAACCGCCGCGGCAATGCTCTCCGGTTCAGTGACAGCAATGCCGGCGGGAGCAGGGGGCTCTGCGCCGCCTCCGGCTCAAGTTCTGTCTGATTTGTTCGACACTTTGGCAACATTGATGGCCACGGAGGTGGACGCAGCAGCCCGGGACTAGCACAATGCGAACATTGCAAAGGTGAAAGATCAGATAACTCAGGCTATGGACCTAGCACCAGAGAACGCTAGGATGGCTACGGAATGGGCCGAGTTGGAAGCTCAGGCCTACCGGCTTAGGCTGGATCAGAATGCCTCAGAGGAAGTCATGAGAAGAAGATACCGGTCACATCTCCCGCCGGGTTATGAGCCAAGAAATCTCTTCAACACACCAGGAGCAGGAACTAGTAACCAGCCAATGTTAAACCGGACGGAGGCGCCGGGAACAGGAGTGCCGGTTCAGCCGCGCACGATGGACCCACCTCGTCAAAGCAACATTGTGCCGCAGTATGTTCCGACGCCCCCGGGGCATTACTCCAACCCATTGGACAACATTGTGGCCACCGCTTCATGATTGGCAGCCCTCCCAACCGACGGTGAGTCACCAGTTGCGATTGAGGCACGACGGGCCAGAGACCTCCTTCAAACAACTTTAAACCAGCAACAGGCTTATTCTCATAGTCGCGAGAGGATTCATTCCAACCCCCGCCCGAGCCGGAGCTACAGCAGGCACGTTGAGGATGAACCGGCCATGTCAAGTAGTGCACATCGCCGTAACTCGCCGCGAGGGCACAACCCGGCAGGTGGAGGTGCTAATGCGCAGGATGTGATGGATCATGGTCGTGCACGACGAGAGGCCGAGTTAGCAGCTCTGCATGGAGCTCGTCAACCTACTCCGGTTCACCCTACCGCTTCAGTGGAGCCAGGTGTGGTCTTCAGTTCCTTAGGGGTGCCGTGTCTCACCCCTGCTTTACGTAATGTGCGACTGCCCAAGGATTTAAAAGGCCCTCGTAAGGTGCCCAATTACACCGTTGATTTGCAACCAGAGTCATGGGTTGAAAGTTATGAGATGGCAATGGAGATGTTGGATGTGGATGAAGCGGTGTGTGCTAAATACTTCACCATGATGTTGGAGGGGACAGCTCGTACTTGGTTAAAGAGCTTACCTATTAACTCCGTCGGATCATCGGCCAAGTTAAAACACCGGTTTATCCAGAATTTTAAGGATACTTGTAAGAAGCCTATGTCAATTGTGGACCTGGCCGCTTGTGTTCAAGAGGATGGGGAGGCTACAACCCATTGGGTGAAGCGGGTCTCAGCTATTCTGCATTCGTCGGATCGCATTAATGCAGATACCGCAGTGTTAACGTTGGAGGGCAATTGCCGGTTTCTTCCGCTCAAACAGAAGTTAGGAAGGCTCAAACGTCACTGCAATGATATGTCAACGCTTATGGACGCTTTGGTTAAATATGCCAATTCAGATAATATCAAAGACCCTAACTCAGAGGAGGACAAACCGGGAAAGGAAAGAAGAACGGCAACACCAAGGGACAGCAGCATAACCCGGTAGGTCATGGGAATAATGGTAAGCGCAAGGCCGACAATAGTTTGGACTTTGTGGCTAACACCAATGCTCAGGATAACGGTCAGCGTCGTAAGGGCAAACAACCATAGAGGGGCGGAGGTTCAGGCCCCAATCTAGAACGCTTGTTAAATCAACCTTGTCCAAAGCATGGGTCAAAGGAGAAGCCAGCGTCACACCTTTGGATGGACTGTTATATCATGCGAGAGTTCAAGAACTCCAATATGTTTCAATATGACAATGGCCCGCCCGGCGGTTCAGGAGGTGGTTTTCATGGGCCAGGTTACGGAGGTGGTAGCTCCGATTCAGGATTTCAAGGCAACCAAACCGGCCATAACAATCAAGGGAACCAGGGCAACCAGGGAGGTTATAACCATCAGGGAAATCAGCAGCAGCAACAGTCGGGTTAATAGAGCAATCCGAAGCAGTTGAATAGTGGGCAGTATCATGTCTTCACCACTAGCTTGTGCAAGCATGATCAAAAGCTTCACAAGAGGGCTGTGAACTCTGCTGAACCGGAAGTACCTCAGTATCTGCACTGGTATGAGCAACCCATTTTATGGAGTAGAGAGGATCACCCGCCCCGGGTTGATAATCCAGGTCATCTGGCCTTAGTGGTGGCACCCTAGGTTGGAGGGTATAAGTTCACTAAGATGGTCATGGATGGGGGAAGCAGTATCAATATTCTTTACTATGATACCTTCCGCCATATGGGGTTGACATATAAGAATCTTAAACCATCAAACACCGTTTTTCATGGTGTGGTGCCCGGTAAGTCTGCATATCCAGTGGGCAAAATAGCTCTAGAGGTGGCCTTTGGAGATGATCATGATTCAAGGTCAGAAACATTGACTTTTGAGGTGGCACTACTAGGGAAAACCTTATACACAGAATCTTAGCAGCAACGTGGTTCAAAAACAGACGCTACTGCTAATTAGCAGTAGCGAGCTCCAGAGAGCAGCGCTACTAATATCTAAGTAGCAGTAGAACTCTATGCGGAACAAGCGCTACTACTATATTTGCCACGGTGTTGCCTCCCAGCTAGATATAGTAGTAGCGACCTTCCGGGGAACGCAGTACTGCTAAAGTACTTAGTAGCAGCATTTTTCTTAAAAACTCGCTGCTGCTAAGTATCACCGCAACTAATTAAGTTTAGTCCCATACTGCTAAGCGAACAAGGTGTGTACCACCTTAAATATGTTACTTCTCAACCTATCTTGAGCACTTGGTCTTCATTTAACTATATGTGTATGATTTGTAGCTGCAATATGAATCCTCGCCTATACCTATATAGGTACGGTGAGGATTCATGTTGACTATTTAGATTCTACACAAAAAGATCAATGATGACCAATGTATATTTTTCATGTTTTCACATTGCTTAGACTTATAGCATTTTTTCAGGACAAAGCGTTACTCATTTTGGGATAAACAAAAGAAATAACTGCTTCCATTAGCAGTAGTGTTTTTATGTAAAACGCGCTATAGTAAGTTAGCTATAGCGCGTTTTTCTTACGAGCGCTACTACTAGTTCGACTTAACCACCACCCCCGGCTCAAAATTTTGCTAAGTCCTTCTTTCCCCCCTGTTCCCCTACTCCTGTCGCGCCGCGCCGCCCGAGCCTGAGCCTCCCCTCACTGCCGCCGCCCGAGCCCGCCCTCAACCTCACCGCCGCCGCCCGCTGCCGCTCTCGACCTCACCGCCGCCGCCCTCGACCTCACCGCCGCCGCCCGAGCCCGCCCAGGACCGCCGCCTCCCGATCCCGAGCCCGCCCTCGCCGCCCCTACCTCCGTCGTCGAGCTCCTCCCCGCCACCGTCTCTCCCCTCTATGTAAGCCCCCAACCCCTCCCCCACCCCTCTCTCTTTGCTTAGTTAGTAGATGATTTTAGTAGTAGTAGATGTTAATTTAGGGTTCATAGATAATGATTTTTAGTGGTAGTAGATATTAATTAGTAGTAGTGATGGTAAACTAGTTGTATAATTAGCAGTAGTAGATGTTAATTAGTAGTAGATGTAGTAGTAGATGTTAATTAGTAGTAGTAGATGTACTAGTATCTTTCTATTTATAGTAAGTTTATATTTAGTAAGAACGAGTTGAATTAATAGAACTAGTTTAGTTTTAGTTGAACTAGTGTAGTAAGTAAATTAATAAACTAGTTGAATTAATAGAACTAATGTATTTTTAGTAAGAAAATTAAAATAACTAGTTGAACTACTTTATTTTTAGAAAGAACTAGTTTTTTTTCTATTTATAGTATGTTTATATTTAGTAAGAACTAGTTGAATTAACAGAACTAGTTGAACATGTCATATTTGTTGTTATTTTTTAGTTTAAGCAATTATTCGGGATGTACTAGTTGAATTAATATGGTTTTTGCTTTTGCAGAAATCAAGGAGCCCCTCCATCATCCCCTCCGTCGTCCCCGTCACCGACCCCCTCCGACCTTGAGGTGAGACAAGGAAAATCTCCATGTCAATATGAGTCCTTTATGAGTTTCAGGCGCTTGTTTTGACGGAGTGCCCGGTCATGTTTTGGTTACACCTCCGAGTGGCCTATGTTTTGCCGGAGTGTTGATTAATTTCCATTTCGTCAAATTTCAGGCGCTCGATATGTCCTTTTTTAGCAAAGGTCATGCCGGATTTTTCCGTGAATTCTGGCATGACTTGTGCTAGAATATGTAGGAAATATCGAGTGGCCTGGATTTTCTCAAAAAATACTGATCTAATTTAGGTTTTTTAGTACATATATTTAATTGTACAAGTTTAATCTTTGAATTGTGAACGTAGGAAATGTCATACTCGGATGACGACAGTCTCCCGGGGGAGTGCAACTGGTGCCACGATGATCGAGGTATGTGCGACAGGTTCGTTGAGCTGGATGAAGATCCGCGCTTCAGCATTAAGCTCGAGGAGACCTTCGATGTTGAAACGGTACGCAACAACGACAAGTGTTTTTTTCATAATTAAGCATGACTTCAACTATTTCAACGTCTAATTTTCATCTTTTGCAATTCGACTAGCTTATCCCATGCCATGCAAGACGCTATGTCTTGGAGAGGATGGGTTTTGAAGACCATGAAAATTTTGAAACAAAGAAAATACACCTAAGGACCCATCATGATATCGATTTTGAAGTAAATCTGTACAATTCTCAGAGCATAACCCATTTTGGTTGCCAAAATTGGGAGGCACTTTGCAAAATGTATGGTTTTTATGAGGGTATGATTGTCACCATGGATCTTGGTAATCCTGACATTGAGCAAGACAATATGGACATTTGGGTCCTTGTTGATATGCTTCCGATTCTACCGCAATGTGAGTTTCTCAAACATAGTTATTAACTAATTTATATTGTTTATTTCAAAATAGTTGACAGCTTATTTCCATTGATAGCTTATTTTGAATCTTCAAAGAATGTGCAGAAGATGGTAGACAAAACCCACTACACTGATGGCTCTGAATTAACTTATAAGGAGAAAAGTCATCTGATTGCTTATTGTACTTTTCTTGAGAATTACAATACCTATTATCGAACTCCTCCAAATTATGGTGAATACGTGCCACTAGTGCATGTGTTGAACCACGGTAACTTCTATGGAGATACCCTGGTAAGATTTTTTACTATTATGACATCCGTGCATCTTTTGCATACTTCTAAAACTAGTACATCATTGCTAACTACGAAGTTATTACTATGTTTTCAACAGGAAACCCCGATGGATTGTGTGCCTCATCTGATGTATCAGAATGGTCGCCTTGCAGTTATGAACCTATAGCCAGGTCAATCTAAGGAGCTCACCTGTGCATATCGGATTTCTAAAACCGGTGAACACATGCTAATCAAAGAATGGAAAAAATATTTGGACATTCGCAAGGAGGTTCTTGGAAGTAACATTAAGAGAAAGGCAAGAATTGGAGACAGGATAATCTCCATTCTCCATAATGGAGAG
Organism: Triticum aestivum; assembly: GCF_018294505.1. NCBI lineage: Eukaryota > Viridiplantae > Streptophyta > Magnoliopsida > Poales > Poaceae > Triticum > Triticum aestivum. The sequence goes on along the minus strand of NC_057797.1, from coordinate 754,751,666 downwards.
TCAGGGGCTATCTTGTTTTTTTGCTATTTTACCTTAGAGAATATAGTAGGTCCTAAGAGAATGTAGTAGGTCCTATGAGGTACAATATGTTTATTATGTGATACAATGTGTTAGAGTTGATGACGAGGAGTACTTGTGATTACGACTAGTGACCAATTTGCTATGTGATGTCTCATTGATGAAAATAATGATCTTGAGGAGGTGTTATATGACAATGATGTATTATGATGATAAGTTGTTAATGATATGATGATGATGATATTTATTACATCATGGGGTGAAAGAACCATAGATTAGTTTCAAGTGGATGTCCATCCACTTGAAACTAGTCCACGGTTCTTTCACCCCGTGATGTAATAACTCATTATGATTTCAAAACAATTTCTAAATTCCTGTTGTATGAAAACTTGTGTAAAGGTGTACGAATACAAAACGAGATAAAAAAGAAATAAAATACAAAATAATAGTAGCAGCGCAGGCAGGGAGAAGCGCTACTACTAATTACTACTAGCGCACCTCCAGGAACACACTACTACTAAGTCCACGGTTCTTTCACCCCGTGAAGTTTAAATCGGCCATCGACACTAAGATGGTTGATTTTGTTCCTGGCGATTCATCCAAGCAGTTCAGCATCAACGCTAACCTAGATCCCAAATAGGAAAGCGCGCTCATCGAGTTCATCCGTGAGAACCTGGACATATTTGCGTGGAAGCCTTCTGACAAGCCAGGTGTACCGAGGGAACTCGCTGAGCACACACTTAATATTGATCCTAAGTTTAAACCGGTCAGACAGTTTCTCTGCCGCTTCAACAAAGAAAGGCGCAAGGCTATTGGTGAAGAGGTAGCTCGGTTGTTGGCCGCAGGGTTTATCGTGGAGGTCTTTCACCCGGAGTGGTTGGCTAATCCGGTGCTGATTCTCAAGAAAAACGACACTTGGTGTATGTGTGTGGACTACATAGACTTGAACAAGGCTTGCCCAGCAGATCCCTTTTCCCTCCCTCGTATTGATCAGATTATTGATGCTACGGCGGGTTGTGACCGCTTGTGTTTTTTATGCTTATTCTAGTTATTATCAGATCAAAATGGCAGTTAGGGACCAGGAGAAGACAACTTTTATAACTCCCTTTGGAGACTTCTACTATGTTTCCATGACCTTTGGGCTCAAGAGTGCCCAGGTGACTTATCAACGTTGTGTTCAGAATTGTCTTCATAAGCAGATTGGGTGCAATGTTCATGCATATGTGGATGATATTGTGATAAAATCCAGGAAAGAGGAAACATTGATAGATGACCTGAGAGAAACCTTTGACAACCTCCGGGTTTACAAGATGATGCTCAATCTGGACAACTGTGTCTTTGGTGTCCCGGCAGGCAAACTCTTGGGCTTTCTGGTATCAAACAGGGGCATTGAGGCTAATCCGGAAAAAATTCAGCAATCACGTCTTTGGCTAAACCAGCGTGTATCAATGACGTTCAACATTTAGCTGGCCGGATTGCAGCTTTGAGCCGGTTTACCAGTCGTCTCGGGGAGAAAGCTATCCCTTTATACCAGATGTTAAAGAAAACGGATGACTTTGTCTGGAGCGATGCGGCTGATAAAGTGTTTGAGGATCTGAAGAGGCAGTTAGCTGAACCGCCTGTGCTTGCAGCTCCGATCGATAAAGAGTGTTTACTATTGTATGTGGCTGCTAATGCCAGGGCTGTTAGTGTGGCTATTATTGTGGAGCTCAAGGAGGCTGGAAAGGAATATCCGGTTCAACGGCCGGTTTATTATATCAGTGAGGTGCTTATCGAATCAAAGCAGAGGTATCCTCATTGGCAGAAGTTGGTGTACGGGGTGTTTATTGCAAGACGGAAGCTCAAACATTATTTTCAGGGTCCTCCTATCACAGTGGTCAGTTCAGCCCCTCTGAAAGATATCATTCAAAACAGAGAAGCAACTGGCCGGGTTGCCAAGTGGGCTATTGAGCTTGGACCTCACGGGCTCAAGTATACACCTCGCATAGCAATAAAATCTCAAGCACTTGTGGACTTCATCAATGATTGGACAGAGTTGCACGCACCAGAGGAAAAGCCAGATAACACGTATTGGACCATTCACTTTGATGGGTCCAGGCAGTTGGAGGGCTTGGGGGCTGGAGTTATATTAACTTCCCCGCGAGGTGACAAGTTTTATTATGTTCTCCGCTTAATGTTCCCTTGTACTAACAATGTAGCTGAGTACGAGGCCCTACGCCATGGTCTTCGGATGGCTAAGGAGATGAATTTAAGCCGGGTTAAGTGCTTCGGTGACTCGGACCTGGTGGCTCAACGGGTATCTGACACTTGGGATTCTAAGGACCCACTCATGACTACGTATCAACGAGAGGTGGACATAGTGGCTGGCCATTTCAAGGGTTATCAAGTTGACCATATAGACCGGCGAAAGAATGAAGCGGCGGACGCTTTAAGTCACCTTGGCTCTCAGCGTAAACCGGCCCCACCTAATGTTTTCCTCGACGTCCTACACAATCCGTCGGTTAAGATACCAACAGAGGAGGAGTTGGTTATTCCTGACCCGGAGGCCCAATTGGTGGCAGCTTTGCATGTTATACTGGATTGGGCAGTCCCATACTTGGCTTACATGAACCGGGGCGAGTTACCGGACGATGAAACCTTGGCCCGGCAGATAATCCGGCGTTCCAAGTCAATGACCATAGTCAATGTGGAGTTACATTGTTACAGCGTCACAGGAGCGATTCAGCGTTGTGTGTCTCCTCAAGAGGGTTGTGAGATTTTGCGGGAAATCCACGAAGGAGATTGTGGTCACGATGCCGGTTCAAAATCCTTGGTAGCTAAGGCTTTTTGTCACGGTTTCTATTAGTTGACAGCTCATGCTGATGCTGAAGATTTAGTCAAAAGGTGTGACGGCTGTCAAAAATTTGCACGTCGCGCTCATGTTCCGGCTCAGGAACTGAGAATGATTCCAATCACTTGGTCGTTTGCAACTTGGGGGCTTGATATGGTTGGACCCTTTAAGAGATCCAAGGACAAAAAGGCTCACTTGTTAGTGGCAAATGACAAGTTTACCAAATGGGTAGAAGCAGAGCCAGTCAGTAAGTGTGATGCGGCCACGACGGTTCAGTTCATCAAAAAGATGATATTCCGGTTTGGCTTTCCACACAGTATTATCTCTCCCTAATAATAAAGCACGGATTGAGTCTCCGGGTTCACCGTCGTGGCTTTTTTGCATAAAGGTCCCTGTGATTTTTAGTATTTGACCCACAATCCAAGAATAAGTGAAAAACGATTGGATGATTAGGCTGACTCTACCAGAAGCCGGCTGGGGGTCAACGCGAGTGCATCTCGCTCGACAGAGACGAGCATGCCTGGTGCAGTGGAGGCACTGGCCATGGCCGGCGGCGTGGGATCTTCAGGCGAGGGAGGCTGGGTCCGGGTGGTGCGGACGAGGGGTCAACGGGGCATGCGGGGCGCTGCTCCTAGCGGCACACCATGTCGTTCCTGGTACAGATGCGGAGAGAGAGTGAGAGGGCGGCGAGGACAGCGTGGGCCGGCCATGGTGGTTGTGGCCGTGAGACGCGTAGCTCACGTCACGACACACGAGGCGCGGGCAAGGAGAGGCAGGGGGTTCCAGCCGACAAGGTCCGACGACACGGCAGATGCGAGCGCCATGGGAGGAGGGAGGAGGGGAGGTGGGGATCGAGCGGGGCTCTCCCCTGGCGGCTCGAGGTTGAGGAGACGAGGGGAGTGGGGGTGGGGATCGAGAGAGAGTAGAGGGGATCATGCTAGGTTAGGGGGTGCGGCTGGGCCTTTGACAGGCCGGATGGGCTGTGCAGCTCTCTCTCTCTTTCTTCCGATATCTTTCATTTTTTTCATTAGAGCAACACCTCTGATTTTTTCGCACGTCCAACTTTTTGTCCGTCAGTCTAGATCAAATTTACCATTTGTCCGTTCATCTCGTTCAAAAATTTGCTGGGCCTTAAATCGCTGCACTGCTGCCCTTTTCTGATGGGTCACGGATGGGCCTTTGGGTTGGATGTGAGCCCCAATTCAGCCACTGCAATTTGATGTTCAATAATACCGCCTTGCTCCTTTTAATGGATTGCACCAATTTATATTGTCCTGCAAGTTTCCTATAATATCAGCAGGCCGCCTTACAAAGAGCAGTGGGCTGTGTGTGGGGCTATTAAAAAGGAAGGATGAGGCTACGAAAAAGATGATTATGGGGTTGTCCTTCAATGTATAAAGGAAGGATTGTATTTCAAAAGAAGAATGGATATGTGGACTGCAAAAATATTCACATCCATAGATGATTAATGGCACCGACTCTACAGAGGCAAGAAAGTTAGAGTGGATGAGCGCATCGGCCAGCATCAGGGCTCGGCACACCAGGGGGGCTACCAGCAATCGGCAACGTTGTGGGCGGGCGGCATCGGACCGTGATGCCAAACCAGCAGTGGCGCCCTTGATGCCAAGGAGCCAATGCGCGGCGACACAATTGCGGCTAGCACGGTTCGTACTTGCATGCGATGCAGTGGGCGAAAGTGGCTTTGCACGTGCAATGTTCGGGAACGGCAGCACGACTATGGTGCATGCGAAAGGGAGAAAATTATAGTAATTCACCATGTGTGTTGTGTGTGTGTGTGTGCAGACTACAGATGAAACATTTTCATTATGCTTTGCTAATTAAATGTTTATTTTATGAAATGTGTGTGCAATGTATGATTCTAGTGTATTGGTGTAAGAAATATCCGTATTTTATGCATGTAGATGGTTAAATCAAGGCCTAGATACTTGTTCATTTCGAAATTTATTGTTTTGATGCAAGCATTTGAAATGTTCAACATGACTTGCAATGCAAATTGTAGTTATTGTAATAAGTCTTTTTTTAGTTGGTTGGAGGTTACTTCTCACTTTGTTGTCAGTACGCCCGCGGATGATGTAACACTTATCTTGATTTCAATAAAGTAAGACACGGCCTTCCCTAAAAATATGTTACACATGATCTACAATGCTTCGAATCTTTGTGCCACACTTACTCATGTAACTAATCTAACTTAATTGTTATATACGCAAATTTCTTTTCCTGTTGCAACGCACGGACATTTGTGCTAGTAACTGATAATGGTACTAATCTGTCGAAGGGTGAGATGGAGGAATTTTGCCAACGTGAGCACATCCGTCTTGATGTAGCATTAGTGGCTCACCCCCAGTCTAATGGCCAAGCTGAGAGGGCCAATCAAGAAATTTTGAGAGGTATTAAACCCCAGCTTATGGTTCCTTTAAAGCGGACAGAGGGTTGTTGGGTGGAGGAGTTACCTTCTGTGTTATGGAGCATCAACACCACACCTAACAGATCTACGAGTTAGACGCCTTTCTTTATGGTTTATGGAGCAGAGGCGGTTCTTCCTAGTGACATCCGTCACGACTCGCCCCGTGTGGCAGCTTATGTTGAAGATGATAATGAGAAGGCACGTCAGGATTCACTGGACCTGTTAGATGAAGAGCGTGATCTTGCAGCAGCACGTTCAGCGATTTATCAACAAGATCTCCGATGTTATCACAGCCGCCGGGTTAGGACCAGAACTTTTCAAGAGCGCGATCTGGTGCTCCGGCTCATCCAGGATCAGACTGATATGCACAAGTTATCCCCACCTTGGGAAGGACCTTTTGTGGTCAGCAAGAATCTGCACAACGGGTCATACTACCTCATTGATGTTCGAGAGCACAAGGACTCACGTAATATAGCTCTTCTTCGGCCTTACTATACTTGAGCCACAGGCTCTTCTTATGTACATATTTATGACAATGTATATATTATATAATAAACCGGAGCCTCGAATAAAGCGGGGTCTCTGTTCTTTTTACATCATGTGTGAGCCTACAAGAGCTTCTACTGACAAAGAAGAGTTTTGTTAAATAGGCATCTACGGTCACACGGATATAAAGGAAATCACTAGGGGCTTGGTCGTATCCGAACCATAGCTACACCTCTTGATCGGTTTAAAACCAAAAAGGGATATCACTAGGGGGCTTGGTTGTCTTCACACCATATCTACACCTCTTGATAGGCTTTAAGCCAAAAGGAAATTATGTGGAACCAAAGAGAGTTTGTTGCATTAAGCACAGTTCAAACATAGGTAACCACTAAGCATAGCTCACATATTACCTGGGGGCTCCTTGCTTCTCAAAGAACAGTGAGCTTGAACCCTTGTAATAGGCTATCAAGCCAGGCTTGGAAGCCAGGTGTATTCACCTAAAACCCCGGGTTATCCTGCCTCTTTAAGTAAGCCACTCCGTCCAGGTAAACCTGGTATGACCCATCGAACGTTTGACAAGTCAATCCCATGGACCCTGAATTTGTCAAAGTTAAAACGGTGATTGGTTAAAGACTGAGGTCCATCTTAAAAGGCTTTGCAAAATGGTTTAACTCAGCGACCTGGCAACCCATGAAAAGCCTCGATTTAGGGCCTGGCAGCCCATGAAAAGCCTTGCATATTTCTTGTATTTGCTGTTTTTTATGATAAAGGATTTATGAGTATTTTCTGATAAACCGGTGTTCTTTACAACCCGGCATGACTTTCAACGCTTAGTTGTCAGTACAGGATCAGTTTTAAATTGGCAGTATATTCTTCCGGTCTGGTTTTTGACTAGATGTCACCAGCATTATGCGGCTCTTATAGCCCAATATGGTTTCTATATGAACCGGCAAGAGGGCAAGGAGTTGACAACACTCCGCATTGGTGTTTTTTTCACCTTTACGATACAAGCAGTTGGTCAGCCAACGAGGTATGTCACAGATATTATTTATTTTATCTGGTTAATATAAATCTTGGTTATCCATCCAAGTTATGTATATCTTTTGGGCATCATGACCCGTCTAGTGGTAAACCACTAGGACGCTTTCAAGTTCTTATATGCAGGAACACAAAGTATAAATAGATCCCAAAAGTGGAACAAGTTTTCAAAATATCAAGCAACACAAGCATGCTCGATGGCATGGCAGATAAAGGTGTTTCTGCTATCCTATTACAAGGAGCTTCAAAACGGCCCAAATTGAATAATTGTTTCAAGCAATGGCAGACTGTAGCTGATAAACCGGTCGCTAGTTTAGGATGCTTCATCGGGACGGCTTGACGATTGAGGGTCATCTTGTGCAGTCACCTCCTCTTCATCCCTCCCCAGACGCTGGAAATCAACCGTTGACCAATCGATTCCGGTTAAAGCTTGAAACACAGCCTCTTCATGGATAAGGCTGGAGGGGTCAATGTCAGGAGCATAAGTATGCTTACGGATTGGAGGCACAAGCTCTTCAACATCATGGATCACAACAGGCTGTCTCTTTCCATCAGCATCGTAAACCAGTTGGAAGTGAGATAAATCGGTGTCCTCCGCTAGTTTGCTTGCTGTTGGCTGCATCTCCTTTGTCAGCTTTCGGAGATCATCATTTTTGAAGTCTGAACCGTCCTCCTTCACACCTGGATATCCTTTGATGATATCTGCCGGTTCAAGATCCGGAATCCATGCCTTGGCCCGGATTAGCGTGGTTAGCACTCCTGATCTTGCGGCTGATCTCTTCAGTTTGGTGATCCGGGCAGGTAGCATGGCCAGCTTCTCAAGTGTTTCCTTTATCAACGATGGCGCCAGCTTGTTATATGCTGCAGTACAAATAGCATGCTGGGAGCCGGAGTATAGTTGTTCCATCAAGGTGTATGCCGCTTTAAGCTTCATCCGCATGTCAGAGCCTAGATGAGCAATGCGGGAACCTGTTATGGTTTGGCATCAGCAAACCGGCCATTGATAAAATCTTATGATTATACAAACTCCACGAGAGAGCACTTACCAAATACAGCGGATGTCATGGCGTCAATCTGCCACTTTAAGCGGGACAGTTCTTCCACTACCGGTTTCAGGGCTGCATCTGCGTCCTCGGCCTTTTTTTATCAAACCAGCCTTTTCTGTTTCCCAATCAGCATGCTCTTTGTTGAAGGTTTCTGTCAACTTCTCCATAGCTGCTAGGGCATTGGTCAGCTCCTCTTTGGCTTTGGAAGCCTCTGCTTGTTGAGAATTTACGTTCTCTTGAAGATCAGCGGTTTGAGTATTCCTCTTACTCAGCTCGGCCTGCAACGACGAAGATATTATCAACAACGGGATATGTATTTTCTAAGTACCAAGCGTATAACAACTTATGCACTTTGTACTTGGGGGCTAATGCCTATTTGCTCTGTTATCAACAAATCTTTCACAAGTCTGAAGTTCAATGCAAGCATTATCCTTAACACTTGGGGGCTAATGTACATCTGTTCAAAACTGACGCATTGATTCAAGACCCGGTTTACCTTGCAAAGCTAAACCGACCCTTGGGGGCTACACCAATGAAAACTACATGAATACAATGATAAAGTATCGGTTTTGTTTTTACTGAGGAATTGATATATTGAGGATCAGCATGCAAGGATTAAGATATTACAAAGTCCCGGCTTATGATTAACATCATAAACTAGCCCTTGGGGTCTACTTGGGTTGATGTCTATACTTTGGAATCAAGAAAGGAAAGGTGATGAAAATACCTCATAGCGTTCCTTCATCAGGTTCACCAAACCGGCTTCATAATCACAGTTTGAATGTAGACGGTTTACAAAACCGGAGTGGAGTTCTTCAGTGCTGAGATGGGCGTAGCTTGACAAATCAGTGCTCCATTTACCCTTCCCCATGGCAGCACACTCTTCCTTGGCACTATGTTTGGCCAAGATTACAGGATGGCCAGGAGAGCTGTGGCCCATACCGGTAATGACAACATTGTCTCCTTGGACTCCAGTAGTTTTTACGGGTGATGGTGGAGTGTGAGTGGCTCTCACTGGACTAGAAGACCTGTCGTCAGCCCGGATTGGATCTGCCGGTTCACTGTCAGGTACAGCAGTGTCAGCTTCTGGTTGATTATCAATATTCAGATCTTGAGGGGGTGGTTCATCAAACGTGGCTTCTAGATTTGGACCCTCCGGTTCAGCTGTCTGTTCCGGTTCAACCATTTGCTCTGGTTCACGAACCACCTGGTCTTCGGGCGGATTCTTCACCCGAGCCTTTTTGCTGGGTCTAGCTTTGGCCCTAAAATAGCAATAGATGTGGAAGTTAAAGCACACTACAAAGTATGAACAACATCAAAAGAAGGAGTTCAAGTACTTACCCAGGTACGGTTTTGAGAGGAGGAAGTTGGGTCGCTGTCGACTCGCCAGAGGATGAGGGAGGTGTCACCTGATAATTTGAATCGAACCGATTAAGAGGTTGTCAGAAATAACCTACCTTGGGATAAGAATTGTCAGAAGTGGGGGAGACCTCAGATCGGCGCTTCCGAACCAGGGTGTCAGGTAAACCGGCCGAAGTGACATGTTGGCCGCTGTGCCGGGTTGTCCGGCGAGCCTCCTGCTGCTGCGTCTTCAAAATAAATGTTGGATCCAAGTAAGCAAGAGGATGAGAAAAGCTTACTTTCCGGACCGGTTGACGGGTTTTTTGTGTTGGCATAGAGTCTGAACCGGAGGAAAGGGTAATTACCTCTACATCGTTAGCCTTGCTGCCCTCCACGTCCTCCTGATAAGTATCATTGTTAATGAGATGCATGAAAAGGGAGCCAAGTGAATCAAGTTCTACCTCAACTTCCGGTTCATCTGCGTCGTCATCAAGTTCCATGCTGATGCGTTCAGCTGCCTTCCGCTTTGAGGTTCTCTTGACGGCTTTTGTTTTGGGACGGGATGGCTTTGCCGCTTTCTCTGCAGGTTTCTTCTTCCAGAATGGATCATCACACTATTTATAAACAAGCATAAGGATATTCACAGGTTGAATAGTTTAAAAAGATGTTGAAGATAAAAACGAAGGACAGTACTTACAGCAGGCGGTTTGTTTTTTGTGTAAAAGGGGTTTAACCCGGTTTGGCGGCAGACAGATTCCGATTCGTTCAAAATCTTCTTGACACCCTCATTAACTTCTTCATCAGTTAATTGAATGTTGATTTGGCATTTGGAGTCTTCTACTTCACCAGTGTACTCACACATTAAACCAGAGCGGCGACTTAATGGCAAGATGCTCCAGGATATCCAGCAACGCACAAAGTCGATGCCTGATAAATCGTTGGCCATAAAGGCTCGGAGCTTGGTGAGTTGAGGGGCATATGAGCCCCATTCCGTAGCACTTAAACATTGCGGCAGTGGATGAGTGTTGGAGAGCCGGTGGGCACAGTAGCCCGGTAGAGGGTTCTCGTCTTCAGGGGAGGTATCTTTATAGTAGAACCAAGTTTGGTTCCAATCTTTGGGGTGGCTGTGCAGCTTGGCATGAGGAAATTTGACCTCTTTTCTTTTTTGAATTGAGACACCCCCAAGTTCAGTGTTGGGTCCGTCTACAAATTCAGTGCATCGGTTCAGATGGAAAAAATCCCGGAACAACTCAGCAGTTGGTTCTTCCTGTAGATACACTTCACAGAAGACTTGGAAGTTGCATATATTGGAAACTGAGTTAGGTCCAATATCTCGAGGGTGGAGCTGGAAACTGGCAAGCACATCACGGGAAAACTTTGACCCGGGCGGTTTGAAACCATGTCCTATGTGGTCAACAAATACCACTACCTCAACCTGCTTAGGAGTAGGAGGATTCTCCGATCCAGGAACTCGCCACCGGATTTCATTCTTTTTTGGCAAAGTACCAATCCTGACCATTTCGTTAAGCTGTTCTTCGATGACTCGGGAAGGAGCCCAGTTACAAGCATAGAACTATTTGGCCATTGCAAGCGAAAAGCTAAAAGGAAATGCTGGTTTACAAATCATTCATGGTGATATATAAGATGTGATGGCATAAAGACATACAGGTATGTAAATTGCGTAAACTGGAGGATGATACAATAATGAATGATAAGGCAATACCAGAACAAGGGTATGCACATGCTGTTAATCCGGAGTATAACAACGGAGGTAAAAGGCTTGTCCGGTTCACCAGGGGGCTAATGGTATATGATAGATTGCTTTTATAGTGGTAAGCCGCCTATGTGGTAAAGAGGATATAGATCTGAGGCAAAAATGACTAAGTAAGGTAAAACAAATATCACAGTTTGGCATGGGAATTTTAGATCTGCCGTGCGTTGGATGATCAAAATATATTCTGGTCTAATCTCATGCGCTCAAAAAGTTCAGTAAGTTCAGATGAGTTCGACATCAACGAGATGCCTTAACAAGGAGGGAGTTTAAACTACAAAATCGCTGAAAACAATCAGATCTAACTGGCCATTGGTATTACTGAGGGAGGAACAGCTTCAAGCGGGGAAGAACACCGAACCCTAATGGCGGATCTGGGGTGAGAAGAAGAGGAACTTACTGGTGCAGGAGGAAGCAGCGGAGGATCACCGTGTTTCTGTGATATGGTCAGGTCGATGGAGCGGCCTTTGTCAAAACAGAGGTGAAGGACGACGGCGGCGGCAGAGCTCGAGGGTCGGTCAGCACGAGGAAGAAGAAGTGGAGGAGATGAAGGGAAAAAAGAGAAGGGCTCGTGGTCCTATTTATAAGGCAAAACGATAAGCGACAATTACGGGAATCGAGGAGCTCAAAATGGATAGTTAATAAGGATGTTGCCTTGATGGTTGGATATTCATTATTGAAGGGAACCTTTGGCTTCAACGAATAGATGATGTCAGGGCGGTTTACTATGGGTCTAAAGGATGACATCACGATGGTTTACCAGATCTATATGAAGGTGACAGGGCAAGAATTTTTCTAAGTATTGAAGATTGACATGAACAAGTTCAAATCAATCTGGGGCCTAATGTTGGGGATATGATTACTGGAGGTAAACTGGCTAGGAGTGGCCGGGTTAGCTCCATGAAGATAGAAGCCCATGAAGACGTGAAGATGGTGGCGCTTTACGAAGGCCCAAGGCCCAAAGGCGTGTTAAAGCCTGTAGATGTAAACCAACTCTGTCATGTAACTTGTATTGTAAGTTAGAAGGATAGAGACCGAGCCGGACACGTTTTATGATCCGGCCTCGGGACTCTGTAAACCGGCGGGCGTCAACCTATGTATATAAAGAGACGACACGACCGTGGTTTAGGGACGACAGACAACAAATCGAGAGCCAGGCAAAGCGGATTCACTCACTGGTCATCGAAACCCTAGCAATACCAATCACAACTAGACATAGGCTTTTACCTTCATCGAAGGGGCCGAACTAGTATAAAACCCCTTGTGTCCCCTTGTCCGGTTTAACCTAACCCGTAGCGATGGCTCCACGACTAAGTCCTTTCCCGAGGACATCTGTCGTGACAAACCCACGACAAATTTAATCTATCTATTGCTCAATTCTACTTGACCACTAGACTGAGGATGATATGTGATACGTCTCCAATGTATCTATAATTTTTGATTGTTCCATGTTGTTATATTATCATTCTTGGATGTTTTATAATCATTTTATAGTCATTTTATATCATTTTTTGGTACTAACCTATTGACATAGTGCCAAGTGCCAGTTGCTATTTTTTGCATGTTTTTTACATCGCAGGAAATTAATACCAAACGGAGTCCAAATGAAACAAAACTTCACAGAGATTGTTTTTAGACCAGAAGACACCCAATGGGCCAAGGCAGCGCCTGGGGGTGCTCCGAGGGGAGCACAACCCACCAGGGTGCGCCAGGAGGCCCAGGCGTGCCCTGGTGGGTTGTGCCCATCTCGGGTGCCCCCGGACCGCCTCTTTGCTCTATAAATACCCCAATATTCCAGAAACCCTTGGGGAGTCGATGAAAATCAATTCCAGCCACCGCAGAGTCCAAAACCACCAGATCCAATCTAGGCAGCATCATAAAGGGGTTCACCACTTCCATTGGTGCCTCTCTGATGATGCGTGAGTAGTTCTTTGTAGACCTTCGGGTCCGTAGTTAGTAGCTAGATGGCTTCCTCTCTCTCATTTGATTCTCAATACAATGGTCCCTTGGAGATCCATATGATGTAACTCTTTTTGTGGTGTGTTTGTTGGGATCGGATGAATTTGAGTTTATGATCAGATCTATCTTTTTATGCATGAAAGTTATTTGAATCTTCTTTCATCTCTTATATGCATGATTTCTTATAGCCTCGTATTTCTTCTCCGATAGTTGGGTTTTGTTTGGCCAACTTGATCTATTTATCTTGCAATGGGAAGAGGTGCTTTGTAGTGGGTTCGATCTTACGGTGCTTGATCCCAGTGACAAAAGGGGAACCGACACGTATGTATCGTTGCTACTAAGGATAAAACGATGGGGTCTATCTCTACATAGATAGATCTTGTCTACATCATGTCATCATTCTTATTGCATTACTCTGTTTCCCCATGAACTTAATACACAAGATGCATGCTGGATAGCGGTCGATGTGTGGAGTAATAGTAGTAGATGCAGGCAAGGGTCGGTCTACTAATCTAGGACGTGATGCCTATATAATGATCATTGCCTGGATATCATCATGATTATTTGAAGTTCTATCAATTACCCAACAGTAATTTGTTCACCCACCGTTTGCTGTTTTTCTTGAGAGAAGCCACTAGTGAAACATACGGCCCCAGTTCTATTCCTTAATATTATTTGCCTTTGTGATCTATTTTCCTTTGCTTTTATTTTTAGATCTATTAAACCAAAAATACAAAAATACCTTGTTGCAATTAATTCTTATTTATTTTATTTGGCGTTCGATCTATCAATCTACTACAATTTATTCACATTTGTTTTGCCAATTTCTGGCACCGTTACCCAAAAGGGATTGACAACCCCTTTAATACGCTGGGTTGCAAGTAGTTGTTATTTGTGTGCAGGTGCCGCTTACGTGTTGTCGCTTGGTTCTCCTACTGGTTCGATAACCTTGGTATCATCACTGAGGGAAATACCTACCGTCGCTGTGTTGCATCATCCCTTCCTCTTTGGGGAAATACCGACATAGCTTCAGGCCTCATCAAAAGGAATTTCTGGCGCCGTTGCCGGGGAGGATCTTCAACATATACCAGGTTCCTAATCACAAATATCATCTCCTCGCAATTTACATTATTTTCCATTTGCCTCTTGTTTTCCTCTCCCCCACTTCACAAAAAAATGCCGTTTTATTTGCCCTCTCATTCGTTCGCCGTTATCTCGTTAGATCTATCCTTTGCTTGCAATCATGGGTGACTTTGGTATGGCACCAACAGATGATGGCCTAACTCCTAAGATTGGACGTACATGCAATCTGGATGCTAAAACTTTTATCTTGGGGTAGGGGAATGTTATGGGAAAGGAACGTATCCAAGAATTTTTCAATTGTGTGGGAAATCTAAGTCTTGACAATGCTCCTATACTTAGAACTACTAGATCTTATGCGGATGCTATTTCAGCACTAGTTCTGAAACTTGAGAGTAAATTTATCCGTACGCATCCTACTTTGCAAAGATTGTTTTTTGAGCTTCCCACTATAAAGAATCCTAAGGCTAAAAAGTTGGCTACTCTCGTTCTTATGAATGAGTTTGACTATATCATACGGGAAGCTAGGGAATTCTTTGATTTTTATGGCATGAATCGTGAAAATCACATAATAGATGAAATTATTTATAATAGTGTTTATGTGTTAAGACATTTTCTTGGGGATAGTAAAATCTTTGATGAGAATCTTAAAAAGGAAGTCCCCATTCTAGATGTAATTCAACAAGTTTTTAATAATGTTAATCAACATTACCCTTGGATTGTTGCTGGAAATCAACATGGTTATGATAATGGGTAACTTAATAATGCTAAAGTTTCTATGGATAATATGTTTAATGTTGTTTTTACAAAACCCCATGATGAAAACACCTATAAGGGAATTAAGAAGAAGGATGACAAAACGTAGATCCTTGCTTTATGCCTAGCTAAGGGAGTAAAACTATGGCGCTCGTTGGGAGGCAACCCAATGAATAAAATTTATTTTCGCTTTTTGCTTTCTATTCTCGAGTGTTAGCACAATTATTCTACTATTATGATTGTGTTTTTTGTGTTTTAATTAGTGTTCTTGTTAAGTAAAGCCTTTAGGATCTTCTTGGGTGATAGTTGTTTGACCTTCCTGAAAAAACAGAAACTTTTGCGCTTGCAAAAGAATTTTACTTTTTAACCAGAGAGCGATAAAATACCAATTACTTTTGCAATAGATTAATATACAAAGTACTCAGGTCGTCTTCATTTTTCAGAGTTTTTGGAGTTACATAAGTATTCGAAATATCCAGATTGCTACAGACTGTTCTGTTTTCGACAGATTCTGTTTTCTTTGCGTTTGTGCTTGTTTTGATGGCTCTATGGTTCTCTTTGATGAGTTTTTGCCATAGAAAAGTAGGAATACAGTAGATATAATGCAATAATAAAATATGAATTGGTTTGCTATAGTACTTATAGTAGTGATTTGTTTTCTTATACTAATGGATCTCACGAAGGCTTTTGTTGAGTTTTGTGTGATTGAAGTTTTCAAGTTTTGGGTTAATCTTACGATGGATGAAGGAATAAGGAGTAAGAAGGGCCTAAGCTTGGGGATTCCCCGGCATCCCAAGCTATTATCCAAAAGAGAGCAAGCAACTAAGCTTGGGGATGCCCCCGAGTGGCATCCCCTCTTTCTTCTAACGACCATCGATATTTTACTCAAAGCTATATTTTTATTTGTCACATACTATGTGTTTTGCTTGGAGCGTCTTCTATGATATGAGTATTTTCTTGTTTTATTTTGTGTTTCAAGTCTTGATTCCTTGCTGGACACACCTATTTGGGAGAGCCAGAATTTTGCCATGACTTGTTAGAATTGCTCTCTATGCTTCACTTAAATTTTTATGAGCTATCGATTTGCTCTAGTGCTTCACTTATATCTTTTTGAGCACGGTGTGCTTTAGTATTTTTGAAGAAATGCTCTCTTTATTCACTTAGATTTATTTGAGAGAAAGAAATTTTATGCTCATGATCTTCACTTATATTTGTTTGAGCTTATCAAAAGCAACACATGAAAATTATTCCCAAAGTGATAGATATCCAAGAAGGATATAATAAAAACTTTCCTGAAGATCAATGGACAAAATGAACTTGATTCTTAGTAATAGTTTTGAGATATGATGATGTGATATGTGAGTCATCTTGATGAGTAATTATGCTTTAGTAAGGATATTGGTGTTAAGGTTTGTGATTCCCTATGCAAGCACGAAAGTCAATAATTATGCAATGAAATTATATCCTACTTGTGGTGCATTATTTAGTGTTAATTATGCTTAATGCTCGCTTATGAGACTATTCGTTTCTTGGTTGGTCGCTTCTCAATCTTTTTCTAGCCTTCATTTTGCACTAAGTATGATTACTACTTGTGCATCCAAAAACCTTTAAACCAATTTTTCCATATCAGTCAACTATACCTACCTATATGCGGTATTCTTTTGTCGTTCTAAGCAAATTTGTATGTGCCATCTCTAATATTCAAAATAAATTTCTCTTTTTTGTGCTCGTACCGCTAACAAGGCGGTGAGGGGTGGCTATTATTTTCCATGCTAGATGTATTATTCTCACGATGAGTGTTTGTTCACTTGTCATTGCACGAGAGTAAGGCAAAGGTATTAGGGATGCCCAGTTCCTAAATGAAAAATGAATTTACTTTATGTTGTCAAATAATAAATTCCTTGGAAAGTGTTGGTATGGAAGGCACCGGTGGATACTGCCAGCCATGGAAAGTGAAAGTATGGTGGAAAAAGGAATAAACTTTAATTTCTGTATGGGAACCACCTATGATATATTTAGCATGGAAAGTGGTGGGAACTCTAAGTCGTTTTTGTTTGTGGGAAAAGTATGCCTCTCAAAATGTTTGTATCTCTCATTTTTCACTTTGAGCTCTGGCACCTCTACAAATCCCTACCTCCCTCTGTGAAGGGCCTTTCTTCTACTTTATGCAAAAAAAATTGAATTTGAGTCTCCATCTTCTCTTATAAAGCACCAACTAGGAGGCACTATGATCGTACTTGAATGTTGGGTATAGTTCATATGTGAGTCTATTTCATGAATGGATCAATGATTAAGCATGATGGGATAGGGATAACTTATTTTAGCTTTGATATTTTGAAAGACTTGGTTGCTTGTTGATATGCTTGAGTATTTAAGTTATCATGTCAAAACTAGACTATTGCTTTGAACAATATAAAAGTCCAAATGTCCATACTATAAAGAAAAGAATATGAGATGACATGTTAGGCAGCATTCCACATCAAAAATTCTGTTTTTATCATTTACCTACTCGAGGACGAGAAGGAATTAAGCTTGGGGATGCTGATACGTCTCCAACGTATGTATAGTTTTTGCTTGTTCCATGTTGTTATATTATCAATCTTAGATGTTTTATAATCATTTTATATCATTTTTTTGTATTAACGTATTGACATAGTGCCAAGTGCCAGTTGTTGTTTTTTTGCATGTTTTTTAATCGCAGGAAGTCAATACCAAACGGAGTCCAAATGCAATGAAACTTCACAGAGATTTTTTTGGACAAGAAGACACCCAATGGGCCAAGGCAGCGCCTAGGGGGTGCTCCGAGGGGAGCACAACCCACCAGGGTGCGCCAGGAGGCCCAGGCGTGCCCTGGTGGGTTGTGCCCACCTCTGGTGCCCCCCAGACCGCCTCTTTGCTCTATAAATACCCCAATATTCCAAAAACCCTTGGGGAGTCGACGAAAATCAATTCCAGTCGCCGTAGAGTCCAGACCACCAGATCCAATCTAGACACCATCACAGAGGGGTTCACCACTTCCATTTGCGCCTCTTCGATGATGCGTGAGTAATTCTTTGTAGACCTTCAGGTTCGTAGTTAGTAGCTAGATGGCTTCCTCTCTCTCGTTTGATTATCAATACAATGGTCTCTTGGAGATCCATATGATGTAACTCTTTTTGCGGTGTGTTTGTTGGGATCGGATGAACTTTGAGCTAGTGATCAGATCTATCTTTTTATCCATGAAAGTTATTTGGATCTTCTTTGATCTCTTATATGCATGATTGCTTATAGCCTCATATTTCTTCTCCGATATTTGGTTTTTTTGGCCAACTCGATCTATTTATCTTGCAATGGGAAGAGGTGCTTTGTAGTGGGTTCGATCTTACGGTGCTTGATCCCGGTGACAGAAGGGGAACCGACACATATGTATCGTTGCTACTAAGGATAAAACGATGGGGTCTATCTCTACATAGATAGATCATGTCTACATCATGTCATCATTCTTATTGCATTACTCCGTTTCCCCATGAACTTAATACACTAGATGCATGCTGGATAGCGGTCGATGTGCGGAGTAATAGTAGTAGATGCAGGCAGGAGTCGGTCTACTAATCTTGGACGTGATGACTATATAATGATCATTGCCTAGATATCGTCATGATTATTTTAATTTCTATCAATTGCCCAATAGTAATTTGTTCTTATTTATTTTATTTGGCGTTTAATCTATCAATCTACTACAATTTATTCATGTCTGTTTTGCCAATTTCTGGCACCGTTACCCGAAAGGGATTGACAATCCCTTTAATACGTCGGGTTGCGAGTAGTTGTTATTTGTGTGTAGGCGCTGCTTATGTGCTGTTGCTTGGTTCTCCTACTGGTTCGATAACCTTGGTCTCATCACCGAGGGAAATACCTATTGGCGTTGTGCTGCATCATCTCTTCCTCTTTAGGGAAATACTGACATAGCTTCAAGCCGCATCAATATGGTGATGCAATTCTATGATTAACGTCATACTTAGCAAGCATTTTACGGAAAGCACCATGAATAAAATGTGAACCGCCATCAGTCATTAAATATCTAGGGACTCCAAACCTCAGAAAAATAACTTCTTTAAGCATCTTAATAGAAGTTTTATGATCAACACTACTAGTTGGAATAGCTTCTACTCATTTAGTAACGTAATCAAGAACAACTAAAATATGTGTATACACATTAGAGGAAGGAAAAGGTCCCATATAATCAAAGCCCCAAACATCAAATGGTTCAATAACAAGTGAATAATTCATAGGCATTTCTTGACGTCTACTAATATTACCAATTCTTTGACATTGATCACAAGACAAGACAAACTTACAGGCATCCTTGAAGAGAGTAGGCCAATAAAAACCGGATTGCAATACCTTATGTGCAGTTCTATCTCCAGCGTGGTGTCACTTGCGTAGGATCTGTTCCTGTTCATGCTCAGGTACACAACGTCTAATAACACCATCTACTCCTTTATAAAGATGTGGGTCATCCCAAAACTAATGCCTCAAATCATAGAAAAACTTTTTCTTTTGTTGGTATGTGAAGCTAGGTGGTATAAATTTAGCAACAATATAATTAGCATAATCAGCATACCATGGAGTATTATGAGAAGCATTTATGACATTTAATTGCTCATCAAGAAAGGTATCATCAATAGGTAGTGGGTCATCAAGAACATTTTCTAACCTGGACAAGTTGTCTGCAATGGGGTTCTCAGCTCCCTTTCTATTAACAATATGCAAATCAAATTCTTGTAGCAAGAGAACCCATCTAATAAGTCTAGGTTTAGCATCTTTCTTTTCCATAAGATGTTTAATAATAGCATGACCAGTGTGAACAGTTACTTTGGAATCAACAATATAAGGTATGAACTTATCACATGCAAATACAACTGCTAAAAATTCTTTTTTAGTGGTAGCATAATTTCTCTGGCCACTGTCTAGAGTTTTACTAGCATACTGAATAACATTTAATTTCTTATGAACTCTTTGTCCTAGAACAACACCAACAACATAATCACTAGCATCACACATAATTTCAAAGGGTAAATTCCAATCAGGTTCATGAACAATAGGTGCAGAGATCAAGGCTTTCTTAAGTATTTCAAATGATTCTAAACAATCATCATCAAAAACAAAAGGAACATATTTTTGTAAGAGATTAGTGAGAGGCCTAGAAATTTTAGAGAAGTCTTTAATAAACCTTCTGTAGAAACCAGCATGACCAAGGAAACTTCTTATACCTTTGATATCTTTAGGACAAGGCATCTTTTCAATAGCATCTATTTTAGCTTTATCAACTTCAATACCTCTTTCAGAAACTTTATGCCCCAAGACAATATCTTCATTAACCATAAAGTGGCACTTTTCCCAATTCAAGACAAGATTAGTTTCTTCACATCTCTGCAAAACTTGGTTAAGGTTGCTTAAGCAATCATAAAAAGAAGTTCCATAAACAGAGAAATCATCCATGAAAACCTCAACAATCTTTTCACAAAAGTCATAGAATATAGCAGTCATACATCTTTGAAAGGTAGCAGGTGCATTGCATAAACCGAAAGGCATACTTCACTACTAGGAAAAGGCTAATTAGTGGCGCATGTATTTTTGCAATTAATGGCAGCCCGAGCACGCTTATCTTCGCAGTTCTATCCAACCCCAGCACCAACTCACTTAACAGGCACTTGTTGATATATTTATCATTTCAATCCTATTAAACCTTGTTGATGTCTAGTACTTTGTTCATGTTCATGAGTGTGATGAAATTTTGAAAAAATATTTCAAACTTCCCGGTCATATTACGTATCATATTTTGAAAACAAAATCCAAAAAAATTGAAACCAATTTTTTTCTGTTACTAGTGGCACACCTAGAAAATGGTGCGCCACTACTAAGTTTGAATTTTTTTTCATTCCCCCCTCTAGATCTTAAAAGCCCTGTATCTTTCGTTCTGTTAGGTTTTTGGGGATTCTTAAAATCTTGAACAAAGTTCCCTCCGTTCAATTCGGATGTAATTTTTCGAGTAGATGATTTTTCATATAAAAAACTTTTTAATCCGTGTTCGTATGCAAAAGTTATTCCCATTTAACTAAATTCTAGAGAGATTTTGCAAATAAAGTTGAATTCATATTTGTAAATTTTCCCAACAACTAGACCACATATCACATGGGAAACTTATTTTCTTTTATTTTTTTGACATTTCCATCATTTTCTTTTATTTTTTCTAAAACTGAAAGGGCGGTCCACTAGGGGGGGCAAAGAAAGTTAGTAAAAAAATTGCTAGTAGTGGCTAGACCCGGTCATGGACAACCCGGCCCGCCGGCCCGAACCCGAAGCCCAACATTTGGTTCAGGCTCGGGCTCCATTTTCTGACCCGAAGCCCGGCGCAAAAGCCCGAATAAAGCCCAAAATATGTATAAAAACATATTTTGTTCAAAATATAGGTATAATAAATTAATATAATATCCCGAAAATGATTAATTTAATTAAAATATGTCACTGTTCATGTACTTCAGGCCGGGCTCGGGCTTGGGATTTTATCTTTGGGCTTTGTCAAGCCTGGCCCAAACCCGACCCGACCCAACGTTTGCCCGGGTTTATTAGTGGCACACCGTGGTTGTGGTGCGCCATTACTAGTTTGAACTAGTAATGGCGCACTATACATTGGTGCGCCATTACTAGTTTTAAAAAAAGTAAAAAAATTGTTAGTAGTGGCACACAGAGTGTGTGGTGCGCCAATGGCGCACTATGCCCTGGTGCGCCATTACTAGTTTTGGAAAAAATTGTTAGTAGTGGCGCACCGTGGGTGTGGTGCACCATTAGTGATATGGACATTAATGGCGTACCTACACATGGTGCGCCACTGCTATATAGCAGTGGCGCACCACATATGTGGTGCGCCATTAATGTCCATATTAGTTATAGCCCTTTTCCTAGTAGTGTGTCTATAAGCAAAGGTACCGAAAGGGCAAGTAAAAGTGGTTTTCTCTTGATCCTCTTTTGAAACAGGTATTTGAGAGAAACCAGAATAACCATCTAGAAAGAAAAAATGAGTGTGTTTGGATAGTCTTTCTAGCATTTGATCAATAAAAGGTAGAGGGTAATGATATTTTCTAGTAGCTTTATTTAATTTGCAGAATTCAATTATCATTCTATAACCTGTAACAATTCTTTGAGGAATCAATTCATTCTTATCGTTAGGAACAACAGTAATACCTCCCTTCTTAGGGACACAGTGAACATGGCTTACCCATTGATTATTGGCAATGGGATAAATTATACCTGCCTCTAGAAGCTTTAGTATGTCATTTCTTACCACTTCTTTCATCTTAGGATTTAACCGTTGTTGATGATCAACAACTGGTTTAGCATCTTTCTCCAATTTAATTTTGTGCTGACATAGTGTGGGACTAATGCCCTCAAGATCATCAAGAGTATATCCAATAGCGGCACGGTGTTTCTTCAGAGTTTTCAATAATTTCTTTTCTTCGCGCTCTCGAAGGTTAGCACTAATAATAACAGGATATATCTTCTTTTCATCAAGATAAGCATATTTCAGAGTATCAGGTAATGGTTTAAGCTCAAACACGGGATCACCCTTAGGTGGAGGAGGATCTCCAAGGATTTCAACAGGCAAATTGTGTTTCAAAATAGGTCCTTGATTAAAGAATACTTCATTTATTTCCCTTCTTTCATTCATAAACATATCATTTTCATGGTCTAGCAAATATTTTTCTAAAGGATCAACAGGAGGCACGGCAATAGAAGCAAGACCAATAATTTCATCCTTACTAGGCAATTCTTTATCGTGGGGTTGTCTACGATATTTAGAGAAATGAAAATCATGAGACATATCCCCTAAACCAACAGTAGAAATATTTTTCTCGCAGTCTATATTAGCATTAACAGTGTTCAAGAAGGGTCTACTAAAAATTATCTTGTGGGGAAGCAAGAACAAGAAAATCAGTAGGGTATTTTATTTTCCCACACAAGACTTCAACATCTCTATTTTCCCACACAAGACTTCAACATCTCTAACATCAATATCTTCTATCTCAATAGGTGCAATATCATTCATAATTTCTTTATATAAGGTATAATGAATTGCACTAACACTAGCACCCACATCACATAAGCCATGATAACAATGATCTCCTATTTTAACAGAAACAACAGACATGCCAACAACATGTCTATGTTTACCTTTCATATCGGGTTTAGCAATTCTAGCAGCTTCATCACAGAAATAAATAACATGCCCATCAATATTATCAACCAAGAGATCTTTAACCATAGCAATACTAGGTTCAACTTTAATTTGTTCAGCAGGTTTGGGTGCTCTAATATTGCTTTTGTTAACAACAGTTGAAGCTTTAGCATGATCCTTTATTCTAGCAGGGAAAGGTGGTTTTCAATATAAGTAGTAGGAACAATAGGATCAACATTATAAGCAATATTTTATTCTTCAACTTTAATAGGTTCAACTACTTTAACCTCAAGGGGAGGATGATATTTAAACCACTTCTCCTTAGGGAGATCGACATTAGTAGGAAAAGATTCACAAAAGGAAGCTACTATCTCAGAGTCAAGTCCATATTAAGTGCTAAAATCACGAAAAGCATCGGTATGCATAAACGATTTAACACAATCAAACTTAACGTTTATACCTGACTCCTTACCTTCGACAAGATCCCAATCTTCAGAGTTGCATTTAATTCTTTCCAATAAATCCCATTTGAATTCAATATCCTTCTTCATATAGGAACCAGTACAAGAAGTATCGAGCATGGATCGATCATTATGAGAAAGCCGAGCATAAATTTCTTGAATACTAATTTCTCTTGAGAGATCATGATTAGGGCATGAATATACCATTAACTTAAGCCTCCCTCAAGCTTGAGCGACACTTTCTCCTTCATGAGGCCAAAAATTATATATATAATTCCAATCACGATGAACCAGATGCATAGGATAAAACTTGTGATGAAATTCCAATTTCAATCGATTGTAGTTCCATGATCCAATATCATCCAATAGCCTATACCATGTCAATGCCTTTCCCTTCAAAGATAAAGGGAAGACCTTCTTATTGACAACATCCTCGGGCATACCTGCAGGCTTAAATAATCCACATAGATTAGGTGCATATCGGGATCTAATGCTCCATCTCCTGCATAAGGATTAGCTAGCAGTTTCTCTATCATACCCGAAGGAATTTCATAATAAATATTTTCAGTAGGTGCAGTAGGCTGAGGAGCAACTAATTGTGGTTTCGGTCGACATGAAGATACCCCGACCAAGCCCCTCAAAGGATTATTTTCCATAGTAACAAGTGACAGTAAATTTCAGCACACTATATAAATGTTTCCTTACCAAATTCCCCTTACTAAAGGCGCTTCACTCCCCAGCAACGTCGCCAGAAAAGAGTCTTGATGACCCACAAGTATAGGGGATCTATCATAGTCCTTTCGATAAGTAAGAGTGTCAAACCCGACGAGGAGCAGAAGGAAATTACAAGTGGTTTTTAGTAAAGTATACTCTGCAAGCACTGAAATTATCGGTAATAGATAGTTTTGTGATAAGATAAATCATAACGGGTAACAAGTAAATAAAGTAACTAAGGTGCAGCAAGGTGGCTCAATCCTTTTTGTAGCAAATGACAAGCCTGGACAAACTCTTATAATAAGCAAAGCGCTCCTGAGGACACATGAGAATTGTTGTCAAGTTAGTTTTCATCATGCTCATATGATTCGCGTTCGTTACTTTGATAATTTGATATGTGGGTGGACCGGTGCTTGGGTGCTACCCTTCCTTCGACAAGCCTCCCACTTATGATTAACCCCTCTCGCAAGCATTCGCAACTATGAAGGAAGTATTAAGGTAAACCTAACCATAGCATGAAACATATGGATCCAAATCATCCCTTTACGAAGCAACGCATAAACTGGGGTTTAAGCTTCTATCACTCTAGCAACCCATCATCTACTTATTACTTCCCAATGCCTTCCCCTAGGCCCAAATAATGGTGAAGTGTCATGTAGTCGACGTTCACATAACACCACTAGAGGAGAGACAACATACATCTCATCAAACTATCGAACGAATACCAAATTCACATGATTACTTATAACAAGACTTCTCTCATGTCCTCAGGAACAAACGTAACTACTCACAAAGCATATTCATAATCATAATCAGAGGAGTATTAATTATCATTAAGGATCTGAAAATATAATCTTCCACTGGATAAACCAACTAGCATCAACTACAAGGAGTAATCAACACTACTAGCAACCCACAGGTACCAATCTGAGGTTTTGGGACCAAGATCGAATACAAGAGATGAACTAGGGTTTGATAGGAGATGGTCCTGGTGAAGGAGATTGACCCCCTCTTGATGAGAGGATCGATGGTGATGACGATGGCGATGATTTCCCCCTCCCGGAGGGATGTTTCCCCGGCAAAACAGCTCCGCCGGAGCCCTAGATTGGTTCTGCCCAGGTTCCGCCTCGAGACGGCGGCGCTTCATCCCGAAAGCTTTTTCTTGATTTTTTTCCAGGGTAAAAGACACCATATAGCCAAAGATGGGCACCGGAGGCCAGCCAAGGGGCCCACAAGGTCGGGGGGGCGCGCCCTCCACCCTTGTGGCTGGCTGGTGGCCCCCTCTGGTACTTTCTTCACCCAATATTTTTTATATATTCCAAAAACATGATCCGTGAAGTTTCAGGACTTTTGGAGTTGTGCAAAATATGTCTCTAATATTCGCTCCTTTTCGAGTCCAGAATTCCAGCTGCCTGCATTCTCCCTCTTCATGTAAACCTTATAAAATAAGAGAAAAAAAGGCATAAGTATTATGATATAACGTGTAATAATAGCCCATAATGCAATAAATATCAATATAAAAGCATGATGCAAAATGGACGTATTAACATGATAGGAACAAAGCGGATCAGTGGTTTGTTTACATCCAAATAAACCTGCACTCTTAATGTACTGGAAGGATTAATCCTACCCTCATTCACAATGACCGTAAATGTGGCTCACCCACCTTGGTCGCAACCTTCTCCGCTAGTTCCTTTTTCCTCGTCAAACCGTTCGGCAAGCCCTTGATACTAGCCCACACCGGAACTTTGTTCAGTCTGTACATAGATACATCAGAGAAACCGTCATACTCCTGGATCACAACTGGTGCGTTTTTGAAAACCCACAGACCACCATCCATAATTCTTCTCCAGTCTCCCAAAAAGTGGCATTGCACTGAGAACAGATTGGGCCCTTTAATGTTAAAGGTCACTCAATATGCTGAAGACCATGCGTTGCGCATCTGATTCAGTAGCGCATCATGGCTGAACGGGCGTGTAGTGTGCACCCGAAAGAGGCCCAACCAACGCACTTCTTTGATCAATTCATCAACTTCTTATGAGAAATCAAGATCCTCCTCTTCTTTACCATGTAAAGTCATGCCTGCAAACTGATCTTCAAAGTCAGCTTCAGGACCAAAGTAGTCCCCATAGTCTTCCTCTGCATCCCCCTATCTGGATTGGTTTTCGCCACTCCACAGACCCTCATCTCCATCCCCCTTTTCCGGCCTTGCCTTATCTTGTTCGTCATTCTCCGTCCCTTGATCTGGCCCCAAACTCACTCCCATCTCACTTCCTTCCACTTCCGCCACTACCTCCTTCTCCCTCTCTTACCTTCCCCCATCTATTTGACCCAGTGGATTTGCCATAGGAGCAAGCCTGCACAACCGAGCAGGGCAGCCCCCTTGACCGCCGTAGGCACTCCGACCGTCGGCGGAATTTCTGGTGGACTCTAGCGGCAGCCGCCAGAGGAAAGGTGGAACCCTACGGGGATATCTTTAGGTGATATATTGGCTGATAAATGACTGAATTGACTGATATTTTGAAATGTGCCCAAAATACAAGGGGGCCCAATAAACCCTGATGGAACTAGTAGTAAAGATACCTAAGTTTTGCACCCCTACTAGAAATCTAGTTGCCAATGGGTTCACTTGGCAACTGGAACGATTAAATCTCAGCATTGATATGTTATGATTGAGTGGGAATTTTAAACAAATTTGTATGCTTACTGTTAGGAAGTTGTGGTGTTGTATGATATGGTTTTAAACATAGATAAATTTGAGTGGAAGTTATATCTTACCTCTTGCAACAAATCAAAACATGTACCATATCTATTGATCAGTAACACCACACCAATGTCAGGTGATACCCGCTTTCCCTGTAATTTTCATGCCCACGAGAAGCCACACTCCATCCATTCTAAAATGGATACATGTCGTGGAATTATCACGACAGATGTCCTAGTGTGAGGACTTAGTCATGCAGCCATCGCGTTGAGGTTAGCTTAGAGGGGTTAATCAGGACAAAGGACACGAGGAGTTTATACTGGTTCGACCCCATACGATGAAGGTAAAATCCTAGTCCAGTTTGTAGTTGGTATTGCTAGGGTTTTGATGAGCAGGGAGCGAATACGCTTGACTCGGATCTTGATATGTTGTTTCTTGTCCTAAGCCGCTGCTAGGTCGTCCCCTTATATACACGGGTTGACGCCCTATGGCCCTCAGAGTCCCGGCCGGTTTATACAACGTACCCGGCTCGGTGACCTGTCTCTTATGCCTTACAATACAAGTTTTACATACATGGCGGTTTATAATCATGGGCGTTAAGCCTCCTTCGGGTCTGGGCCCTCTAACAAGCCTATCTATGAACCGCCATATGAACTTGGGCTTCATCGAGACGGATCGTCATAGGGATGACCCGGCCCCTCCTGGGCGGGTCATACCTAATAGTTATATCCCCAACTTAGGCCCCGGGTTGATTTGAACTTGTTCATGTCAATCTGCAAGACTTAGAAAAATCCTTCCATATCCACTGCAACAACTTTGTAACCCGCCATGAAGTCATCTCCAAGAATTTCGGAAACCCGTCACGACGTCGTCTTTAACGGATCTTTATCTTAATGTCTTCCTGAAAATCGAGGCATCCAATTAGCTAGATAACCATCATTTGGCCTCCTTGTCTTTCGCGCCTGCTTGTTTCCTGTCTCCTTATAAATAGGACTTGAAAGCCATCTTCCATTCTTCTCCTTCTTATTTCTTCCTCCTCACAATGCGACGTCCTACACGAACCTCGCCACCATCGACCTCCGTCTTCGACCTCAACTCCGGCCGCTGCATCGCCCTAAGTGGACCAGAGAACTACAGCGCCACTCCGATGTCTGAACAGCATCGGTAAGCTTTCCATTCCTCATCACGGACCCGTCATTAGGGTTTGTTGGTGTTCTTCAGTGTTCATCACTGTCCTTCCTTTTTCTTTGTTTAGATCCGTAGGTTAGATCCAAAAGCTATAGGAATCTTGCGTTGTAGCAGTTTTAGTACTTGTTTTAATACTAGAACATATCCCCACCGCGACAGATCTTCTCTAGGGCTCCTCTGCTCTTCCTCTGTCACTTTTTGTAGATGAATTTATCCCCCTTTTTGGAACAGAGGTAGATCCAAATTTATAACCTCAATCTGCGGAATCTGTTTGAACCAACACTTAGCAAATTCTGTTTTCGATAACTCTTGAATATCTTAGTCATGGCGGCTTACTCCGCCGGCTTATCTTTACTTCATATATCATTAGCCCTTACCTAAGCCGCCATTATAAACATGCACTGTATTTGTTGACTTGCAATCCCACCAACTAACTTGAGCTGGCAAATTATTTCCTCTTAGATTGTCCTTTCATCATGCTGCCAAAGACGATGACAACTTGCAACTGGGTCCCTTCCACAGTCACCGAGAGCACCTTGAAAGATTTTGTCACTATCGGATACTTACCGGAAAAAAGTGTCATGCCTTACCACGCTCCTAACTCAGTTGAAGAGAGACCTCAGCCGACGGATGGTGAAATTATTGTCTTCACTAATCATATGAACCGGGGCTTCTCGCCGCCCAGCTCAAAATTCCTTAGAGATGTTCTACATTTTTTCAAGCTTCATCCGCAAGATATCGGACCGAATTCCATATCAACCATCTGTAACTTCCAAGTTTTTGCAAGGTTTCTCTTCAAGAAGAACCTACTGTTGAGCTCTCCAGAGAATATTTCTACCTGAACCACCAGAACGAATATACCAACGGTCCCAGCTTGGAACTTGGCGGGATTTCGATTCAACGCAGACGAGATGCCATCTTCCCTTTAGTAGTCTTGACAAGCCATCCCAAGGACTGGAATCAAACATGGTTCTATTACAAAGACACCTCGCCGTCTGATGAAAATCCAATGTCGGGTTACCGCGCTAAGCGTCTTGACGCCAAATACCAACTCCCTGATAAACTTACTGCCGCCGAACGCAAGAAACTTGTCCCCACAATTAAAAAAGTTCAAGCCTTGCTGGGAAATGGCTTAACTGGAGTTGACTTGATCCGCTGTTGGGTCACATGGCGGATCATCCCTCTGAGCCGCCGATCCGGTTTGATGTGTAGCTATACCGGAGGAACAGATGATCCATTACGTAATAGCTCCCTGCGTCTGACCGAAGAAGCCATTGTTGAAATGGCAACCACTCTTGTCAATAGCAAGTATGAAGACTGCAACATAGTAGGGTTGAATCCTTTCTGCAAGCTTAACTCGACGCTAGAGGTAAATCTTCTTGACTTCTTTTTCCACAGCAGTTAAGTATTTGCGTGAATTTAAACATGCTATCTTTCCACAGGCTAAATCTGACTTTTGGAAAGTCAAATATGACGATGAGGCTGCCAAAAAAGCTAGAGCTGCTGCGATAGCCGCCAAGAAGACTGTCAGAAAGTCTAAGAAGAAACCAACTACCTCTGAGTTACTCAAGCTGGATGACACCTCTGAGTCGGAGATAGCCCTTGACTCTCTTGGCCTGTTTTTTTAACAACCTTATTGACACTGACTATTGCCGGGATGACATGGGGACCAGCCAGGCAGTCAAAGAAGAGGTAACTATTATTTCCTCCGACTCAGAACCTTTACCAAGGCAGAAACTTCGGCGGGTAACTCGGAAAGTAAGGCTTTCACACCCCTTGGCTTATTTAGATCCTCATTTTCTTTTGAAACGACAGCAACATGAGAGCTGCCGCCAGACCTGGACCGGTGGAGATGACGATTTACCCTTCGGCTTACCGAAAACTCCTTAGAAACGTCAAAATGAGTTTCTTTTTAACCTTAACCCTTGTATCAACCAACGAGTTACTTTTATTAATCACTAAGGTGTGATTCCACTCTTGCAGGAGATTTCTCGTTCCCCCTCTGGTGATTCTTCACAAACTCAACTACCGGCTTTTAAGACCGCCCCGGGTAAAGATAATTATCCTTCTTCTGCACCTTTATATCCGCATTATTATCCTGATTAATCCAAATTCTTTTTACCGGTTGATGACCCACAAGTATAGGGGATCTATTGTAGTCCTTTCGATAAGTAAGAGTGTCGAACCCAACGAGGAGCAGAAGGAAATGATAAGCGGTTTTCAGCAAGGTATTGTCTGCAAGCACTGAAATTATAGGTAACATATAGTTTTGTGATAAGATTATTGGTAACGAGCAACAAGTAACAAAAGTAAATAAAGTGCAGCAAGGTGTCCGAATCCTTTTTGTAGCAAAGGACAAGTCTGGACAAACTCTTATATGATGTAAAGCGCTCCCGAGGACACATGGGAATATCGTCAAGCTAGTTTTCATCACGTTCATATGATTCACGTTCGGTACTTTGATAATTTGGTATGTGGGTGGACCAGTTCTTGGGTACTGCCCTTACTTGTACAAGTATCCCACTTATGATTAACCTCTATTCCAAGCATCTGCAACTACAACAAAAGTATTAAGGTAAACCTAACCATAGCATGAAACATGTGAATCCAAATCAGCCCCTTACGAAGCAACGCATAAACTAGGGTTTAAGCTTCTGTCACTCTAGCAACCCATCATCTACTTATTACTTCCCAATGCCTTCCTCTAGGCCCAAATAATGGTGAAGTCTCATGTAGTCGGCGTTCACATAACACCACTAGAGGAGAGACAACATACATCTCATCAAAATATCGAACGAATACCAAATTCACATGACTACTAATAGCAAGACTTCTCCCATGTCCTCGGGAACAAACGTAACTACTCACAAAGCATATTCATGTTCATAATCAGAGGGGTATTAATATGCATATAGGATCTGAACATATGATCTTCCACCAAGTAAACCAACTAGCATCAACTACAAGGAGTAATCAACACTACTAGCAACCCACAGGTACCAATCCCGGACTTATAGACAAGAATTGGATACAAGAGATGAACTAGGGTTTGAGATGAGATGGTGCTGGTGAAGATGTTGATGGAGATTGACCCCCTCCCGATGAGAGGGTCATTGGCGATGACGATGGCGATGATTTCCCCCTCTCGGAGGGAAGTTTCCACGGCAGAACAGCTCCGCCAGAGCCCTAGTTTGGTTCCGCCTAGGTTCCGCCTCATGGCGGTGGAGTCTTTTCCGGAAAGATGGCTTATGATTTTTTTTCCTCATCGAAAGACTCCATATAGTAGAAGATGGACATCGGAGGGCCACCAGGGGGCCCACGAGGTAGGGGGCACGCCCAAGGGGTAGGGCGCGCCCCCACCCTCGTGGGAATGGTGTGGCCCCCTTGGTGAACTTCTTGCGCTCAGTATTTTTTATATATTCTGAAAATGACTTCCGTGAAGTTTTAAGACTTTTGGAGCTGTGCGGAGTAGGTCTCTAATATTTGCTCCTTTTCCATCCTAGAATCCCAGCTGCCGGCATTCTCCCTCTTTATGTAAAGCCTGTAAAATAAGAGAGAATAGGCATAAGTATTGTGACATAATGTGTAATAGCAGCCCATAATGCAATAAATATCGATATAAAAGCATGATGCAAAATGGACATATCAACTCCCCCAAGCTTAGACCTCGCTTGTCCTCAAGCGAAAGCCGAAATCGAAAAATATGTCCACATGTTTAGAGATAGAGGTGTCGATAAAAATAAAATATGGGCATGAGGGCATCATGATCATTCTTAGAACAACAACTTATATAATTCTTGTCAATGATCTCTTATGCTAGAGTAACAATTCAATCACAATTTCAAGTATGAATCATAAACTTCATTGAAAACTAACAAACTATAATCTCAGTCATTGGAGCAATTGCAATTTATCATATAATAGGAAAGAGTCAATATAAGAGCTTTTCATCAAGTCCACATACTCAACTATCATATAGTCTTTCACAATTGCTAACACTCACGCGATACTTATGGGTATGGAGTTTTAATCGGACACAGAGAAAGATAGGGGCTTATAGTTTTGCCTCTCAACGTTTTACCTCAAGGGTAATGTTAAACTCACATCCAATTAGCCATATATACCAGGATCTTTCCAACATATTGTGCTTGCCAAAAGATAAAATGTAAAAAGGAAAGGTGAAGATCACCATGACTATTATGTAAGGTAGGAGATAAAAGTAAAAGATAGGCCCTTCGCAGAGGGAAGCAGAGGTTGTCATGCGCTTTTATGGTTGGATGCACAAAATCTTAATGCGAAAGAACGTCACTTTATATTGCCACTTGTGATATGGACCTTTATTATGCAGTTTGTCGCTTTTATTTCTTCCATATCACACGATCGTATAAAGCTTATTTTCTCCCACACTAATAAGTCATACATATTTAGAGAGCAATTTTTATTGCTTGCACCGATGACAACTTACTTGGAGGATCTTACTCAATCCATAGGTAGGTATGGTGGACTCTCATGGCAAAACTGGATTTTGGGATATTTGGAAGCACAAGTAGTATCTCTACTTGGTGCAAAGAATTGGCTAGCATGAGAGGGAAAGGCAAGCTCAACCATGTTGGATGATCCATGACAATATAATTTATCTCAGATGTAAGAAAACATAACCCATTATGTTGTCTTCCTTGTCCAACGTCAACTCTTTAGCATGTCATATTTTAATGAGTGCTCACAATCGTAAAAGATGTCCAAGATAGTATATTTATATGTGAAGACCTCTCTTTCTTTATACTTCCTATTAATTGCAACGATGACCAAAACTATGTTTGTCAACTCTCAACAACTTTTATTCATCATACTCTTTCTATGTGAAGTCATTACTCTCCATAAGATCCATATGATCTCTTTTATTTCCTTTTTATTCTTTCTCTTTTACTTTATTCACTCAAGATCATGGCAAAATAATCAAGCCCTTGACTCAACACTAATCTTTATTATATATAGCTCACGGACTCGATTACATAGAAGGATCATAAAGCAAAACTCACAACTAGATCATACTAAAACTTTATTCTACTAGATCAAGATATTACCTAAAGGATCGAACTAAGAAAAACGGTAAAGATAAAAGTGATGGTGATACGATACCGGGGCACTCCCCCAAGCTTGGCAGCTGCCAAGGGGAGTGCCCATACCCATATGATTATGTCTCCTTTTCCGGGGATGGTGATGTGATATTCTTGGCGATGATGCCCCTCAGGATACGATTCTCCTCCTCGAGCTTATTGACTTGCTGCTTGAGGTCCATTATTTCCTTTCGAAGTTTTCCTGTAATAGCCAAAGCTCCCTGCACCCAAGGGTGCTGCATAGCTGCGGGAGAACCAGTGGCACTCTTTTTCATATTCTCATAAGAAAAAAATCTAACATTGGAGGGGATAACCGAGTTTGGAATAGCCGAGCTTTGCAGTTCCCCCATTGTGAATCCAGCTCGGAAGTGGGAGGCGACTTCTTGATCCTCCTCCATGGCATCTATCCTCTTCAAATTAGCCTCCATCTCTTCCTCTGTTGCTGGCCCAAAGTGGTCAACATTGTTGTTTGTCATTGACCTCGGTGCCGGATGAGACACCCGGCTCTCCCCGACTGACTCTTGCGAAGACATCTTGCTCTAATCTGTAGCAGCAACAGCTCGAAACACAAACAGAGGATAATTGCGTGATACGGGAGTCAAAACATCCGGGAGATTATATAATGAACTTTTACCAAACAAAATATGTGTCATGTAAGAAAACGAAGTCCGGAAAGCACACGAGGTATCCTTCGGCTATACTTTTGCGATCGGGTGGTTTTTTTCCTCACCATCCAATAGTTATTAGTACTTTCACAATCAACTTGGCACACACTCACACCCCCGGTTTGGCGAGGTTCTCCTTTCCGAGGGAACAAGGGCATAACATATTGTTTCACAATATAAAAATACTCCGTATATATTAGAGAAAGCATTATTCATTTGCCAACAACAACACGTATATTATGATTATTAAATGTTTAAGCCATGCACCAAGTACACGGTATATTCCGGCACAAGTAGGTACTGCCGATCGAGATGGCCAGTATTACACAGTGTCACAGTATGTGTATCTGAAGCAGCTATATATCTAGCTTACTACATATATTTATTCCTTTATTTATATATTTAGTGTGACACGTTTGGATGGAGCGATCGCGCGCTTGTACGTACTACGTAGTGCCAGACAGCTTGCTCGATTCACCTGTACCTCCGGCCACCGCAGCTGCCCTCCCTCTGGCAGTTGAAGTAGGCGGCGGCCACCGGAGCACCGAGGCCGTAGCACTCGGCCAGGTCCCTGGTGATGAAGTTGGAGCGCCACCCTGGCGCGTAGATGGCCTGCCGCGCTGCCTGCCGGAACACGACGAATGCCACACGGTGGATCCCCGCCGTCGGCTGCGGCTTCTCGTACGCCACCACCTCGGTTCCTGCATGCAGGCATGCACACACGCAAAAAGTTTGATTAATGGTTCCGACTTGACTATCTGTTTTTCGCTAGGAAAGGCAGTTGGAGAGAATAATTGACATGGTACATGTACTCTGTAAATTAGCTTCTTTTTGCGGAATTAAATCGAAGCAATTAGCTTAATCCGATTCTTACCGCGGCTCACGTCACCTCCATCTGGTATGTCTGTCACCATCCTGAATGTAGTCAAGAAATTAAACCGAAGCAATTAGCTTAATCCGATATACCAGTATATATAGCAGTACTAGTAAATATATACATACACTAATGATTATATATTTTTCTCACGAAATGGTTAGCACACAAAGTGCAAGCATGGCATGCACGACGAAAAACAAAGGTACCTAGCTAAGGGTAAAGCTAGCTAAATCAGCCAGCATGCACGTACCAATGGAGGTACTCCCGTTGGGAAGGGTTAGTTGGGCTGGGTACATCAGGGTCGACCATCACCTGAAACATGGCACATGCATGTCAGTCATGCAACGCATATGCATGTTAAAACTAACGACGTGCATGCATGCGTGATTTCATGCAACCAAATGATGCATGCGTGGAGACGTATGGCCACTCACGAGCGTGTAAAGTGACCCGCGGCGTCCTGTGATCCGCACCGTCGGCTGGTTCTCCACCTGCGACGGCCTCAGCTCGGACCCGTTGGTGATCTCCCTGTTGCCGTACATCACC
The DNA here is from genome assembly GCF_018294505.1 of Triticum aestivum. NCBI lineage: Eukaryota > Viridiplantae > Streptophyta > Magnoliopsida > Poales > Poaceae > Triticum > Triticum aestivum. The sequence goes on along the minus strand of NC_057797.1, from coordinate 754,716,429 downwards.
CTCAGCTGCGCCGCCATGTCGAAGTAGTCGACCACGTCGCCGACGATCCTCCCCACGATCAGCGGATCCCTCGACGCCATGCTCGACTTAACTAACCTTGCTTATGTTTAGGTTAGATGCTTGAGTTCTGCCTTACGTGGAAGCTTGGTGTGGTATATGCAGCGGCGTACGTACTGCTATTTATAGGCGTCCCGGTGAAGTCCCCTCGCACAAGTTCTCAGTGTGAGCACGGCTCAAAAGATACGAGGTGTGGTGTGCCTTTTCGCCAATCCTAGACTGATCACAAGTACCTGAAAGATACCGGACTGTAAAAGTGTTGACGAGCGACATCGTAGAATCTGTGGCAGCTCCATCGGTTATGATCGTACGGATGACATGTTGCCGCCACAGAGTTTGGATTGTGATCCGACGAATGAAAATCGTTGCCACTTTGCACCAAGTGGGATAGGGGCTTCTTGGAATCTGATAACTTTCTGCACTGGTACATCTCAATCTTTTAGGCCTAGATAGTGGAAAGGGGCCGTTTGGAGTTATAATCTGCACCTCGACAAAATCTGAAGCTACCGTGCCAAAAATAAAATACAATTCTTCTTTCTTCTTACAAGATACATCCAATACAACTACTGGAGTACATCTTCAACATTCTCCTGCTCAACATAGTGTGGAATACATTCTTGACAGGAAACTAGCGCTAAGGGTCAGCACAAGCCGTGTGGTAGCTGGAATGCAAAAATAACGTTGGGGTTTTGGCTCGCAAGTCACCACCAAATCTGTTGTTCTCCAAAATGAAATGGCCTGGGAAACCCCTGCACCGATAAGGACTTTGAGTTTTTGTATGCCTCTATGACTATCACGGTGGGAGATGGCGCCAAAACGCCTTTTTGGGACTCCCCGTGGCTTCTTGGTTGCAAACCCAAAGATATTGCACCGCTCATCTTCGAGGCCTCGAAAAGAAAAGAATTGGAAGGTCCTGAGGCCCTCAAGGGGAACGCTTGGATCCTCAAGATCAACCAAGTCGCGGTTGTCTCCTCCGCCCACATTCGGGAATTCTTCACTATTTGGATGCTCCTAAATGATGTCCACCTGAAAAACCTGAACGAACTCCCCCGCCCACCCCCGCGTCGCCCGTGTCTGGCGACACGGGGGAAACCCTCGCCGCCGTCGAGAGCTCCCCTCCGCCACCAGTACACCCGCTGCGCCGCCGCCGGAGGGACGGCCGACGAAGCCGCGCCACGCCCGGGGATGGCGGCGGCGGGGCGATTTCGTTCCTGCACCGGCACCCCCGCCCCCGCTACAGTCCCTCTCCTCCGTCGCCGCCTCCCCGCATCGTTGCCGCCGGTCGGCCGGCGCGGCCGCACTGGGCCTGGGTTGGCTGCGGCGTGTGTGGCGGATGCGCTCGCCCCCCTCCCCGCCCCCTTGCGCTGAGGACCCTCCCTCCCGTCGGCCCCCAGATCGGATCTGGCGCGCCGCGGACTCCCTCCCCGTCCAGCTGCGGCACCGCGTCCTGCCATCCTGCTCGGCGGCGCGGCCGCGCCCGCGTGTTCCTCCCCCGTTCGCCTCTGCCACCCCACTGGTGCAGCGCCCCTTCTTGCTGTTGTTCGTTGGCTTGGCAAGGCCCTTGGGGGAGTTGGCCGGGGCTCGGTCCTGCCTCGGTGCAGGCCACCCTCCATCCTCGACGGCGTCTCTTCCGAGCTACGGTGACGACCCCTGCTTGTGTGTGGTCACGGCGATCCTCGACCAGTCCGGTGTAGTTTTCACAGTGGATCTTTGTCGACACCGCTCCGGTCCCGACGTCCATGGACCTGCGTTCTCCAGCGGCTGCGTCCCTTCTAGCCTCGGTGCACCAACGGTTGCATCCCTTCTAGCCTCGGTTCGCCGGAGTTCGGGTGGCTTCGCCTCCGGAAGCACGTATCCGCGTTCTCTTCCGGCTCCGGATTGCTGGTTGCGTCGGCTGCCTTCCTTCCATCCACGTCGGCTCTCTACACCGCTGCCTCTCCGATCCCGTCCACCTACGAGCCATGTCGGCTCCAAAGCTTGTGTTTTTGTTGGCGGCAGGTGTAGCCCCACCCCCCTTCCTAGGTTTCAGTCGATGTGCAGGTTGGCTCCGGCATCTTCGAATCTTGACCTGGTGGCTTTGGGATCGCTCGGACTCAGGCCAGGCGAAATCCATGCTCGGCTTGCCGATGCTGGCAGCGACGACGCTCGCGGGTGTCGTTTTCCTTTCTGGAGGCGCTGCCAAGGCCTTTATCCGTGCCCCTCTACGAGCATCAGGGGAAACCCTAGGTCCGGTTCACCGGATCGGATGGCGGCGGCGTCACTACGTCGTTCCCCCTTCTTGAAGGCGTCATCTTGCTCGCTCGTGGTGTCCCCGGTGTTGGATTTGAAGATGTTTGACGTCATGCTGCTTCGGTCTGCTCCTCTAGTTTTAGGCTTGGTGGGTTTAGTTGTGTTCCTTACTCAGTTCGGGCTGAGCACCCTGTCTCTCTATGCTCCAGGCACCATGTTCATGCCTCTTTGCTTTCATGTCATGAGTTGTACCCCTTGTTGTACTCATTCTTCTCTTTCTATCAATGAAAAGATAGCAATCTTTGCGTATTCGCAAAAAAATAAATGATGTCCACCTTCATGAGCAAATCGAAGATACCATCGTCTGGAAGCACGCGAACGATGGGATATACACGGCGGTCACCGCACACAAGGCTCAATTCTAGGCTTGAGTCCTTCCCCTTTTGACTGTATGGTTTGGAAGGCATGGGCACCTCCAGATGTTATATTCTTTGCGTGGTTGGCAATGCAAGATAGGATTTGGACAGCCAATCATTTATAGCAATGAGGTTGGCCAAATTGTGGCCTCCGCAAGCTTTGCAATAGGGAGCAAGAAACGGGTGCCCACATTTTCTTCAAGTGCTGCTTTACGATTCAGATATGGAAGTCTCTCATTGAGAGGCTTGGTCTCGCACACATGGATACATCCGAGTGGCACATGGATGAATCCTTCTACGAATGGTGGGACAAGAGAACTGACAATCGCAACCCCAATCGGCAAGCTTTGACTTCTCTCACCATGCTTGTCTCGTGGACCATTTGGAATGAAAGAAATGCATGGGTATTCTGTCATAAGAGTGTGCCAACGACCGTCCTACTCACCGCCAAGCTTTTGGTGATCGTGGGCGCAAAAAAATTAGGAGATATTCTTGTGGGCGAGTAATTCCCATGCTGGACCTGTGGGTGTTGTAAAACTCTAAACTCTATTCTCTCCTTATTTAATAGATGAGGCAAATCTTATGCTTCCGTTTAAAAAATGAAATATTGAGAAATCAATTACCATCAAGGGGCATACAAACATATCTACTAACCTCTATGCTATTCCATATGACGCTGATCATCCTGTTACACGTTACAATTTCTCAGGCATGCCTATCTCTCAGGCAACTGAGATTTTGCTAGATCTTAGTGAATATGGTACAAAATTAAGCTAGCAATCACCATCAAAATAACCCTAGCAAAATTCAGCAAAATGGATCCAATGGGCTATGTGCTCGACTGGGGTTCAATAAGTTCTTAGACAACCGAGAATTCGGCATTCCGTAGTTCTTTCAATAGTACACAGCAGCACAAGTTTTGACATGACGATATTTCTAATGGCGCGCCTATGATACACTCTATTACATATGATACATTCTATTACATACGGGACGGCCGAGGAAATCGTGAGCCATAAGCCTAGAGGAAGAACTGTTTGTGATGCATGTTCGTCTATGATTGTGCTTTAAAATGAGTCTTGTGTGAGAAATTGTCTCTCATGGTTTTATCGGCCACTTATAATACAATTTTAATGGGTTAATTTAGGGACCTCATGTGGGCGACCGTCTTTGCTTCCTAACTACCTTTGATGGCTACCTTAATTGGCCGATAACCTGCTATATTTTCCAAAACAGAGGCAAAAGAGCCTCATCGATTAATTAAGAAGAAGAGAGTTTCCTAATTAATTAACAGAGAACCAGGCAAAAACCGATCAGGCAAACCACACTTGATGCATGAAACACCACAGCTAAACAAGTGGCCAAACAAAACACTCTCAACACACGACAACTGCAAACCCAGACACCCGCTATGATGCTATATACTCTCTAGATCCCAGCTAGGTGGTTCGGTACCCGCCCATCATTGATCCTTCGAGCTACTTAAGTTCAACCCACAACTGCATGCTTCTCCAGAATCTGATATGTTTCCCAGAAAGCACCGCAACTTGGCGGCCTTGTGTCGAATTTTCACCATTTGAGCACTTTGGGTGTTGATTGTACACCAACTACTTCTTGGTGTCCAAAGTTACTAATTTTGACTATTGCCAATTCTTGTTTTTTTTTTCTCTGATTATGTATTTGGGTAGTTTATGCTAGAGATGGGAAGTATTGAGGGTGGGGTGGGGTAGATTTGTGGGAGAGGGGCAATATTTTGTTATTTTACTTACGTTTATGACATACTCCCTCCGTCCCAAAATAAATGTTTTGACCTTAGTACAATTTTTTGTATTAAAGTTAGTACAAAGTTGAGACACTTATTTTGGGACGGAGGGAGTACTAGATAATTGCCCGTGCATTGCAATGGGGACATAAATATTCTAGTAGATTAGTAGTATGTGATTCATGTCCTATTTATTGTTAATAAAAGTGTTTAAAAAGGATTTTATTTGGTAAACATTTATTGACTTACCAAAGAAATTTTTATTTAAATTCAATAAGATGTGGACCGGTTGAGGCGGTTTTCCATCAAAACAGGTGAGAAAAAGCAAAAGGAGCGGGGACCAAAAGGGAAAATGGGAGGAACTTGGACAAAGGGTCGAGTGTAAATCTAGGAGGTGAAACAGGGAACCTTAGGTCTTTCTTAGATATATAAGAATTTGGTATAAAATGGGTAGTTGGCAAAACTGGGGAGTGGGGAGGGAGGAGAAATTGAGGTTTGTATAGTTTTTTTTGTCTTAGTAATGTTATAGTCGTATGTGCTACCTACATAATGGACCGAAGCTGGATATACGGTGGAAAGAAAAACCACATACTTAGTCCAACGCCTACCGGAATCAATTCATTGATCAAACTTCTTTGGTACACACTTATGATCCAGGTAAAGTAACGAACTTCAACATCATCTCTCATTTGGTCGTTTCTCCGGGAAACCATACATGTTTGCACTAGAGCTCCTGGTACACCGATTGCACTATTCTCCGTAGCAGGGCTTAACGCTTCAGAAGAGTTCTATATATTAATGGATGAACACAACATATAATCCCCCCTTCCGGTTTAGAGGGCATATCTCAAACATAAAAAGATAATAATTCTAAGGCTCATTGTATTCGGAACATGCATATATAGCTATGTCCATATTAAATTCTGTCAGATTTTTGTTCTCAATGTATAATATACCGATGCATGAAGGAGCAAGAGAGTCATGCATGTAGCATTAACGTGTTGTCTAGCACATAAGTAGTTCATCCTTAGTTGATGTGATTTGTAAGATGAGCCCAATAAACAAGAAAGGAGTATCTAACCATATTATATCATTTCAAATCTAAATTTGAAACATAGTCCGAGACAACAACAAAAAGGATAAATATCAACGTTAATACTCCTTCCATTTCACAATGCAGTGCGTATATATTTTTTGAGAAGTTAAACTTTGAGCAAGTTTGTAGAGAGAAAAAAAATACATCTAGAATAGCAAATACGTATTCTGAGATAGTACATCATAAGACATACTTTAGTATTTTATATATTTTGTATTGTAGATATAAATAGTTTTCTCAGTAAACTTGGTCAAAACTTACAAAGCTTGACTTTTTAGAAAATATATATGCACTATATTATGGAACGGCGAGAGTAATGGGTAATCCAAATCGGGCAATGAATTTGACCCATTTCAAAAATGAATAATGTCTACAGAAAACTAGACATCAATTTTAAATAAAGATAAAACTCAGGCTGGCTAGCCCACCACCCATGGTGCTACCTAGTATGAAATGAACCCGGGTGACTGCTATATCTACCAGATCTTTTTGGGCCAGAAAGAAAGACCTTCTCTTGACCAGTGACCATGTACCCAGACGGTGGTGCGATATATACACAAGATGCATAGTACGTAATTTTGGCACCATCGTCAGGACAGGACTGTTCCAATCGCCGCACATTCTTGAATATATCGCACCGCCGGGGGAAACCAGCGACCGAATCCACGACGATTTTGCATCCCTTCGTTGCCGACAGGAGCCCCGGACTGTACAGCACGTGCGCTGGCTGCAAATCCAAGAGGAATAAGCTGGAGCTCGACGGCGACGGGAGAATGATTAGATGAGAGCGACTACAGATCGATGGTCAGTCATGCAAGTTGCAAACAGAATTTATGCGTGATCCCACGATGGGGCACGTGACGCGTCTGCGCAGGGCATGCAGCAGCAGCTCCCCCGCTTGCTCGTCGATTTGCCGACGGCAGCTTTTTTCGATCTATGCACACGCACCACTCATAGGAATCCTGCGTGGTTGGGTCCGGTGAGCGAGAGAATTGACCTAGGAAACTTCTTTCTCTTCAATAGTACTACTGCACTCACCCTTTTTCAAAATATATACTAGGTGTATAAGTTTCTTCCAAAATCGAAGTTATGAATGGTTGATCAAGTTTAAAGATTTCAAAATATAAGGTGCATAATTTTTGTCTAGAGTCAAAGTTTTGTTGGTTTTTTCAAGTTTAAGAATAAAAGATTATTTCTACAAATATGGTCAAATTTGCTACACTTTGACGTAAGGGCATCTCCAACGCCGACCCTCAAACCTCTGCAACCGTCCGGACCACGAAAGCCATCCAACTCTGACCTGTATCAGTCTGCGGGGCGGTTCCGACGTGATTTCTCCAGTAAACCGGAGACAAAGTGGGGTAAGTTGATACGCCTCCAACGTATCTATAATGCTTTATTGTTCCATGTTGTTATATTATCAATCCTGAATGTTTTATATACATTTACTAGCAACTTTATATCATTTTTTAAGACTAACCTATTGACATAATGCCCAGTGTCAGTTGCTGTTTTTTTACTTTGCGAAATATCAATACCAAATGCCACGAAATATTTTGTACATTTTTTTTCTGGCAGGAAGACACCTAGGGAGCTTCTGGAGGGCACGAGGGGACGCTCGTGGGGCCCACTAGTCACCAGGGCGCGCCAGGGGCCTCCCACGCGTCCTGGTGAGTAGTGGGGCCCACGGGCACCCCCTTGACCTACCTCCGCCTCTATAAATACTCTAGAATCCCAAAAACCTTAGGGAGCCATCGCGGCCGGCCGTAGACTAGCATAATGTATTCGTGTCGTGGGAATGGAGCTCCGCGTGACCGTACGTGCATATAGTTTTAGCTTTTTAGTTGAAAATATGTCCAAAATGTAACCGTTTTCATCCGGTTTATATGAAATCCATCATGTTTGTATGAAATTCGGCCGTGTTTGCATAAATTTCATCCAGTTTGTTGAAAAAGACTTTGAAATGTATGCGGCTAGCATTGGATGTCGACCTTCCACATCCATGTCCGTGGACTGGCTCCCCCCAGTCCGCAGACGGATGCGGAAGGATTTTTGTTGGTTGCTGTTGGAGATGCCCTAAGAAAAACTTATATGCCTTGTATTTTAGACGGGCTTCCATTTTACAATGGATCTAGCGTGACTTCTCACGGGCATGAAAATTACCAGGGAACCGGGTATCACCTGACGTGGGTGTGGTATTTATTCATCAATAGATGCAGTTTATGGTTCGATTTGTTGCAAGGGGTAAATATAAATTGCACTCAAATTTATCTAAGTTCAAAACCATATCATACAAGACCACAACTACCTAACTATAACATACAAATTTATTTAGAATTCCCTCTAAATCTTAACATATCTATGTTGAGAACAAACATAGCTTGATTTTTTTTACTTTCATCTGTTTAGTTTTCTCAGTTTTCAGATGTTCATATTTTAGCTTCTTTTTTTACCAGAAACAGTAGGAGTACCTCCCACTGTGTATATATTAAAAAAGGTTAAAAATACTGTACATGGTATTTACAATCCATCCCCCTTTGGGGGAGGCATGAGAAAGTTAAGTTATAAGGAGGCTAGGATGAGTGAGATGGATTGCTTTTGTTCTTCCCTAACCCTATGAATGAGAAGGGAGAAGTCAGCCTTAAGCCTGTCCAGCCAGGATGTTTTCGAGGGTGTGACCCCCCCTGAAATGCTTGTTGTTGTGTTCCTTCCATATACTCCAAGCGGCCAGCAAAAATAGCTCCATAAAGAGTGGCCGATTCCGGTCTTCCTTTGCCTTAGAAACGTTTTGTAATCTTGAGTTACCAGGGTGCCAAGAGAGGCCAAGGTGGGACCAGTAGTCAGAGCTGAAATGGCAGTCGAAGAATAGTTGTTCCAATCTTTCTTCAATTTGCAGGCCACAGAGAATGCAATCATGAACGTTGCGGCCATTTCCCAAGTTTGCCATCGAGATACCTCTGTATGTTGGCATTAACTTGGCCACATCCCTCCACCAGAATGATCCGCAGGGATCAGCAGCATATCGGATTTGATCCGTGTAATATGTCTCCCAACTTAGTTGCACCCAAGGTGTGTCCCAGCCATTGTAAAATTTGTGTAGATATTTTAACAACAAATCATTTCCTTGAATGCGGAGATTGATTACGCCCAGACCTCCACTAGCCTTGGGGCGACACACTGATACGTCTCCAACGTATCTATAATTTTTGATTGCTCCATGCTATTATATTATCTATTTTGGATGTTAATGGGCTTTATTTTACACCTTTATATCATTTTTGGGACTAACCTATTAACCGGAGGCCCAACCCAAATTGTTGTTCTTTTTGCCTATTTCAATGTTTCGCAGAAAAGAAATATCAAACGAAGTCCAAACGGAATGAAACCTTCGGGAACGTGATTTTCTCAACAAATGTGATCCAGGAGACTTGGAGTGGGCGTCAAGAAACAATCGAGGAGGCCACGAGGCAGGAGGCGCCTACCCCCCTGGGCGCGCCCCCCGCCCTCGTGGGCCCCTCGTTGCTCCATCGACCTACTTCTTCCTCCTATATAAGTCCATGTACCCCGCAAACATCAGGAGCACCACGAAAACCTAATTCCACTGCGCAACCTTCTGTACCCGAGAGATCCCATCTTGGGGCCTTTTCGGAGCTCTGTCGGAGGGGGCATTGATCACAGAGGGCCTCTACATCAACTCCATGGCCTCTCCGGTGATGTGTGAGTAGTTTACTTCAGACCTTCGGGTCCATAGCTAGTAGCTAGATGGCTTCTTCTCTCTCTTTGGATCTCAATATAAAGTTCTCCTCGATTCTCTTGGAGATCTATTCGATGTAATCTTCTTTTGCGGTGTGTTTGTCGAGATCCGATGAATTGTGGGTTTATGATCCAGATTATCTATGAACAACATTTGATTCTTCTCTGAATTCTTTTATGTATGATTGGTTTATCTTTGCAAGTCTCTTCGAATTATCAGTTTGGTTTGGCCTACTAGATTGATCTTTCTTGCTTTGGATTCAATCTTACGGTGCTCGATCCCAGTGACAGTAGGGGAAACGACACGTATTGTATTGTTGCCATCGAGGATAAAAAGATGGGGTTTATATCATATTGCATGAGTTTATCCCTCTACATCATGTCATCTTGCTTAAGGCGTTACTTTGTTCTTATGAACTTAATACTCTAGATGCATGCTGGATAGCGGTCGATGTGTGGAGTAATAGTAGTAGATGCAGGATCGTTTCGGTCTACTTGTCGCGGACGTGATGCCTATATACATGATCATGCCTAGATATTGTCATAATTATTCGCTTTTCTATCAATTGCTCGACAGTAATTTGTTCACCCACCGTAATACTTATGCTATCTTGAGAGAAGCCACTAGTGAAACCTATGGCCCCTGGGTCTATTTTCCATCATACAAGTTTCCAATCTATTTTATTTTGCAATCTTTAGTTTCAATCTTTATCATAAAAATACCAAAAATATTTATCTTATTATTATTATCTCTATCAGATCTCACTCTTGCAAGTGGCCGTGAAGGGATTGACAACCCCTTTATAGTGTTGGTTGCGAGGTTCTTATTTGTTTCTGTAGGTACAAGGTGAGTCGCGCGTGGTCTCCTACTGGATTGATACCTTAGTTCTCAAAAACTGAGAACGCTGCTTTACTGCATCATCCTTTCCTCTTCAAGAGAAAACCAACGCACTGCTCAAGAGGTAGCAAGAAGGATTTTTGGCATCGTTGCCGGGGAGATCTATGCCAAGTCAAGACATACCAAGTACCCAACACAACTCTTATCCTTCGCATTACATTATTTGCCATTTGTCTCTCGTTTTCCTCTCCCCCACTTCACCCTTGCCGTTTTATTCGCCCTCTTTTTCTGTCCCCCTTCTCTTTTTCTATTTGCCTCTTTGCATGTTTCTTGTTTGCTTGTGTGTTGGATTGCTCGCTTGTCACGATGGCTCAAGATAATATTAAATTGTGTGACTTTGCCAATACCAACAATAATGATTTTATTAGCACTCCGATTGCTCCTCTTACCGATGCTGAATCTTGTGAAATTAATACTGCTTTACTGAATCTTGTCATGAAAGATCCGTTTTCTGGCCTTCCTAGTGAAGATGCCGCTACCCATCTAAACAACTTTCTTGATTTGTGTGATATGCAAAAGAAGAAAGATGTGGATAATGATATTGTTAAACTTAAGCTATTTCCGTTTTCGCTTAGAGATCGTGCTAAAGCTTGGTTTTCGCCTTTGCCTAAAAATAGTATTGATTCATGGAATAAGTGCAAAGATGCTTTTATCTCTAAGTATTTTCCTCCCGCTAAGATCATCTCTCTGAGAAACGATATTATGAATTTTAAGCAACTTGATCATGAACATGTTGCACAATCTTGGGAGAGGATGAAAGTAATGATACGTAATTGTCCTACACATGGTTTGAATTTATGGATGATTATACATAATTTTTATGCCGGATTGAATTTTGCTTCTAGAAATCTTTTAGATTCGGCCGCGGGAGGCACTTTTATGGAAATCACTTTAGGAGAAGCTACCAAACTCCTAGATAATATTATGGTTAATTATTCTCAATGGCACACTAAAAGATCTACTAGTAAAAAAGTGCATGCAATTGAAGAGATTAATGTTTTGAGTGGAAAGATGGATGAACTTATGAAATTGTTTGCTAATAAGAGTGCTCCTACTGATCCTAATGATATGCCTTTGTCTACTTTGATTGAGAATAATAATGAATCTATGGATGTGAATTTTGTTAGTAGGAACAATTTTGATAATAACGCGTATAGAGGTAATTTTAATCCTAGGCCGTTTCCTAGTAATTCCTCTAATAATTATGGTAATTCCTACAACAATTCTTATGGATATTATAATAAGATGCCCTCTGATTTTGAATCTAGAATTAAAGAATTTATTACTTCGCAAATGAGTTTCAATGCTTTGATTGAAGAAAAATTGGTTAAGATTGATGAGTTGCTTAGGAACGTGGATAGAATTTCCCTTGATGTTGATTATTTGAAACTTAGATCTATTCCACCTAAGCATGATATCAATGAGTCTCTCAAAGCCATGAGAATTTCCATTGATGAGTGCAAGGAAAGAACCGCTAGGATGCGTGCTAAGAAAGATTGCTCTGTGAAAGCGTGTTCTTCTAGTTTTCATGATAATATGGATGAAGATCTAAAGTGATTGATGTTTCCCCTATTAAATCTTTGTTTTGCAATATGAATCTTGATAATTATGGGACTAGAGACGAGTCAACTTTAGTTAAAAGACGTTCCAATGATTCGGAGTTTTTAGATCTTGATGCAAAAATTGTTAAAAGTGGGATTGAAGAGGTTAAAACTTTAAATAGCAAAGAACCCACTATCTTGGATTTCAAGGAATTTAATTATGATAATTTCTCTTTGATAGATTGTATTTCCTTGTTGCAATCCGTGCTAAATTCTCCTCATGCTTATAGTCAAAATAAAGCTTTTACTAAACATATCATTGATGCTTTGATGCAATCTTATGAAGAAAATCTTGAGTTGGAAGTTTCTATCCCTAGAAAACTTTATGATGAGTGGGAACCTACAATAAAAATTAAAATTAAAGAACATGAGTGTTATGCTTTGTGTGATTTGGGTGCTAGTGTCTCCACGATTCCAAAAACTTTGTGTGATGTGCTAGGATTCCACCATTAAGAAACCCATGGGAAGAATTAATGATGTTCTTATTGTTGCAAATAGGAATTATGTGCCCGTAGATTTCATTGTTCTTGATATAGATTGCAACCCTTCATGTCCTATTATTCTTGGTAGACCTTTCCTTACAACGATTGGTGCAATTATTGATATGAAGGAAGGGAATATTAAATTTCAATTTCCATTAAGTAAAGGCATGGAACACTTCTCTAGAAAGAAATTTAAATTACCATATGAATCTATTATGAGAGCCACTTATGGATTGCCTACCAAAGATGGCAATACCTAGATCTATCCTTACTTTTATGCCTAGCTAGGGGCATTAAATGATAGCGCTTGTTGGGAGGAAACACAATTTTATTTTTATTCCTTACTTTTTTCTCCTGTTTAGTAATAAATAATTTATCTAGCCTCTGTTTTGGTTGTGTTTTTTGTGTTTAATTAGTATCTGTTCCAAGTAGAACCGTTGGGAAGACTTGGGGAAAGTCTTTTTGATCTTGCTGTAAAAAACACAAACTTTAGCGCTCACGAGAATTGCTGCCATTTTTATTTGGAAAGTGATATTTAGTTAATTGTTTTTGAGGATGATTAATAGATAAATTCCTCACGTCCAGAAATTTATTTTAGAATTTTTTGTGTTCCAGAAGTTTGCGTTAGCTACAGATTACTACAGACTGTTCTGTTTTTGAATGATTCTGTTTTTCGTGTGTTGTTTGCTTATTTTGATGAATCTATGGCCAGTAAAAGAGTTTATAAACCATAGAGAAGTTGGAATAAAATAGGTTTAACATCAATATAAATCAAGAATGAGTTCATTACAGTACCTTGAAGTGGTGTTTTGCTTTCTTTCACTAACGGAGCTCACGAGATTTTCTATTTTGAGTTTTGTGTTGTGAAGTTTTCAAGTTTTGGGTAAGATTTGATAGATTATGAAACAAGGAGTGGCAAGAGACAAAGCTTGGGGATGCCCATGGCACCCCAAGGTAAAATTCAAGGACACCAAAAAGCCTAAGATTGGGGATGCCCCGGAAGGCATCCCCTCTTTTGTCTTCATCTATGGTAACTTTTCTTGGAGCTATATTTTTATTCACCACATGATATGTGTTTTGCTTGGAGCGTCTTGTATGATTTGAGTCTTTGCTTTTTAGTTTATCACAATCATCCTTGCTGTACACACCTTTTGAGAGAGACTCACATGATTTGAAATTTATTAGAATACTCTATGTGCTTCACTTATATCTTTCGAGCCATATAGTTTTTGCTCTAGTGCTTCATTTATATCATTTAGAGCACGGCGGTGGTTTTATTTTATAGAAACTAGCACATATGCCCGTGCGTTGCAACAGGAAGATAATTTTTTTTGCAACAAGCAATGGGAGTGATAATTGACGTGTTCATAAAAAACAGTCTCCATGGCGTTGGGTGACAGAGCGAGTAGCTGCGGTCTTCTGCACGGGTCATGCTTGGCCCGCGAGATCTTGATAGTGGTGTGGTTGATCGGCGTGGCTGCGACCACCTAAGGGGTACCTTTTTTTCCTCCGGATCCACCTTCGTCTTAGAGTTGTGGTTATGTTCTCATTTGGTTGCTGCGCGACGACCTTCGAGGCACGGTTGTTTCGATCACTTTCTCCTACGACGACGTAATCAGATGGATTACTAATTGCAGTGCATAAATTATGTTGCATTAGCATAATCAGTGCATAACCAGGCATGAATGTCCCTTCATTATAAGGGTTTATTCTCTTCAACTATTTGTGCGCTCACGTACCATAATTTTTTTATTAGAGCAAAACCAACATATTCTGTTTTATTAGCACGTGCCCGCAATTTCTTTCCATTATAGCCAACCAACATATTGTCTTTTATTAGCACGTGCAAGTAATCTCCGGCAATAATTTGTGGAGTATCTCGTTCTGCTAATAATTCTCGAGACAACTTCCTTATTCTCACACAACCTCCTTATTTCTAGACAACTCATAGAAATATAAAAAATTGTGTGATTTAGTACAAAATTCCAAGATGAGACTGTTCCTATCATGATTGCAAGCTAGCTGAGTTGGTTTTAGCCATCGGCATAATAGGGAAGGTCCATAATTCAATCCCCTCGCGCCCTTTAATTTTTTTCTGCTCATCCATCTCACAGAAAAAGAAATAGATGGTAGGTCCAATTTGGCACACCCGGGGGATAACCAAAAAAATTGGGGAGCTACGTGGGGCAACTGCGTCGGAGCTACTATATGACGCTAATTGTGTCAAATAGCGCATGGGATGCACAACAATTCGCATCTGGGCCAGCCCACTGGCACGCACCGAAACAACTGTGTTTGAAAGGCACCAGTAATAATCCAAAAAAACTGCGTGTTGAATGATTGAACATAAGACCTTAAAAACCCGACCACGTGACGCTAGCCACGACAACAAACGTCTACTGCTAACCGATGGCCAGCGAGAATATTTAAGAACATAGTGTAACGTTGGATTTAAAATCTTTTTTGAACTTTTTTAAAAATACGAATTGCCGAATATTCTTCGAAACATGAACAATTTTTGAAATTATGATCAATGTTTTGAATTTTCCGTCCATTATGAAAAAAACTTGAACAAAATTTGAAACAGCATCATTTTTTGAAAAAATGAACCATTTATCAATACCCAAATTGTTTTTAATTTGGACCAACTCTTGAAAATAGAATATGTTTTAAACATTCAGAACAATTTTATAAAATGTATTTTTAACCGTGGACATTATTTTGAATCTGTGAACATTTTATTAAAACAGGAATATATTTCAAATTTCGAATATTTTTAAATACATGTTTTTTAAATGGCAAACAATTTTGGAATATTTCAGAAGTTAATAAAAATCAGAACAAGATAATAAATTAATGTTCCAAATATTTTTGAAAAGGGGAAGACAGTATTGTAATTCAAACATTTTTCAAAAATTCGAAAAAAAACTAAAAAAATTCTAAAAAAATGAATTATGAAATAAGGTAAAAAATTGAAATAAATTTGGACGAAAACTAAAATGGGCCAGCCCAGTCCTGGACGCCCTATGCAAGCTCGGACTATAAAAATTAAAATAAATTTAGACGAAAATCAAAACGGGTCGGCCCAGTCCTGGGCGCTCTGTGCGAGCTCGGACTATCTACCGCATAGGACGAGAAATAGGTATTTTGCAGCTACATGGGAAGGCAAATAAATGGGCTGGTTTCCCTGGGCCACAACATGTGCGGGCCAAGTACAAAATTCTATATTGTTAAAAAAAACAGACGGACGCACAAAAAAATAGTACCACCTCAGATAGAAAAATAAATTTCGATGGTGAACGGATGAAAAAAATCAACGAAACACACCTTGCTTTATTAATAGGTATAGATATAGATATAGATAGTTGATCTCTCATTCTTCACTTTTATTATTTTGATAATCCTTTAGAACAACATGGAAATTTGCTTTTAGGAATAATATAAAAACTTTCATAGAAGTGCATTGAATACTATGAGAAGTTTGATACTTGATAATTGTTTTGAGATATGAAGATGGTGATATTAGAGTCATGCTAGTTGAGTAGTTGAAGTTTGTGATTCCCGTATCATGCACGTATGGTGAACCATTATGTGATGAAGTCGGAGCATGATTTATTTATTGATTGTCTTCCTTATGAGTGGCAGTCGGGGACGAGCGATAGTCTTTTCCTACCAATCTATCCCCCTAGGAGCATGCGTGTAATACTTTGTTTCGATAACTCATAGATTTTTGCAATAAGTATGTGAGTTCTTTATGACTAATGTTGAGTCCATGGATTATACGCCCTCTCACCCTTCCACCATTGCTAGCCTCTCTTGTATCGCGCAAATTTCGCCGGTACCATAAACCCACCACATACCTTCCTCAAAACAGCCACCATATCTACCTATTACGGCATTTCCATAGCCATTCCGAGATATATTGCCATGCAACTTTCCACCATTCTGTTATTATGACACTCTTCATCATTGTCATACTGCTTGCATGATCATGTAGTTGATATCATATTTGTGGCAAAGCCACCGTTCATAATTCTTCATACATGTCACTAATGCATCATTGCACATCCCGGTACACCGCCGGAGGCATTCACATAGAGTCATATTTTGTTCTAAGTATTGAGTTGTAAGTAAATTAAAAGTGTGATGATCATCATTATTAGAGCATTGTCCCAATGAGGAAAGGATGATGGAGACTATGATTCCCCCACAAGTCAGGATGAGACTCCGGGCGAAAAAAAAGAAGAGAAAAAAAAGAAAAGAGGCCAAAAAAGAAGGCCCAAATAAAAAATATAATGAGAGAAAAAGAGAGAAGGGACAGTGTTACTATCCTTTTTCCACACTTGTGCTTCAAAGTAGCACCATGATCTTCATGATAGATAGTCTCTTATGTTATCACTTTTATATACTAGTGGGAATTTTACATTATAGAACTTGGCTTGTATATTCCAATGATGGGCTTTGAGGGAGTCCTTGATTAGGGGGTCTCCGGACAACCGGACTATATCCTTTGGCCGGACTGTTGGACTATGAAGATACAAGATTGAAGACTTCGTCCCGTGTCCGGATGGGACTCTACTTGGCGTGGAAGGCAAGCTAGGCAATACGGATATGTATATCTCCTCCTTTGTAACCGACCTTGTGTAACCCTAGCCCCCTCCGGTGTCTATATAAACCGGAGGGTTTTAGTCCGTAGGACAACATAGAATCATACCATAGGCTAGCTTCTAGGGTTTAGCCTCTTTGATCTCATGGTAGATCAACTCTTGTACTACTCATATTATCAAGAACAATCAAGCAGGACGTAGGGTATTACCTCCATCAAGAGGGTCCGAACCTGGGTAAACATCGTGTCCCCTGCCTCCTGTTACCATCCGCCTTAGACGCACAGTTCGGGACCCCCTACCCGAGATCCACCGGTTTTGACACCGATATTGGTGCTTTCATTGAGAATTCCACTGTGCCGTCACCATAAGGCTCAATGGCTCCTTCGATCATCCGTAATGATGCGGTCCAGGGTGAGGTTTTTCTCCCCGGACAAATCTTCGTATTCGGCGGCTTCGCACTGCGGGCCAATTCCCTTGGCCGTCTGGACCAGATCAAGAGCTACGCCCCTGGCCATCAGGTCAGATTTGGAAATTTGAACTACATGTCTAGCATCCGCGGAGACTTGATCTTCGATGGATTCGAGCCCATGTCGGACGAGTCGCACAGTCGCGACGAGCATGACGTAACTCTGCCGTCGGACAATGTTCAGGAGATCGCATCTGCAACCACTCCGGCCTTCAATCCGGAGCAAGTCGCGCCATCCGAGAGCGGAGGGATGGACCCCGCCATGGAGGCCGCACTCTTAGTGGTGATAGAGCCGGATACTGACTTCACCCCTTACAAGAGCCATGTCGCCGAACCACTGGATTCATCTCCGGCCATGGACTCCGAGCCGCTCACATCCGCGCCCGTCGAGTCCGACTGGGCGCCGATCATGGAGTTCACCTCCGCAGATATCTTTCAGCACTCACCTTTCGGAGATGTGCTAAATTCATTAAGGTCTCTCTCCTTGTCAGGAGAACCTTGCCTGAACTATGTCCGGCTAGAATGGGATGCAGACGACGAAGAAATTCGCTGCCCACCCACCACCCACTTAGTATCCACTGTCGACGACTTAACCGACATGCTCGACTTCGACTCTGAAGACTTCGACGGTATGGACGACGAAGCCGGAGACGAACAGGAACCAGCGCCCTCAGGGCGCTGGACTGCCACCTCATCATATGATATATACATGGTGGACACCCCAAAGGAAGGCAATGGCAACAAGACAGCGGAGGATGACCCCTCCAAGAAGCAACCCAAGCACCGACGTCAGCGGCGCTGCTCTAAGTCCCGCCACAGCAAGAGCAGTGATACCGGCACAGGAGATAATAACACTCCGGGTAGCGCCGAAGACAACAACAATCCCCTCCAGCACGGTGTAGAGCTAGAGGACGGACAAGCTAGCCCTCCAAAGCAGACAACAAATGGAGAACCGGAGGAGGACAATTACATGCCTCCCTCCGAAGACGAGGCGAGCCTCGGCGACGATGAATTTATCGTGCCTGAGGACCCCGTCAAGCAAGAGCGCTTCAAGCACCGGCTTATGGCCACGACAAAAAGCCTTAGGAAAAAACAGCAACAGCTTCAAGCTGATCAAGACTTGCTAGCAGACAGGTGGACCAAAGTCCTTGCGGCCAAGGAGCATGAACTCGAACGCCCATCCAAGAGTTACCCAAAACGCAGGTTGCTACCTCACCTCGAGGAGGAAGCATTGAAACCTCATTCACCGGTGTAAGATGCGGCTGACCGGCCACTACGCGGCCGAGCCAAAGATGCGTTTCAGCCTAAAGTTCAGCCTGCACCCCGTCGCCACTCAGTCAAAAAAACTAAGGCCTAGGGCAACACAGAGGACCTGCGAGACATATTGGACAGTAAGACAAAAAACGCAAGGTCAATATATGGGACACAGGCACGTGCGCCCACACGGGACGATGATCGTCGCGCCGGATACACCAAGAGTAAATCCGGCCAGGCTGAATACAGCAGACAAGACTCATGCGAACTACGTTCGGATATAGCCCGGCACAGAGGTGCCGCACACCCCCTATGCTTCACTGATGAAGTGATGAATCATGAATTCCCGGAGGGTTTCAAACCCGTAAATATCGAATCATACGATGGCACAACAGATCCCGTTGTATGGATTGAGGATTTAGTCCTTCACATCCACATGGCTCGCGGTGCATGCTGGTAGGATCAAAATAGTGTCATCCGCATACTGGATCACCGGATAATCCTTTTTGGTTTGGTGAAGAAAAAGGCAGGCATATAAGACCTTGCTGGTAAGCATCATTGATGGCCACTTGAAGCAGGTCAGCTGCCAGCACGAAGATGAGCGGGGAGAGGGGGTCGCCCTATCGTACGCCGCACTTGCACAGGAATTGTCGGCCAGGTGTTCCATTAAGTAGCACCGATGATTTTCCCGAGGAAAAGATGCAACGAATCCACCTGATCCACTTATCATTAAACCCATGCTTTTCATAAAGTCAATCATGGCCTCATGTTCAATTGTGTCGAATGCTTTGGCAAAATCTAGTTTAAGGAGCATAATTTCCTTTTTGGAGTGTTGACATTGATAAATGTATTCGTATGCCCACGCCAGACAATCTTGAATGGTTCTACCTTTCAGAAACCCATATTGATTACGGTGAACAATTTTTAATATGATTTTTTGCAATCGGTTGGCCATAATTTTAGTGATGATCTTGAGGCAGCAGTTAAGGAGCATGATTGGCCTATAGTCATTGATCATCTCGGGGGAACTGATTTTTGAGATCAGGGTAATGAAACCATCATTTATGCTTTCAAGTGAGATATTACCCATGTGAAATTGGTGGCATAGCCTGTGGAAATCCTCTTTGATTATGGGCCAACATTTCTTCAGAAACACCCCTATGAAGCCATCTGCGCCAGATGCCCTATCCGCAGGCATTTCTCTAATGACATTGTCGATCTCCTCATTTGAATATGGAATGGTAAGAGCATCGTGTCCATCACATTTCTTAATAATTTTGTGTAGGTCAAACTTCATATTATGGCCAGATGATGAACCCATGCGCTCTTTGAATGTTTGCAAGATGATTGATTCTTTCCCTGCATGATCTTCCATAGTGGTCCCATCAACAGTTACTAGGGTTGCAATATTGTTCTTTCTGTATCGTTCAGAGGCCATAGCTTGGAAGAACTTGGATGGCTCATCGCCAAATTTCAGCCATCTAATGGTGCACCTCTTCTTCCAATAAAGCTATTGATATCTGAGGAGTCGAAGAATATGTTTCTTTAGAATTCGTCTGAAGTTGTTCTCTGGTATAGTAAGAGCATGTTTATTTTCCAGTTCATCTATCTCACAAAGAGCTTTATTGGAGTTTTCTATTGCCACAGAGAGTTTTGAAATTCCTTTGCTCCATTGTGTAAGATCTTTGCGTAGGGTTTTGAGTTTACGACAGAGATTTGTGGCAGGGTTTGTGAAGGTGACATTTTTAGCCCAAAACGAGGGTGTTGAGTCCAATATGTTTCAAAACGAAAGAGTTTGGACCTTGGGATGTCAGTTTCAGTGTTAACCACACAAGGTATATGATCGGAGACAGGTTTTACCATGGTTTTAGGGTATGAAGTAGTCCAGTTTGTGCTTGTGAAGAACCAATCAAGTTGTTCAAGAAGTGGATCTTGTTGCATGTTACTCCATGTAAACGTGCGTCCTTTGATGGGAAATTCAATTAGACATTGTGAGCGGATGAAGTCGTTGAAGGTGTTCATATCTGTCATACAACCACCCGGCTTGTTACGATTGTGAGGGCCAGAATGAAATTGAAATCGCCCACAAATAATCAATCTTCATGAGATAGAATATTGAGAGCACATAACCAAGTAATAAAGTTATTCCTGTGGTCACCTTGGCAAGGCCCATATACATTAACTAGGGTCCAGCACTGCGCTGATTGTGTGGAGTGAAAACGTGTCACAAGAGCAAAATCTTCAGAGAACAGAACATCTACAGTGAAAATAGAACTATTCCAAATGGTGGCAATGCCACCTGAGGCACCCCGAGAAGGCACAAATGCAAATTGGTCAAATCTACGGGGGCAACAGGATTTAACAAATGGCAGATCAAAAGATAACTTTTTTTGTTTCCTGCAAGCAGACAACAACACATCCACTAGAGACGATAGCATTTGATAAGGCCAGCTGTTTGTCATCGGAATTTAAGCCACGGACGTTCCAAGAAAGGACATTCCAGGATACCAAAAGAGGCATAGTAGTGAAATAAAAGAAGATATATTAAGTGGAGGAGGCAGGTTCCTCCTCCTGGGTCGCCATGAGAGCATTTTCAGTCAGCTCCTCTGCAGGGATGGCGCATAGATTGGTGCTAATTTGTTGTATTACCTGAGGTGGTGTAGGTGGGGGAATCTGCTCACTCGGAGTGTCCCTGATGGTCAGAGCTGACGGCACATGTCGAGACTTAACTTTGGATGATTTAATCTTGCAATCAGCGAGTGGAGGTACCTTGAAACCATCATATTTGTTGGAACGTGTGCTCCTACGAAGAGAGATTGAGCATTCATGCACCACAACCTTGCCCTTCTGAGAAGCAGCATGGGATGAAGAAGCAATCGTAGGGGCCGACAGCTCTGCATCAAATGTACTGTCAGTGTTCTGAACCAGAGCCATAGCCGTGTCATTCATAGGGGGAACATGCAGAACAATAGCAGATATGGCAGTTGCAGACATGGCACAGGCAGGTGCAGGGTTTGTAGAGAGAACCTCCTCAAGCTCAACACCTTCAGTTACTGCAGGTGCAAGTAAAACAGAGCTCTGGTCATCATTGCTGGCATTGTTACTCATGGTCTCAGAAGAATTGAGCTTCCATTGAGAGGCCTCAAAAATCTCCTCAATCTGAACTGAAGAAGTCCCTGTCTGAGTGATAACTTTGGAAGCAGAAACAATATTCAAAATGCATGCATTTTCAGCTATAGTGATGTTGAAAGTCACGGAATTCTGTCTAAAACCATAGTGATCGACCCAGGGACCAAAAGAAGCAATAATAGGCTTAATTGCTGTAGTGAGATAGGTGTTAAGCCTGAACATTGGGATGCAGTCCCTTAGCAGCATAGTAGGGGTGAAATTTTCATGAGAGGCCATGTGCACATGCAGACCATCAGCAGAGACTGTAAGTGATATTTCACACCTGTTATGGGGCAGAAAGTTGTCAGCAGGGACCAGATCCTGTGGAGCAGAGCTGTGAACTTCCTGTGGAACAGAGCTAGAGGCTTCCTGTGGCCAGAATTGATTCATAAGAGCTAAAGGAACCAAGACATAAGAATCAGAAATGGTGGCACTAGAATCAGTACTTTTACTCATGGAAATTGAATCATACCAAGCAGGTGCAAGGCTATCATGTGTGTTATTTGGAGGAACAATTCCATGATCCACCTGCAGACCTTCACCAGCAAGCCACTCCCAAAAATTGTAAAGCATTGGTGGCTCCTGTGGTGGAGGGGGGGCAGCCACCCCATTCTGGATGAATCTCAATGTGATTGTCCTGATCCACAACAACATTGCAATCGGCCCCTTGAAGATACTCGTCATGGACAGCATTTTGAGCTAGGCATTATGCAACTGTTGTTGGTACATCTGCTCTGCGTTGAGGCCATCCCCATGCAAAGGATTAGGAATGCCATCCTGAGGAGGAGGGTCTTCCCCGGCCGGTGGCACCTCCGGCAGGTGAGCATTCTAGTCGCTACTGCGGAGTATCGTCACAGCGACAGTCCAACTCTGATGGGCTCCACCTAACTGACGGATAACAAGACTTTTCGGAACCAGGCGCAGATGAATGACTCTAGCCTTAATAAGCACAAATCTTCTATCACCCCTAGGATTATTCCAATCAACCAGAGCCCCAAACTTATCCACTGACTTGTGCATGTAGTGTTGTGTCTGATAATGATACGGAAAACCCACATAAAGGATCCAAACTTCAGGGCCAAAGGTAGTGGGACGCATATTCAGGGCAGCATCATGCGGGACAAAAGAAATTACAGTGTGCTCCTCTACTTCATTTTCATCAAGCTCAAAAGTGGTACCAACAACCGTGTCCCTGACTACAGAGTTCACAAAACCAAAGATGCCAACTCCAAGGGGATGATCTGAGATTTCTATTGGGAAGTAGTGAGACTCATGGAGCAAACCTTCGATTATGTTGCGGATGTCAGCCTTCTGGTGGTGAGGGATGAAGCGGTTGGCCTCTGCAATGGCCAAGAAATCATGCCACAAAGTAGGGATGGCGCTGACCACCATATCATCTCTAACCTTCTGATCTGTAGGGCCAAGCTCGATCGTCATCCCCGGCGGGAGATAGGGGATGACATTGAGAGGATAGTTGACCATTGCTGCGGTGGGTGGAGAAGGAGCAGGGGAGGGCACAGACAGTGAGAGAGCAAAGGAATGCGTATCAGCAGGCTTGGGTCGAGACTTTGGTCTCCAAACTCCTCGATGACTACGCCCCAACCTGAAGCAAGAGGCTTTCTCGTGGCCTGGCAGACCGCACGATTGGCATCGAACGGTATTCCTTTGCCTAGCTGGCCATCTCTTATTACGAGAAGTAGCATTTAATTCGTTCATCTGTATCCCGGAAAAGACTGGATCATTATCCTCTGAAATCTTATTTCCTTGTATTGATCGAACCGAATTGGTAATGATAGGGGTGGAACCAACAGCTAGGACGGAAACTAAGAAATTACGATCCTTTTGAATCCATTTCATACGATCTACCCCGGCCAATTTACATGAATATTTTAAATGCCCAAGCATACCACAAGAAGCGCAGAGATATTTGGCCGGGCATTGAAAGAACTGATGGGCCGTGGAACTGCAAACATAGTAGGCTGCAGTCTCCGCATGTTGGGTGCATGCATGGCCCAAAGATGAGCACATACATGGCCTGTTGGAACAAAGTTGGCAATAAGGCCCTGGGCCATTAATGGCCAAATGATCATTAGCATTACACTTATGGCAGATATTCAATTTGTCACATATGTAATCCATTCGTGGAACGGAAAGGGATTTTCCATAATGATGCAATATAATCCTCTGATATGTCTGCTCGATGGTGATCCAGAATGTGACGTAACATAAATTGCGGGATCTAATTCCAGGTCTCATTATTGAATTGAGTCCCCACAAAACGCCGAGCAGTGACCGAGTCAACATCAGATTGTCAGTCATTAATATTAATTTGAATTGCTCCGAAGACTAGTGAATTATGCAGTAAATGCTCATTATGTGTCGGTAAATGTCCCAAATCAGGAGAATCTTGTCAGCTCGCCGGCGGTTACCGGCCGGCCATCACCAGCGAAGAACAATTCTGATCGGCGGTTAGAGGAAAACCCACTTTTGAGAGAGTCTCCAAGGATGTGGCATCAACACTGCCAACCTCCTAAGCAGAGAGATAACGTGATTTGACTGCCATAGGAGATCTAGCCATGATTTCATGATTGGTTTGATCGAGATGCCAGGACAGTGGGTTTTCTGTGGGTGCATGAGCGGCCGGCCGGAAGAGACTAAAGTGACAAACAAAATCCGGCCAAACTCGATCCTTAAGACCATAAATGAAATGACCAACACGATTAGAAGCCACTGAGAACCGAAATTTTCTGCCCTCCAAATGAAAAACATGAAGTCCCGAAGGCAAACCACCAATGCATCATTGTAAAGCAATGGCCACTGATTCTTCATTGAGAGGGAAAGAGGCCGAGGAAAAGCTAACAACCAAGAAGAATTCCTTGGTCGTACCAAAGTTGGAGAGATGACCCGTAGACCCAAAATGACGATGCACCTGAGCCGCGACAGCAAGGGGGGGGGGGGGGAATCCCAATGGAGAAGCCCATCCATGGAGGCTTAGATATTGAATGCCATGGTAGATTGGTAGGGTGTGGTGGGTGGTATGGGTGGAAGGAGAGGAGGCCATTGTGGTATTAGGCTAAATTCGGTTGCTCATTCACTCTTGCAGGCAGTTAATATTTTAGCTTCTTGCAGGCAGTTAATATTTTTACTCTGTTTTTTTTCATTCACTCTTTCATTTTTCATATATTTGAAAACATTCTAAATATGTATATTCCAAAACTGAAATTTCCATAAAAAAATTTAAAAATCACAAATTAAATAAATGTTAACACAGTGTAAAAGAACTATTAGCATAATTTGAAAAAATGTTGATACCATTTGAAATAATATTTTGACATTCAAGTATTTCTCAACCGTTTCAAAAAATGTAGGTGACATATATATATAAAATGTTGATAAAATATAAAAATAAGTTCGTGCAAATTTTAAAAATTATGTCGTATCATTTACAAAAAAATAAGCTAAAATTAAAAGATATTCACAAATTTCAAACATATATTCAGGACATTTAAAAAATATTTATACAATATAAAATTGTTTTGGTAACTTTACAAAAAAATGTACCATTCATAAAAATGTTTGAACATTATTAAAGAATAACTCACATTCAGAAAAATGTTCACAAGCATGAATTTGAAAAAAACAAGTTAGCCACGAAAATATGGTAAAAAAGTTTGATAAAAAAATGTGCAATGTGTATTAAAAATAGACACGAAAACATATATTTCAGACAATGTTAATCATGTATTTTAAAATTTTAATAAATTATTTAAATATGGTTCGTGATGTACAAATGTTAGCCACGTCACAGCGCATGAGAAATAGCCCTGTCACCCCCCTGCAGCCTCAGTAATTTTCAGTGGTGACGGGCCTCATATGTCCTTATACGTGCAAAAAATGGGCTGGACCAGTTTCGGCTGTTTCTTTTTTATTTATTTCTGCATGGGTTTTTCTGATTCGCTTTGTTCAAGTTGAAGGATAAGAGATTCTACAACTACAATACATGATAAAAATACATTTAGTGATGGATCCATTGATATGGATTCAATACAATACTTGTGGATGATTATTTCTACAAATATGGTAAAATTTAATTACTAGACTTTGACGTAAGATGAAACTTACGCACCTGCTATTTTAGAAGGGTATCCATTGTAGAATGGACTAGATCGTCGAATGCGCGCGTTGCTGCGCCAATCCATTTTGGCACTATAAAAATAATGATTGATGCACAGGCCCGGCCCCGATGGGAGGCAGGGGGGGCGGCCGCCCCGGGCCCCCGAAATAGAGGGGCCCCCACGTACGTGTGCTCTCTGTATCAGGCCCATGGGCAAGTAAATCGGTGATTCGCTAAATTGGTGGAACTTCTGTTTCCCTCACATAGGTCCGCGCATGAAGACGTGAGTGATCGCCCTAGCGACATATCAGGCACGACTCCTCTAGTCCCGCAAGCCCAAGGGCGACCCCGCCGCCGACACAGCCTCCCCCGATGATTTCTCCTCCAATGGCGGATCGAGTAATTCATGTTCATCACCATGGACAGGAGTAGCAACAACACCGGCCCTGGCAGGCAGTTTTAAACTACACATATCAGGTTAGCATCGTCCTGCATCCAACGGAGCTAGCTAGATTGATATGTGACTAGTTAGTAGCAGAATTATTAGATCTAGTGAATTAGCGGACAAGAGTAGGACATAGTTGTCCTTCTGACTAATTTTTTAGGGCAATCTTTCTCGACTAATTAATCTGGTTGTGTTGGCAATCGATGAAAGACAAGGGGAGAGGATGTCTACAATCCATGGAATAATAATGATAGCCAAGCTGAAATTAATTGGAGGATTCATGGTCGATTCAATATGATTAGGTGGCAAAATTAACTTTTAGTGTTGCAAATTATAAAGTTATTCTACCTGTTAGCCACGAGCAGTTCAAATTACTTTTTGTTTGCCAAAGTATAATATATATAATTAGATCCTCAAACTAGGTGGACCAGCTGGTTTTGCACTCCATGATAAAAAAAATAAGAACAATTCATGTTAAAAAATTATCTAAACATGCACATAATGATCACAATTTTGAATGTATAAAGGGCCCCTGGTTATAATTTTGCCCCGGGCCCCTGAAATCTCAGGACCGGCCCTGTTGATGCAGTTATATGCAAGAGTAGTATTTTGATTGCGTGATATAAATATGAAAACAAATTCAAGGGTATTAGTTTTAATCATGTGATATAATTATCACGCCCATGAATCACGGTTTTTGACCGGTGTTTTGTCACCTGAATATGTTGATTAATATTTTTTGTATGAATATGTTAGATGGTAAGAAGGTGGGTAAGTTTCGATTTTGTGAAAGAATGGCAAGGGTTCTAAACCATGGGAGGGACAGGAATCAAGAGAGGCAAGGCAAAAAATGTTGGCACTCAAATACTTTATGGATAACTACAACAGCTATGCAGTATACATGAGGAGCGAGCACAAGTAGTATGCAGTACTGGTGCATAATTCTGAAGAATTAATATTGCAAAAACTTACCACCAAGATGTGCTCAAACTTAAAGGAGCACTTTAAATTACCAAGTGGGTGGAAGTTTCTCAATATATCGTTGTCTCAGTTTTACAAAAGAAGGCAACTGCATATATTAGAAATTTGATCTCTAGCCTATGTGTTGTATAGTGGCAACAACCATTGTACGTCATGAATTAAAAAAATGTATACTCTTTTTAATGATGTATGGTTCAATCTTTTTGATGATGTAGGATTCATTCCTTGTTAACATACATCAGGTGAACCAATCTTATGAAATACATATATACTGGGGAAACCTATGCTTCATGAGTGTTCAAAGGTGAATCTGACAAATGCATAATCGAGATAGTTATTTTGAAGGATAAAAGGATGAAGTATATTAACATAGATCAACTTGGATAAGATACCTACATGGATGAGCCTTGAAAGGGACTTGTGCATTACAGATTGTTCTCCTGGAGAGAGAAAGAGGCAAACACGAAGCGGCCGACAACCACAACAGGATGGGATGGTTTCGTTGTTAGACCCTGCCCACCATAGAGGCACATAGCTCTCTCTCCCTTATGGCTGCCATTAGGCGATAATAGGTGTGAGAAACAAAAGAACAGGATAAGAACTCTTGGAAAAGAACAACAAACATTTGTTGCTCCTGTTGCCTACTGTATTCTAATCAATACGATTATTGGCCCTACATTAAATGATCTCGTTGGCAATAGAAGTTTTAGCAGGATAAAAAAAGAGTATTGCTACACAGCCGACATTTTTTAGACGACATGCACACGACTTTTCCATCCAGCCACTTATGCTTTTGTTCCTAAAGCATCTGACGGTGCAAGAGCAATTATCGGCTGCGCGTCGTGCACAGACATCGTGTGTACATCAATTCTGATAAAAAAATGAAGCAAGCAAGTGGCCATAAGCTGCAACCTTGATATAATAAATAATACTTGACAACTATGGAATTTCATACTTCGATTTCCCCCAAAGTGATATAGTACTCGATAGTTCCAGCTGTGAGCCCTTCCCTGCAGTCTCATCCCAAGGAAAAAGAACCAACTTTAAGGATACATGCAAATATAAAGGAGCAGAAGATATATAACCAATTGGTACACATGAAAAAAAATATTGGACCAAAAAAACACAATGCTGTCTAGCTTCAAGAGGTAAATAACTATGATAATGTTATTTACATGCTATTTTAGTATTTATACCCCATCTCGCATCGAGGTGATCTCCTCCAATATGAATGACTCTTCCTTGAATAACACAGTACAATATATGCAGTTTAGAATTCATATGTAACATAAAATTAAATAAATTTGAATTAGAAAGTGAAAAGTGAATACTGCACCTCTAATATTATGTCGAAATTTGGCTGGTCCATCAAATATACAGTTTTTGACTGAAGTATACTGTTTTGGGACACTTCCCTGAATATTACTGGTACAGTACATCATTCCTTCTCACTATGTTTCTATATAGAAATTTGGAGCTGCCATTGTACCGACATTATCATTGCATCGATTCCTTTCAATTAATTCTTCCTAAATACCCACTCCCTGCCTATATATCCACCAGGACAAAAAAGTAAATGATACTGAAAAATCAACAGTAACATCAGAGATAGCAGAGATAAGAAGTTAGGGAAGAGAGCCCATCAAATATACAGTTTCAGACTGAACTATACTGTTTTGAGACACTTCCCTGAATATTACTTGTACAGTACATCATTCATTCTCAATTTGTTTCTCTAGAAATTTGAAGTTGCCATTGTACTCACATTATCATTGCGTCGATTCTTTTCAATTCATTCTTCCTAGATACCCACTCCCTGCCTATTGTAATGTCCATCTGCACAAACAAATAAATGATACTGAAAATTCAACAGGAACATAGATAACGAGTGAGAGAAGAGAGCACATCGACCAAAGAGAAAATTACCCGAAATTGCGAGGTTTTTGGGCAGACAGGGAATGGTGGCGAGTCAGGCCAAAGCGAAGGTGCACGTGTGGCAGATGTGTCGCTCGCATCCGGTCAACCGTGCAGCTGCTTGGTTATCCGCTGACGCCTAGGGTGTAGACTTGCACTCCATGGTCGCACCATCGGTCAACACAAAAGGTGAATGGGGGAGCGCTGCTCACAATATGGACGTGGGAAAAACGCCATAACGCCCATCCGCATCGGTGAGAAGGAGGAAGGCCAGCCCGATAGATGAGGAGGGCGTGGTGGCAGCTTTCACCCTCGTTGTCGACGTCGCCATCGCCTCTAGCGGCATGGCAGACAGGCAGAGTCTTGGGCAAGTCGCCGCCAGCGGCGCTAGGTTTCTCGAGGGCGACGGGAAGGAAGGGGAACGAGGCGAACGCCAGTCTCCCTTCGATGCAATGGGTAGCCTAATGGGCTGCGGGAAACAGGTCGGACGACCCAATAATAGCCCGATTAACCACAGAGCTCCGAAAAAGTTACGAGAATAGCTGCCCCTACGACATGCAGCTCATCTCGTGGAAGGAATATCGAACGGCCATAAACGTCCAGCACGTGAAATCGAACGGCCGAGAACACAGAGTGCGTGAGAGGGCTCGGTTTAGGTTCAGTTTTACTGTTCTTAATGTAGCATGGCTTCTTGCGGGGAAGATAATTACTGGGAAAGTGGCTATCACCTGATGTGGGTGCGGTATTTATTGATCAACAGATGCGGTGCATGGTTCGATTTGTTGCAAGAGGTAAGATATAACTCGCACTCAAATTTATCTTAGTTTAAAACCAGATCATACAAGACCACAACTTCCTAACAGTAAACATACAAATTTATTTAAAATTCCCTATTAATCATAACATATCTATGTTGACAACAAACATAATTTTTTTTACTTCCATTCGTTTATTTTTCTCTGTTTTAAGTTGTTCATGTTTTAGGTTCGTGCAGGTTTGTTTTCTTTTTCTTCTCCGTTTTTTCTTTCATTTTTTTTATTTTATTCATATATTTGAAAACATTCTGAATACAAACATTCTGAAACTGAAATTTACTTAAAATTTTAAAAACCGCAAATTAGATAAATTTTAAAGCAGTGTAAAAAGTTCTCATTTTAAAGCAGTCTAATTAAGGAAACTTTCGTCTCATTTAAAAAACTGTACGCTAAATTTTTTAAACAATCACAAATTTAAATAGTATGTTGTGACATTTAAAAATGTTTATAAAATGTACAATTTTTTTGCTAGTTTAGAAAAACGTTTGAACGTAATTTAAAATTTTCACAAACATGAATTTTAAAAATTAAAGTTGTATATGTAGATAATGTTTTAGATGTATAAAAAATTGTATAATTTGTATTAAAAGAGTAGATATCAAAATATATATTGCGGAAAATGATAATCATGTATTTCAGAAAATTTATAAGGCTCAACGGTGACGGGCCTCATATTTTAGAAGTGCCAAAAGTGGGCTAGACCAGTTTGGGCAGTTACCTTTTATTTTCTTCTGCATTGGTTTATCTTTTTTTCTTTTTGTGTTTCATTACTTTGTGTCCGATTATATTTTCTTCTGCTTGGATTTGGTTAGGCTTTCAGTATTTTATTGACCCTTTTATTTGTTTTTATGTTTTTATTTTCTTTTTATACTCGTGTTTTCCCTTTTTTTCTTACTTTCATATTTTTACTATTTTTTTAAAATGCACGATTGTTTTCTCTTACATACACGATACACATTTTCATACAGGGACAAATATTTGCTAAAGATATGGTAAAGGTTTTTAATACAAGGTGACCATTTTTTTAGGGTTTTTATCATTTATGCCATCGGTTGTGTCCCACTACTCAGTTTTGCCACTAGGAATTTCAACTGCTGAAGAATGCCATCGCTTTGTTAGACACATGTTCAAAAATGCCACTGGGCACCATTATTGTGATCTCAGATCTCTTTTGCCATGTTATAATGACATAAATACCTATGAACTAGCATGCCAGCTCTCCTTCTATCTTACTACAATAAAGTGTGGGGCCCACTTGATCCCAACGACGTTCTTATTTTCCTATAAAATTATTCGCTTGGATACTCCTCACAAGTGGGGCCACACTTATCATTGTGAGATAGAGAGAACTGACATGTGGGTCTCGGCTTATTTTTGTCATATAACAGGGTCAATGAGTTTGATGTGAAAATAACGATGTCTAATGGCATTTTTGAGGAAACATCTAACGGAACGATGACATTTTTGAGCAAACATCTCACGGGTCGATGGCATTTTTGAGTAGTTGTAACTTCTAATGGCAAAACTGAGTAGTGGGACACAACTAGTGGCAAAAATGATAAAAACCCTTTTTAATAAATATACAACGAACATTTGTTTTCAATACACATTGTACATTTTAACAAATACTTGGCGAGCATTTTTTAGGAACATGATGAACATTTCTTTATATACACATTGAACATCTCTTGCAATTCACCTTGTATTTTAGACGGGTATTGTTGGGGATGTAACTATTAGGTATGACCCGCCCAGGAGGGGCCGGGTCATCCCTATGATGATCCGTCTCGATGAAGCCCAAGATCATATGGCGGTTCATAGATAGGCTTGGTAGAGGGCCCAGGCTCGAAGGCGGCTTAAGGCCCATGATTATAAACCGCCATGTATGTGAAACTTGTATTGTAAGGCATAAGAGATAGGTCACCGGGCCGGGTACGTTGTATAAACCGGTCAGGACTCTGAGGGCCGTAGGGCGTCAACCCATGTATATTAGGGGACAACCTAGCGACGACTTAGGACAAGAAACAACAGATCGAGAGCCGGGTCAAGCTTATTCGCTCCCTGCTCATCGAAACCCTAGCAATACCAACTACAAACTAGACTAGGCTTTTACCTTCATCGTAATGGGCCGAACCAGTATAAACTCCTCGTTTCCTTTGTCCTAATTAACTAAGCTAACCTCAACGCGATGGCTCCACAACTAAGTCCTCACACTAGGACATCTGCCGTGACAATTCCACGACAGTTGGCGCCCACCGTGGGGCTATCGCACGATGGTTTCGAGTTCTTAAAGGGCAACTTCAAAGGGATCAAGGGATACGCCGTGGGCCGGTGACCAAGAGTCGCCGCAGTAAGCTCTACATCGACGACACAGGCTAGGGCCCCGAGGCCGGCTCAATTGAGTACGGGTACCGGGTCCCCTTCGGCGAAATTCACGCCTTCATCGGCAAGGTCGGCGAACCGGGCCCTGAGCCGGACATCTGCACCGACATCATCGAGACGGCTCAGCGTGCGAGACTCGCCCGGGTTCGGCCCACCATGAATCGTGCCTTCGTGGGATGCATCCATGGAGCGGAACCTGAGGATAGATCAACATCTGGTGGTGATACCTTCATTTATTCTGATGACGAGGCATCTAGTGGTGAGACCGAATCGTTGTATCAACTGCAAGAGGGCCGGCTTAGGGGCTGTTCCGATGGCGACAGTATTTCAGACCCCTGTGAGCCACCGAATCGAGTTGCAATTTTGATGGCCGGTACACAGCCCGTGCAACACTCATCAACTGTGGTGGAGCTGGTTTCCGGGTCAAGGGCGGCAACGGCTTCTGGGGATGGAGGCCCTGAGCGCCCGCCGGCTCAGGCTTTAACTGATTTGCTGGATAAATTGATGACGCTGTTAACAACGGTGGTTAACCCGGCGGATCAAGATCAACATAACGCGGCGATCACAGGATTGCGCGATGAGATATCACAGGCTAAGGAGGAGCTAAGTGCAGAAAGCGCTAAGATGGCTGAAGAACGGGCTGCTTTGGACGCCCAGTCACAACGGATTCATGCAGAGTCTTACCGGCTCATGTTGGATCAGAATGCTTAAAACAATGTAATGAGGAGGAGGCATCAGACCCGTCTTCCGTCGGTTTACGAAGCAAGAAATATTTTTAACACACCAGGAGCAGGAACCAGTAACACGGCAGGGGTAAACCGAGTTGAAGCACCTGGGACGGGTACGCCGGTTCAACCTCGCGTGATGGATCCACCTCGTTAGAACAATAACCCACCACAGCACGTACCGACGCCATCGGGTCATTACTCCAACCCTTTGGATAACATGATCGCTGTGGCATCTCGATTGGCAGCTATCCCGGTTGAAGGTGAATAGCCAGCGGCAGTCGAGACACGGAGGGCTAGAGATCTTCTTCAAACAGCGCAAAGCTGATAATAGTTTTGACTTTGTGGCTAACACCAATGCACAGAATAATGGTCACCGTCATAAGGGTAAACCGCCCCCACAAGCCGGCGGATCTGGTATCAATCTTGAGCGTATGTTGAATTTTCCCTGCCCACGACATGGTACGAAAGAAAGACCATCCGGGCATCTATGGAAGGATTGTCACATCATGAAGGAGTACAAAAATCCAAATCATTTCCATGACAGCCATGGGCCAGGTGGCGGTTCTGGGCCCGGCTCTCACAGTCTGGGTTATGGCGGTGGCGGTTCTAACTCTGGTTTCCAAGGAAATTAAGGTAATCACAACAATCAGGGTGGTTACAACCAGCAGAGTAATCAAGGGGGTCAGCAACAGCAACAGTCTGGTTACTAGAGCAACCCGAAGCAGTTGAATAGTGGGCAATATCATGTGTTTACCACTAGCTTGTGTAAGCGTGACTAGAAGCTTCATAAGAGATTAGTCAATGCTGTTGAGCCGGCAGTTCCTCGCTATCTACGTTGGTCTGAGCAGCCCGTCGTGTGGAGTCGGGAAGATCATCCACCTCGGGTTGATAATCTGGGTCATTTGGCTTTGATGGTTGCACCGCAGGTCGGAGGGTATAAGTTTACCAAGGTACTCATGGACTGAGGGAGTAGCATCAATATCCTTTATTATGAAACTTTCCATCGCATGGGGTTGACTTATAAAAATCTTAAGCCGTCAAACACTGTTTTCCATGGCGTGGTGCCTGGTAAGTCGGCATATCCAGTCGGTAAGATAGATCTGGAAGTTGTTTTTGGAGATGATCATGACTCTAGGTCAGAAACATTAACCTTTGAAGTGGTCAAGATCCACAGCCCATATCACGCTCTGTTTGGATGGCCGGCTTATGCCAAGTTCATGGCGCGGCCGTGTTACGTGTATCTCCAACTCAAGATGCTGGGTCACAAAGGAACCATTACAGTGCATGGGAACCGTAAGATAGCTCTCGAGTGTGAAGAGGGGGATGCGGCTTATGCTGAGTCAGTTTGTGCAACGGAGGAGTTGAAATTTTACAAGGACAATGTTGACCCGGCAGATATGACGTCTTTGAAAAAGCCAATCACAGAGCATGATACGGTGTTAAAGTTTAAGTCAGCAGATGATACCAAGATGGTTGATTTTGTTCCTGGCGACTCATCCAAGCAGTTCAGCATCAGTGCTAATCTGTATCCGAAATAGGAAAGCGCGCTCATCGAGTTCATCCGTGAGAACCGGGACACCTTTGCATGGAAGCCTTCAGACATGCCGGGTGTACCAAGAGAACTCGCTGAGCACACTCTTAATATTGATCCAAAGTTTAAGCCGGTCAAACAGTTTCTTCGCCGTTTTAATGAGGAGAGACGGAAGGCCATTGGAGAGGAAGTAGCCCGGCTCTTGGCAGTTGGGTTTATCATTGAAGTTTTCCATCCTAAGTGGTTGGCTAACCCGGTGCTGGTACTTAAGAAAAACGGCACTTGGCGTATGTGTGTGGACCACATGGATTTAAACAAGGCTTGTCCGACTGATCCTTTTGCTCTCCCTCGTATTGATTAGATTATTGATGCTACGACGGGTTGTGAGTGTTTGAGTTTTTTGGATGCTTGTTCTGGTTATCATCAAATCAAGATGTCAATTAAGGACCAGGAGAAGACGACTTTCATAACTCCCTTTGAAGTTTTCTGCTATGTGTCTATGCCTTTTGGGCTCAAGAGTGCCCAGGCGACTTATCAGAGGTGTGTGCAAAATTGCCTTCATAACCAAATTGGGCGTAATGTTCATGCCTATGTGGATGATATTGTGATGAAATTCAGAAAGAAAGAGACACTGATAGATGATTTGAAGGAAACCTTTGATAATCTCTGAGTTTACACGATGATGCTTAACCCGGCCAAGTGTGTTTTTGGTGTGCTGGCAGGCAAGCTCCTGGTTTTTTTTTGGTGTCTAGCAGAGGAATTGAAGCTAATCCGTAGAAGATCAAAGCTATCACCTCTCTGGCTAAGTCGGCGTGTATCAATGTTGTGCAGTGTCTGGCGGGTCGTATTGCAGCGTTAAGCCGATTCATAAGCCGGTTGGGGAAGAAGGCTACCCCTCTGTATCAGATGATGATAAAGACAGATAACTTTGTCTGGAGTGATGCTGCTGATACAACGTTTGAGGATTTGAAGAAGTAGCTGGTTGAGCTGCTAGTACTCGTAGCCCCTATTGATAAGGAGCCTTTGTTTCTATATGTGGCTGCTAATAGTCGAGCTGTCGGTGTTGCTATTGTGGTAGAAAGAAAGGAGGCAAGAAAGGAATATCCAGTTCAAAGGCCGGTTTACTATATTAGTGAGGTGCTTATTGAGTCCAAGAAGAGGTATCCACACTGGCAGAAGTTTGTATATGGGGTGTTCTTGGCCAGCCGAAAGCTTAAACACCATTTTCTGGGTCATCCCATCACTGTGGTTAGCTCTGCTCCTTTGGGAGATATCATCCAAAACAGGGAGGCAACTAGCCAGGTTGCTAAGTGGCCATTGAGCTTGGACCTCATGGGTTAAAATATGTGCCTCGCACGGCCATCAAGTCTCAAGCGCTGGTGGATTTCATCAATGATTGGACAGAGCTGCAGATGCCTGAGGAAAAGCCAGATAACACGTATTGGACTATTCACTTTGATGGGTCCATGCAATTGGAGGGCTCGGGGGCTGCGGTTATTCTTGCTTCCCCTCGAGGTGATAAATTCTATTATGTTTTCCGTTTGATGTTTCCTTGTACTAACAATGCAGCTCAGTATGAGGCCTTGCTCCATGGTCTTCGGATGGCTAAGGAGATGAACTTAAGCGGGTTTAGGTGCTTCGGCGACTCAGATTTGGTGGCTGAGCAAGTCTCTGGTACTTGGGATTCTAAGGATCCACTCATGGCAGCTTATCGATGAGAGGTGGACGTTATTGCTGGTCACTTCAAAGGTTATCAAGTTGAGCACGTTGATCGGAGGAAAAATGAAGCGGCAGATGCTTTAAACCAGTTGGGTTCTCAACGTAAGCCGGTGCCGCCTAATGTTTTTCTTGACGTCTTACATAACCCGTTGGTCAAGTTACCTACAGAGGAGGATTTGGTTGTCCCTGATCCGGAGGCTCAATTGGTGGCGGCTCTTCGAGTAATCCCAGATTGGACAGTCCCTTACTCGACCTATATGACTTGGGGCGAGTTACCTGAGGGTGAAACTTTAGCCAGGCAGATAACTCGACGGTCTAAGTCAATGACGATTGTTAATGGAGAGTTACATCATCGCAGTGTCACAGGGGTGTTTCAACATTGTGCTTCTCCAGAAGAGGTTTGTGAGATCTTACGAGAAATTCATGAAGGATATTGTGGTCATCATGTCGGTTCAAAGTCCCTTGTGGCTAAGGCTTTCCGTCATGGGTTTTATTGGCTGACAGCTCATTCTGATGCAGAGGACCTCGTCAGCAGGTGTGATGGATGTCATAAATTTGCACGTCGAGCCCATGTGCCGGCTCAAGAATTGAGGATGATTCTAATTACTTAGCCGTTCGCAGTTTGGGGGCTCGATATGGTTGGGCCTTTCAAAAGATCCAAGGATAAGAAGACCCACCTTTTGGTGGCAATTGATAAGTTCACTAAGTGGGTAGAGGCAGAGCCGGTCAGTAAGTGTGATGCAGCAACGGCGGTTCAATTCATGAAGAAGGTGATCTTCCATTTTGGCTTTCCACACGACATTATAACAGACAATGGCACTAATCTCTCTAAGGGTGCTATGGAAGAATTTTGTCAACGTGAGCATATCCTGCTTGATGTATCATAAATGGCTCACCCTCAATCCAACGGTCAAGCTGAGAGAGCAAACCAAGAGATCTTGAAAGGCATCAAACCCCGGCTTATGGTTCCCCTGTAGAAGACGCCGGGTTGTTGGGTGGAGGAGTTACCTTCCGTGTTATGGAGCATCAATACCACCCCAAACAGATCTACGGGATACACACCTTTCTTCATAGTTTATGGAGCAGAGGCAGTTCTCCCTTGTGACATCCGTCATGACTCGCCTCGTGTGGCGGCTTATGTTGAAGCTAACAATGAAAGAGCACGTCAAGAAGCACTTGATCTATTGGATGAGGAGCGTGACATACCAGCAGCTCGTTTGGCGATTTACCAGCAAGATCTGCGCCGTTATCATAGCCACCGGGTTAGAACCAGAACCTTTCAAGAAGTCGACCTGGTGCTCCGGCTTATCCAGGATCAGACTGATATGCACAAGTTATCCCCACCTTGAGAAGGACCCTTTGTGGTCAGCAAGAATCTAAACAACAGGTCATATTACCTTATCGATGTTCGAGACCACAAGGACTCACGCACGTCGGAGGAGGAGACTCGACGACCCTGGAATATTGCTCAACTTAAGCCATACTAAACCTGAGCCACTGGCTCTTTCAATCGACATATTTTGACAATGTATATATATTATATATATATATATATATATATATATATAATAAATCTGGCATCCTTGCTAAAGCAGGGCCTCTGCCGTTTTTCCTATCTAATTAATGAGTCTTCGATTACTTGGGGGCTTCTGCTTTATACAGCAAAGTTATAATTACCCTTTGATCCGGCTTATAAGCCACATACAAAAAACTTGGATCAAAGAGAGTCTGTTGCAAAAGCATGACTCAAACATGGGTACCCCTTGAGCACAGCTCAAAATATCACTTGGGGGCTCTTTTGTTCTAAAGAACAAAGAGTTCATAACCTTGTGATAGGCTATAAAAGCCATGCTTGGAAGCCAGGTGTATTCACCTAAAACCCCGGATTATCCTGCCTGTATGCGAGATGCTTCTCCATCAGATAATCCTAATTGACCCGCCTAAATCTTAACAGTCAATCTTTTAAACAAGACCATGAACTCGTTAAGGTTAAAACACCGGTTTGTCATGAGAGGGCACGGTTTTACGGATAGGAAGGAGAAGCTCAGGCTGAAATCCGCCTTCCTTGGAACTTGGATAAATCGGCATGTGATGCATGATGCTACTCTGACCCCGCGTACTCCTGATAAGTCTATTTTTAAATAAGAACTGAACTTATCCGGGTTAAAATATCGATTGGGTAATGTGAGTGTCGGCTCACGGAGAGCGCGTACCTTCCAGTGGCTAATGCTAGTTTCATTGAAGAAGATATTTTGGCTTGGCAGCCTATGAAAGCCTTGGATTTTTTTTTTGTTCCTTGATTTGAATGTCTTTTTGAGATTTTTTCTTTTATGGCATACTGATACATGATTGAAAACCAGTAAGGCTTATAATGCCTTTTGAGTCATATATGACATTAGCCGGTGTTTATTAACCCGGCCTGGTATTCTACTATAAGTCGCTAGTATAAAATAAAGATAAATATCTGGTATTTATTAACCCGGTCCGGTTTTTTCATAAGCCGGTAATCTTTGATAACTATCAATATCCAAAGTTTTGGGTTATCACTCTTACTACACTGTCTTGGTAAAATCAACAAGTGTGATCAAATATCACGGGTATGATATATTTTTTAATCATATATGATTATTATTTCGACTAGCCTTGGTTATACATCATGATAAGTTCATGTTGGGGCATTATAATCCATCCAGCGGTAAACCGCCAGGAAACTTTATCTGTTGTATGCAGGAACGGATTCAAAATTGTTGATATCATAAGGGATATATAGCATATCTTCACATGACGGATAAAAGTGTTATAAGTAGCACAATGTGCATGATGGCATAGCAGAACACGAAGTTTCAAGCTAG
This sequence comes from Triticum aestivum, assembly GCF_018294505.1. Classification (NCBI taxonomy): domain Eukaryota; kingdom Viridiplantae; phylum Streptophyta; class Magnoliopsida; order Poales; family Poaceae; genus Triticum; species Triticum aestivum. The sequence goes on along the minus strand of NC_057797.1, from coordinate 754,677,159 downwards.
CCTATTGCAAGGCACTTGGAGCCCAAAAGGATAAAATGCTTTTCAGTCACGCATATGGCAGATGATAAACCGGAGCCGGTTCATGAGTCCTGGCCTGGCTGACTTGATGGTTGCAACTCATCCCTTGTCGTTTCGTCCTCCTCCACCATCTGGAAGTTGGGTTTGGACCAGTCAAAGCCATGAAGGGCGACGAATTCAGCCTCATCATCAATGAGACCAGACGGGTCAATCTCATGGGCGAAAGTGTGCTTACGAATCGGCGGGATTAAGTCCATCACTTTATATGAAGGAGTCGCCATCTTCTTATTGTCTGCATCAAAACCCGGCTGATACTTGGTGAGATTGGTTTCTTCAGCAATGATTGTAGCATGAGGGCGAATTTCTTTTACGCAGGTAGCAAAGTCTTCTTGGTTGAAAGGAGTTCCATCTTCCTTGAGGCTGGGATACCCACTAGCTACGTCCGCCGGGTCTTACTTCGGTACCCAGGCTTTGGAGCGGCTCAAAGCTGTCACGGCTCCGGCTCTAGCACAAGATCGCTTGATTTCCTGGAACCTAGCGGGTAAGATGGACAGCTTCTTCAAGACATCGCTTAATAAGCTTGGTTCTTGATTCGCTGGGGAGATAGCGGCAAGAGTCAGTTGAGCTCCAGTATACAATTGCTCCACAAGCGTGTAAACTGCCTTGAGCTTTACCAGTGTATCTCGGCTTAGATTGCTACTCTTGGGACCTGTATAGTATACACAATGGGTTAAGTGGTGGCTTATATCATGATGAAAAATACTTACTTTGACTAAATAACAAGGTGACTTGCCGAAGATTGCAAACACCATCTGAGACACATGGTTCTTTAAACCGGTGAGTTCAGTGGTCACCTCATCCAGAGCCGCCTTAGCCTTCTCAACACGTTGCGTCAAGGCAGTCTTCTCATTGGCCCAAGCCTCTTTCTCCGCAGTAAAGCCGGTCTTCAGTTTTTCCGCTTCAGAAACACTAAACTGGAATTTGGACTGAGCTTTCTTTGTTTCAGTCTCTTGAGTCGCCAGCCGGGTCTTGGCCTCAGACAATTGAGATTCCAGTTCTGTGGTCACAGCCTGCATACAACACAAGTTCCTTCAGTTTCATGGCGGATGACAAAATACAAGTCCCAAATGCTTTGCAAGCAAACAACACTTGGCACTTGGGGGGCTAATGTCTATCAAATGAAAATTTTCAAAGGAGTTGGCTCTTTCTCACAAGTCCCAAGTGATTTGCAAGCAATAACACTTGGCACTTGGGAGCTAATGCATATTGCTTTCAAGATGAGCCGGGTGTGTTAGTTATAGCCGACTAATGAGAGATATCACTAGTAGAAAAAAGGTCAAATGTGAAGCACATTAGTGCCGGTTTGAATTTGAGGCGGCACTAATGTGACCATTAGTGCCGGTTCCAACGGCTAGGCGGGCGGACATCATTAGTACCGGTTCGTGGGCAACCTTTAGTACCGGTTCATGCCACGAACCGGTACTAATGAGGCCAGTGCGGCTGTGGTCAGGCTGGGGCCCCCACGAAGACCTTTAGTACCGGTTCATGGCATGAACCGGTACTAGAGTTTCTTAGTAAACTGATTTTTAGTCCCACCTCGCCAAGGGAGAGGCAGTATGAGCGGTTTATAAGCCATGAGTGCAGAGACAATGACAAAGAGGCGCAATGCTCACCTGCACGTTGATTAGCTTCAAGCCTTTCGGAATAGCATAGATTGCACTGAGCTATGTGCAGTGCAGTCTACACTATTCCGAAAGGCTTGAAGCAAATTAACCAGCATTGCACCTCTTTTTATTTTTAATAACTTATTTGAACTCCGGACTTCTTGTGTGTTCAGTATGCAGCATTCAAAGCGACGTCATCAATTTCCGACATGTTCTGACATCATTTGCTGTTTTTCAGTCATTTACCTAATTGTTTAGAGAGCTAAATGGCCGTGAAATTGAAAATCACTACAAAATGAACTGTGAAAATGTTGAAACTTGGCATGGTATCATCATTTCACCCGCATAGCATGTGTGAAAGAGTAGAGAGGGTCACGGCAAAAACTGGACGCACTTCGTGTACAAACTGGACAATCTCTTTCGGAGTATCAAGGTTTCGGACGAGAACTCATCTATTACATGGGCACCTCAATGTTTTTTAAACTTATTTGAACTCCGGACTTCTTTTGCGTTCAGTATGCAATATTCAAAGCAACGTCATCAATTTCCAACATGTTCTGACTACATTTGCTGTTTTCAGTCATTTACCTAATTGTTTAGAGAGCTAAATGTCCGTGAAATTGAAAATCACTACAAAATGAACTGTGAAAATGTTGAAACTTGGCATGGTATCATCATTTCACCCGCATAGCATGTGCGAAAGAGTAGAGAGGGTCACGGCGAAAACTGGACGCACTTCGTGTACAAACTGGACAATCTCTTTCGGAGTATCAGGGTTTCGGACGAGAACTCATCTGTTACATGGGCACTTCAATGTTTTTAAACTTATTTGAACTCCGACTTCTTTTGCGTTCAGTATGCAGCATTCAAAGCGATGTCATCAATTTCCAACATGTTCTGACTGCATTTGCTGTTTTTCAGTCATTTACCTAATTGTTTAGAGAGCTAAATGACCGTGAAATTGAAAATCACTACCAACTGAACTGTGAAAATATTGAAACTTGGCATGGTATCATCATTCCACCCGCATAGCATGTGCAAAAGAGTAGAGAGGGTCACGGCAAAAACTGGACGCACTTTGTGTACAAACTGGACAATCTCTTTCGGAGTATCGGGGTTTCGGACGAGAACTCATATGTTACACGGGCACTTCAATGTTTTTAAACTTATTTGAACTCCGGACTTCTTTTGCGTTCAGTATGCATCATTCAAAGCGACGTCATCAACTTTCAACCATCAACTTGGCATGGTATATAAAAATAAATGAATAGAAGAAAATAAATAAAGCAGAAAAGAAAAAATAGCAGAAAAGAAAAAAACTATATAAAAAACTACTCCGAAATAAATAGAAGAAAATAAATATAGCAGAAAAGAAAAAAACTACTCAAAAATAAATAGAAGAAAAAATAAAGCAGAAAATAAAAAAAACTATATAAAAAAATTTGGGGCGCTGCCCTGTGGGCCTGCTAGACCACGAGCGTGCAATTTCAGGCCCACAAGGCCCAGCAGACTCACAGGGCAGCACGCCGTAGTTAGGCCCAGAAGCCTGCTTTATAGAGGAGTTCGAAAGGGCAGCCGTGGCTGGGTTTATAAACCAGTGCGGCTGCCCTTCGCCCGGCGAGGTGGGACTAAACTTTGTGCACCGCGGGTGGCAGCGCACAACCTTTAGTACCGGTTGGTGGCTCCAACCGGTACTAAAGGGTGCTCTTCCCGCCTCTTGGCCTGGCCAAAGTTGGCCTTTAGTACCGGTTGGTGGCTCCAACCGATACAAAAGGCCCATCCTATATAAGAAAACACTTCAAAAAATCCAGTTTCTCATTTGCTTCCTCTCCTCTGTCCCGTCGCCCGCCGCCCCCGTCGCCGCCCCGTCCCCGTTCCCGTCATCGCCGCCCCGGCTGTCCCCGTCCCCATCGCCGCGCCCCGCCCCGTCGTCCCGTCGTCCCCGCCCGGCCCGTCCCCGTCCCCGTTGTCGCCGCCCCGTCCCCATCCCCGTCGTCGCCATCCCCGTCGTCACCATCCCCGTCGGCGCCGCCCGTCGCCGTCGCCGTCGCCTCGCCTCGCCGGTGAGATCCTGCCCTGGCCGCCATGTCCACACACACACATTGTTTTTTAGTTTTTTAGTTATAAATTTTAGTTATAGAAATTTTTATGTTTTTTATTTATAGAAATGTTAGAAATTTTTCTGTTTTTAGTTATAGAAATATTAGAAATGTCAGTTATATATAAATGTTATAAAATTGTCTGCTTTATATATTTTAGTAAGAAAATTAATAGAACTAGTTTATTTTTAGTAAATTCTTAGTTGAATTAGTTGAACTAGTTATTTTTAGTAAGAAAATTTAGGTATATGAGATTTGATGATCTAATCAAAATATTACTATATAGAACTACCTACTTCATTTTAGTAAGAAATTAATAGAACTAGTTTATTTTTAGTAAATGCTTAGTTGAATTAATAGAACTAGTTTATTTAGTTGAATTAATAGAACTAGTAAGTGTTTAATGTTTCACCTATATATGAACATATGTTAGATATTAATGTCAAATGTTAGATGAATTAGATATACATTATATGTTAGATATATATTTAATTTAGTTATATGAGATTTGATTATCTAATTAACATTTTATTATATAGAACTAGCTACCTTATTTTTAGTAAGAAAATTAATAGAACTAGATTAGTTGAATTAATTAGTTGAACTAGTTAGTTGAATTAGTTAGTTGAATTAGTTGAGCTACTTTATTTAGGTATATTTTTCGTAAGTGCTTAGTTGAATTAGTTCAATTAATTAGTTGAACTAGTTGATTTAACAGAATTAGTTGAATTAATAGAACTAATAAGTGTTTAATGTTTCACCTATGAACATAGGAATGTCGTCTGACGACGAACATGATTTCATTATGTGCGAATACTATGAAGACCAGCGCGGCCTGTGCGGCAGAAATTTTTTAGTTGATGATAGACGCTTCATCATCAAGCTGGATGAGAACTTCGAAGCGGATACAGTAAGTCACAACGATAAGTCTTTTTTCGTAATTAAGCATGACTTATGCTTCATTTGCTTCAACTTTTAATTTTAATTTTTCACTATTCTACTAGCGTATCCCCTGCCATGCAAGAATTTTTGTCTTGGATAAGATAGGTTTCAGTCGTAGCGAAACTATGGAGGTAAAAAAAGTTTACTTGAAGACCGAGCATGGTTATACCTTCAACGTCAAATTATAGAATGCAGACACATACACCTATTTTGAATGCAAAACTTGGCAAGCACTATGCAAGGCTTATGCATTTGAGCCTGATATGGTTATCACCTTTGATATTCGTCCGAAAGATGATATTGAAGGTAATAGAGACATCTGAGTCGATGTGCAGACGCCTCCAGTTCTACCATTATGTCAGTTTCTCAACCATATTTATGTCTTTGATATGAGATTATTTGAACCAGTTGAATAATTAATAGATCTCAATTTATATTGACAGCTTATTTCCAATCAAGCAAACATGTCCGGCGCTTGGTAGACAGGACCGTCCACTGTCCCAGGTGTCGTGGATTTGTCACGGCAGATGTCCTAGTGTGAGGACTTAGTCGCGAGGCCAACGCATCTATGTGGTAGCTTGAGGGGGGTTGAGCGGGACGAGAGACGTGATGTTTTACCCAGGTTCGGCCCCTCACAGTGGAGGTAAAAGCCTACATCCTGCTTCATTGATATTGATGATGATGATCATGGTTACAAGTGTGCTCTATCTCGAGAGCTATTGTCTAAACCTAACTTGTCCAACTTGTGGAACTTGTCCCTCTTTGGGGAGCCCTACCCCTCCTTATATATGTTGAAAGGGCGGTTTACCTGACTAGTCCTAGTTGGATTAGGATTACTCTATTACAAGTGGAGTCCTAGTCTTGCCTCCTTTGTAAGGGAATATTCCTTGTGCTTTCCTCATAAACCGGCCCACCATTAAACATGAACCGGCCTTCTAGGCCATGGGCCTCGTCATCCATCTGACCCGCCCGCCGGGTTACTAATGAACCGCCAAGACCGGGCGGGTAGCCCGTGAACCACCAAGCTCCGGGCGGGTTACCAGTGAGTCATCCAGTCCGGCCGGTTTATACTTCTGGCCGGTTTACGCCATGGGGTATATCCCCGACATTAGCCCCCAGTTTAATTTGGATTTATCCATGTTAAACTGATCTGCAACATAAACTCAAGAGCAAATTTGACAGGTTATGCTCTGGGTTAAAAATTCTTGTAAATTGGCACCTGATCATCCTTGTCATTTCCTTCTTCTAGAAAATCCGAGTCAATAAGCCAGCTTCATACTCAATTTGCTTGCAGAAGATATTGAGAATAAAGAATCCATTTGAATCGGCCTTCAATGCTCTTGATTTGACAAAAATATTGGTCTTCAAATATTCAACTGATATCAGTCGGTTTGAAAATATAGAACTTGCCGGTTTATCATTGCCAAAATTGCCGGGTTATAAGAACTGATGATCCCGGGTCATGACCGTTTATAGACACCGGGTTATGATTGTTACCAACGCCGGGTCACACAATTGATCTTCCTGATCTGCTCAAAATTGAAAATTTTGAAGATGTTCCTCCTTTACATGCATAATACATGTAGCCCCCAAGTCTTAAGAAGAGAATATAGTGATAACTTAAGACTTGCTCCAATCAGTGTTGCAACCTTGAAGAAATTCGGTTTGTTCATCTCAATCATATAAACTGAATACTCCATATATGTAGCCCCCAAGTGCCGGGTTGTCATGCTTGCAGCAACCTGGGACTTATAATTTCCTGATGCTCATAAAAATTTCAACCAGTGTAGCCCCCAAGGGCCGGGTCATTAATGCAAATAATGAGCAGGGACTTGAATTGTTGACAGAAGCAATTGGTAGCCCCCAAGGGCCGGCTCATTATGATGTGATGAGTCGGGTCTTCAATAAGACTAATAAAAATGACTTTGCATTAGCCCCCAAGTGTCATGGTGCATGCTTGCAGCGACATGAGACTTGCATATTTGATATAATATTCAGTTGAATAATGTAGCCCCCAAGTGCCGGGTCGTGAGCCTGCAGCGACTCGGGACTATTCCTTCAATTGTAAAATAAACCATATCCATTGATAATATAATAGCCATTGCGCTAAAGCGACTTTGAAAACCTCAATAATACCGGTTATTAATAACCATAATAAAATCCAGCCATGTTGGCTATTCAAGATAACATAATCCGGTATGAAAACCTTATTCATTCAACATCATAATGGAAATTTAGCCAAGTTTGGCTATTTGAATAATATAACCCAATGATTTATAAGCGCATGATTCCAATGGCGCAATCCAAATATATACTGGCGACTTATAGTCGAAAGCCAGGCCGGTTTAATAAACACCGGATAATTTCTCATCATATACTAGCAACTTATCGTCTTAAAGCCAGGCTTGTTTAATAAACACCGGATAATTTATCATCATACTGGCGACATATAGTCGAAAGCCAGGCCGGTTTAATAAACACCGGATAATTTATCGTCATACTTTATTCAACCTATTTCTGCATACAACAAGTTTAAAGTGTCCTGGCGGTTTACCGCCGGACGGGTCATAATGCCCGACATATAACCTGGGTTTATAACCGAGGCTGCACTTAAGAATAATCAAATATGAAATACATCATACCTGTGACATTGAATCACATCGTTGGTTTACCAACTTTTTATAGTAAGAGTGATAACCCCAATCTTGAGTCATGATAACTCCTTTCATATTGTGCCGGTTTATGATAAAACTGTACCGGGTTGTGATAAACACCGGTTTAACCATATATAATACTGGTGACTCGTAGTCAAACCAGATCGGGCTGATAGTCTCCGGATTATAATTTGATCGTGTACTGACAACTTGTAGTTGAAAGCCAAGCCGGGTTGATAAACACCGGTTTATTCCCTAATAGGATGGTAACAGAAAATCAAACCGGGCAGATAGTCTCCGGATTAAGATTTGACCGTGTTCCGTCAATTTGTAATTGACAGTCGAAACGGTTTAAGAATTTGTCGGTTTTCAAAACGCAACAAAAGAAATATATGTCTAAATGAAACAAAATTTCAAAGGCAATGATAAAAAAAGAAGCAATTGAGGTCATCAAATGGCATTACCATGGTCGGACACGACCAAGCCCCAATAGGCGTAGCTATGGTTCAAGTCAGCCAGGTCCCCAAATGACGTAGTGGCATTATGCCGATCAAGAGGCGTAGCGATGGTTCGGGTTCGACCAAAGCCCCCAAGTGATTCTGTGGCCTTAGGCCGATCAAGAGGCGTGACTGGTTCAGACGTGACCAAGTCCCCAAGTGATCTGGCAGCTTTCGCCTATCAAAAGGTGTTCATTGGTTCAGACATGACCAAGCCCCCAAGTGATGTTGTGGCACTAGGCCGATCAAGAGGCGTGACTATGGACGTGACCACAAGTCCCCAAGTGATCAATAATATGATAAGCCAATAAGGCATGATACCCATGTTTGAACCGCGCATCATGGCAGCATGTCCTCGTTGGCACCTTTTAACTTTTTGCAAGAGATAAATCCTTCTTGAACCGGATATTAAACCGGATATTGAAAGCTTCAAAGCTTTGTGGGAGACATCTTTCCCTTGAACCGGATTTTAAACCGGAATCTTCATTTTCAGCTGGAAATTTTCTGACGGCCTTTAAAATTTGCACCAATATGGCAGTTTAGGGTCCTGCATTTAGATAACTTTGCAAGCCGGAGTAATTGCTCTTTCAAAGAAAGCAATATATAATATAAAAATATATTGGATGGATTTCACCTGATATATCATTCCAGTTGATATCCATCGCGGGGTTATACGCCAGTACGGACAAAAGAGTCGGCCGCGACATTGCTGATGTAGTTCGGGCTACAGGGGCGGCGGTCTGTGTTCCGGTTCACCAGTGTGATATGCACAAATGCCGGCACAGAACAGTTATCGCGCGTCGTCCGTAGTAGGGCATCACTTTTATAGTGAGCACTTGTCCTGTATAGAAAGATATAGGTCAGAGTAATCGTTCTTGGAAAAACAATATGTATAAAAAAGAAACAGATGGAAAAGGTAGCACCTGGAAATTTAATTGGCCGTGCTACCAGCGAGTAGTAGCATGCTTTTTGTCTGCACGTACCGACTGCTCCACAGTAAACCGGCCAGAACACATGCCATGGCCTGGTGACTGTTAGCACCAGGATTTGACCCTCAAGTCGCCGGTTCAACTCCCATGGCATGCTCCACCTTCAGGTACTACTTGCTGGATTGATGCTATGTGCTTTCCTGCTTAGGCTTCAGAGAGCCTGGCGGTGGCAGGACGAGCCCAAGGCGGCTCAAAAAACCAGGGGCGGCCAAGGCGGCTCAGTGGCAACACAGGCCGAGTCAAGATGGGTCCTCGGTGAGATATGGCGACGAGGCCTTGGTGACTGTTCAACGCGGGAGTGCTTGTAACAGGGGTTTGACCTGGTGGCGGTTCCGCAACTATGAGGCGACGGTTTGAGATAAAGCTGCAATGTTAGACACGGCTCAGGGCCGCGACAGCGACTCGGGTTAGGTGTAATACGCCGGAGGTGTCCCGGCGGGGCTGCGGTTTAAAGCGAGACAGCCGGCTCAAGGTGAGGTCGGCTTGGCCCGGTTCAAAGCAGATGTCACGACGGCGACCCAATGGTGTTATCGTGGACTTTGGTAGCATCCAGCAGTTCAACACGAGGCCGAGGGGACGCGGTTATGGATTCCTCAAGGCCGGTTCAGTAGAAGCACATTGCGGCGGCAGCAGCGGAACTGGAGCGGAGGTACGCAAGCGTAGCCTCATGCAGCGGTGAACCGGACCGGGTCGGCTGCTGGGGTAGATGGAGCCGGCAAGGGCGCTCGTGGCCGGGCGGAGCTGGCGATGCGATCAAGGTGAGGCGCGGCAGTTTGCAGCAGAGGCAAGGCCGGCTCAACGCACGGACGGGTCGAGGCCATGACGGCGGCACAGGCAGAACCCCAACGTGGGCGGAGATGATCCTTTGATACTTGGTGGCTCGACGGTGACTTGGGGCTGGGCTGACAGAAGAAAAATCTGAACTTGTAGCTCGACATGATGAGTGACAGCGACTTGGGAAACCAACTTGCTGTTTTTTGTGGAAATCATCACGTACTAGAAGTAGTATTAATTGATCAGGTAGTAGCAGCAGCCTGTTGATCCAGCAGTGGTGGCAAGCTAGCGGCGCGTCGTGGCGCGACTGAAGCAAGCCCAAGGCAGAGGTAGACCGCAGCAGCTGGAACAGCACACGGAAAGATGGGACAGTAGCTTCGACCACGGTCAAGGCCAGGCGGCGACTCGCAGACGGCCCTTGAACAGCTCGCCAGTGGAAAGCCGCTCGGATTGAGACTGAGTTGATTGGTTTGATTGACTGAAATAACGGCAGCTCTCAGCAGACGGGCGGCTCAGATGCAGGGCAGGCCTGCAGTCGAGGAGGCAAGCTCGGCGGTTCAGGCGCGTGGTGGTTGGAGCAGAAACGGTAGAGCCGGCGAAAACACGGGGCCCCGGTGGTAAAGTCATCGGCGACTCGGTGCGGGACGGGGACGGAGGAACAAGGCCGCACGGACGGCTTGTTGAGGCCGGCGAGCCAGCAAGGCCTGCGGTTGAAGTGGCCTAATCCCGGAGCCATGGCGATTTGTTTGGAGACGGCTCAGCAGAGGTGTAGCAGCTGGTGGCGAGTCGGCGCCGCGGCTCGGAGGCTAGGTGACCTGCGGCCGATTTGGAAGCGCCGATCGAGATGGAGACGTGTCCTTCCCGTAGTAATCTTCCCTGGTGGATCCAAACGGAGTTGACAAAGAAAAAGACCGATTTGGTCTCAGATGGCGTTACCGACGATGCACTAGTACTCGAAACCCTTGGATGCGATGAAACAGTGTTCTTGCTTATATTTTTTGACTTGATCGCTTGACGGAGACTTGGCCTTGCGACTGTTGGCGACTTGCATCTATCCGACCCGGTGAATACTTGTTGAACCATCGAGATCTTCTCTGATGATCTTGCCAAACGAACCGGCGAACACCATCAATAAAAAATCTCTAGTGAACTTTAATGTTGATGTAGATCCTTCCAAGAAACCGGTCTTTTCCTCATCCGGATGCAAACTTCTCAAACCCTAGATAAAATCCCTCCAAGAACTCAACACCATCGTGTGCGTGCCCCATGGTGGGTGCCAACTGTCGTGGATTTGTCACGGCAGATGTCCTAGTGTGAGGACTTAGTCGCGAGACCAACGCATCTATGTGGTAGCTTGAGAGGGGTTGAGCGGAACGAGAGACGCGATGTTTTACCCAGGTTCTGTTGGGGAACGTAGCAGAAATTCAAAATTTTCCTACGTGTCACCAAGATCTATCTATGGAGAGACCAGCAACGAGTAGAAAGAGAGTGCATCTACATACCCTTGTAGATCGCTAAGCGGAAGCGTTCAAGTGAACGGGGTTGATGGAGTCGTACTCGTCGTGATTCAAATCACCGATGATCCTAGTGCCGAATGGACGGCACCTCCGCGTTCAACACACGTACAGCCCGGTGACGTCTCCCACGCCTTGATCCAGCAAGGAGAGAGGGAGAGGTTGAGGAAGACTCCATCCAACAGCAGCACAACGGCGTGGTGGTGGTGGAGGAGTGTGGCAATCCAGCAGGGCTTCACCAAGCACCATGGGAGAGGAGGAGTAGGGAGAGAGGTAGGGCTGTGCCAGAACTTCGTGTATAGCTCCCATGCGCCTCCCCACTATATATAGGGGTGGAGGGGCTGGTTTCTTGCCCTCCAAGTCCATTGGGGCGTTGGCCAAGGTGGGAGGAAAGAAATCTCATTATTTCCTTCCCCACCGATTGTTATCCCCCCTTTTTAGGGATCTTGATCTTATCCCTTCGGGATATGATCTTATTCCTTCTAAGGGGGGATCTTGGTGCGCCTTGACGAGGGGTGTGGGGCCTTGCCCCCACTACCCACGTCCATGTGGGTCCCCCCATGCAGGTGGGCCCCACTCCGGAACCTTCTAGAACCTTCCCGGTACAATACCGAAAAATCCCGAACATTTTCCGGTGGCCAAAATAGGACTTCCCATATATAAATCTTTACCTCCGGACCATTCCGGAACTCCTCGTGACGTCCGGGATCTCATCCGGGACTCCGAACAACATTCGGTAACCACATACAAACTTCCTTTATAACCCTAGCGTCATCGAACCTTAAGTGTGTAGACCCTACGGGTTCGGGAGACATGTAGACATGACCGAGACGTTCTCCGGTCAATAACCAACAGCGGGATCTGGATACCCATGATGGCTCCCACATGTTCCACGATGATCTCATCGGATGAACCACGATGTCAAGGACTTAATCAATCCCGTATTCAATTCCCTTTGTCTATCGGTATGTTACTTGCCCGAGATTCGATCGTCGGTATCCAATACCTTGTTCAATCTCGTTACCGGCAAGTCACTTTACTCGTTCCGTAACACATCATCCCGTGATCAACTCCTTGGTCACATTGCGCATATGATGATGTCCTACCGAGTGGGCCCAGAGATACCTCTCCGTTTACACGGAGTGACAAATCCCAGTCTCGATCCGCATAAAACAATAGATACTTTCAGAGATACCTGTAGTGCACCTTTATAGTCACCCAGTTACGTTGTGACGTTTGATACACCCAAAGCACTCCTACGGTATCCAGGAGTTACACGCTCTCATGGTCGAAGGAAGAGATACTTGACATTGGCAAAGCTCTAGCAAATGAACTACACGATCTTTTGTGCTAGTCTTAGGATTGGGTCTTGTCCATCACATCATTCTCCTAATGATGTGATCCCGTTATCAACGACATCCAATGTCCATAGCCAGGAAACCATGACTATTTGTTGATCACAACGAGCTAGTCAACTAGAGGCTCACTAGGGACATATTGTGGTCTATGTATTCACACGTGTATTACGATTTCCGGATAATACAGTTATAGCATGAATAAAAGACAATTATCATGAACAAGGAAATATAATAATAATACTTTTATTATTGCCTCTAGGGCATATTTCCAACAGTCTCCCACTTGCACTAGAGTCAATAATCTAGTTCACATCGCCATGTGACTAATACCCAAGAGTTTACTAGAGTCAGTAGTCTAGTTCACATCACTATGTGATTAACACTCAATGAGTTTTATGTTTGATCATGTTGCTTGTGAGAGAGGTTTTAGTCAACGGGTCTGAACCTTTCAGATCCGTGTGTGCTTTACAAATCTCTATGTCATCTCCTAGATGCAGCTACCACGCTCTATTTGGAGCTATTCCAAACAACTGTTCTACTTGGAGCTATTCTAAATTATTGCTCCATTATATGTATCCGGTCTCTCTACTCAGAGCTATCCGGATAGGTGTCAAGCTTGCATCGTCGTAACCTTTACGACGAACTCTTTTACCACCTCCATAATCGAGAAAATTCCTTAGTCCACTAGTTACTAAGGATAACTTTGACCGATGTCCTGTGAGCCATTCTTGGATCACTCTTGTACCCCTTGACTGACTCATGGCAAGGCACACTTCAGGTGCGGTACACAGCATAGCATACTGAAGAGCCTACGTCTTAAGCATAGGGGACGACCTTCGTCCTTTCTCTCTATTCTGCCGTGGTCGAGCTTTAAGTCTTAACTTCGTACCTTACAACTCAGGCAAGAACTCCTTCTTTGACTGGTCCATCTTGAACACCTTCAAGATCATGTCAAGGTATGTGCTCATTTGAAAGTATTATTAAGCATTTTGATCTATCCTTATAGATCTTGATGCTCAATGTTCAAGTAGCTTAATCCAGGCTTTCCTTTGAAAAACACTTTCAAAATAACCCTATATGCTTTCCAGAAATTCTACGTCATTTCTGATCAACAATATGTCAACAACATATACTCATCAGAAACTCTATAGTGCTCCCACTCACTTCTTTGGAAATACAAGTTTCTCATAAACTTTGTACAAACCCAAAATTTTTGATCATCATCAAAGCATACATTCCAACTCCGAGATGCTCACTCCAGTCCTTAGAAGGATTGCTGGAGCTTTGCATACTTATTAGCATCTTTCGGGATTGACAAAACCTTCCGGTTGTATCACATACAACCTTTCCTCATTAAAATCGTCGAGGAAACAATGTTTTGACATCCTATCTGCAAGATTTCATAAATAATGCAGTAATCGCTAATATAATTCCAACAGACTCTTAGCATCGCTACGAGTGAGAAAATCTCATCGTAGTCAACTCCTTGAACTTGTCGGAAAACATCTTAACGACAAGTCGAGCTTTCTTAATGGTGACATTTACCATCATTGTCCGTCTTCCTTTTGAAATCCATCTGTACTCATTAGCCTTACGACCATCGAGCCGTTCTGCCAAAGTCTACACTTTGTTTTCATACATGGATCCTCTCTCGGATTTTATGGCCTCAAGCCATTTATCGGAATCCGGGCCCACCATCGCTTCTCCATAGCTCGTAGGTTCATTGTTGTCTAGCAACATGACCTTCAAGACAGGATTACGTACCACTCTGAAGTAGTACGCATCCTTGTCATCCTACGAGGTTTGGGAGTGACTTGATCCGAAGTTTCATGATCAATATCATAAGCTTCCACTTCAATTGGTGTAGGTGCCATAGGAAAAACTCCCTGTGCCCTGTCACACACTAGTTGAAGAGACGGTTCAATAACCTCATCAAGTCTCCACCATCCTCCCACTCAATTCTTTCGAGAGAAACTTTTCCTCGAGAAAGGACCCGATTCTAGAAACAATCCATATTGCTTTCGTATCTGAATTAGGAGGTATACCCAACTGTTTTGGGTTTCCTATGAAGATGCATTTTATCCGCTTTGGGTTCGAGCTTATCAACCTGAAACTTTTTCATATAAGCGTCGCAGCCCCAAACTTTTAAGAAACGACAACTTAGGTTTCTCTAAACCATAATTCATACGGTGTCATCTCATTGGAATTACGTGGTGCCCTATTTAAAGTGAATGTGGTTGTCTCTAATGCCTAACCCATGAACGATAGTGGTAATTCGATAAGAGACATCATGGTACGCACCATATCCAATAGGGTGCAACTATGATGTTCGGACACACCATCACATTATGGTGTTCCAGGCGGTATTAATTGCGAAACAATTTCCACAATGTCTTAATTGTGTGCCAAAACTCGTAACTCAGATATTCATCTCTATGATCATATCATAGACATTTTATCCTCTTGTCACAATGATCTGCTACTTCACTCTGAAATTACTTGAACCATTCAATAATTCAGACTTGTGTTTCATCAAGTAAATATACTCAACATTTACTCGAATCATCTGTGAAGTAAGAACATAATGATATTCACTGCATGCCTCAGCACTCATTCGACTGCACACATCAAAATGTGTTACTTCCAATAAGTTGCTATCTTGTTCCATCTTAGTGAAAATGAGGCTTTTCAGTCATCTTGCCCATGTGGTATGATTTGCATATCTCAAGTGATTCAAAATCAAGTGAGTCCGAACGATCCATTTGCATGGAGTTTCTTCATGCATATACACCAATAGACATGGTTCGCATGTCTCAAACTTTTCAAAAACGAGTGAGTCCAAAGATCCATCAACATGGAGCTTCTTCATGCGTTTTATACCATTATGACTTACATGGCAGTGCCACAAGTAAGTGGTACTATCATTACTATTTTATATCTTTTGGCATGAAAATGTGTATCACTACGACCGAGATTCAATAAACCATTCCTTTAGGTGCAAGACCATTGAAGGTATTATTCAAAAATAGAGTAACCATTATTCTCCTTAAATGAATAACCGTATTGCGATAGACATAATCCAATCATGTCTATGCTCAACGCAAACACCAATCTCGGTGGTAGAGGGAGCGTGCGATGCTTGATCATACCAACCTTGGAAACACTTCCAACATATATCGTCAGCTCACCTTTAGCTAGTCTCCGTTTATTCCGTAGCTTTTATTTCGAGTTACTAACACTTAGCAACCGAACCGGTATCCAATACCCTGGTGCTACTAGGAGTACTAGTAAAGTACACATTAACATAATGTATATCCAATATACTTCTATCGACCTTGCCAGCCTTCTCATCTACCAAGTATCTAGGGTAATGCTGCTCCAGTGGTTGTTCCCCTTATTACAGAAGCACTTAGTCTCAGGTTTGGGTTCAACCTTGGGTTTCTTCACTAGAGCAGCAGCTGAATTGCCGTTTCATGAAGTATCCCTTTGTTCCCTTGCCCTTCTTGAAACTAGTGGTTTCACCAACCATCAACAATTGATGCTCCTTCTTGATTTCTACTTTCACGGTGTCAAACATCATGAATATTTCAAGGATCATCATATCTATCCCTGATATGTTATAGTTAATCACGAAGCTCTAGCAGCTTGGTGGCAATGACTTTGGGGAAACATCACTATCTCATCTGGAGGATCAACTCCCACTCGATTCAAGTGATTGTTGTGCTCAGACAATCTGAGCACAAGCTCAATGATTGAGCTTTTCTCCCTTAGTTTGCAGGCTAAGAAAATCGTCGGAGGTCTTATACCTCTTGACGTGGGCACGAGCCTGAAATCCCAATTTCAGCCCTCGAAACATCTCATATGTTCCGCGACGTTTCGAAAACGTCTTTGGTGCCTCTACTTAAACCATTTAATTGAACTATCACGTAGTTATCAAAACGTGTATGTCCGATGTTCGCAACATCGACAAACGACGTTGGGGTTCAGCACACTGAGCGGTGCATTAAGGACATAAGCTTTCTACTGATCGCATAATCGCTACTATCAACTTTCAACTATATTTTCTCTAGGAACATATCTAAACAGTGGAACTAAAGCGCGAGCTTACGACATAATTTGCAAAAGGTCTTTTGACTATGTTCAGGATAATTAAGTTCATCTTATGAACTCCCACTTAGATAGACATCCCTCTGGTCATCTAAGTGATCACATGATCCGAGTCAACTAGGCCGTGTCCGATCATCACGTGAGACGGACTAGTCATCATCGGTGAACATCTTCATGTTGATCGTATCTACCATACGACTCATGCTCGACCTTTCGGTCTCCGTGTTCCGAGGCCATGTCTGCACATGCTAGGCTCGTCAAGTTAACCTAAGTGTTTTCGCTGTGTAAAACTGTCTTACACCCGTTGTATGTGAACGTAAGAATCCATCACACCCGATCATCACGTGGTGCTTAGAAGCGACGAACTGTAGCAATGGTGCACAGTTAGGGGAGAACACTTCTTGAAATTTTGTAAGGGATCATCTTATTTACTACCGTCGTCCTAAGCAAACAAGATGCATAAACATGATAAACATCACATGCAATCAAATAGTGACATGATATGGCCAATATCATTTTGCTCCTTTTGATCTTCATCTTCAGGGCTCCATGATCATCATCGTCACCGGCACGACACCATGATCTCCATCATCATGATCTCCATCATCGTGTCTTCATGAAGTTGTCACGCCAACGACTACTTCTACTTCTATGACTAACGCGTTTAGCAATAAAGTAAAGTAGTTTACATGGCGTTCTTCAATGACACGCAGGTCATACAATAAATAAAGACAACTCCTATGGCTCCTGCCGGTTGTCATACTCATCGACATGCAAGTCGTGAATCCTATTACAAGAACATGATCAATCTCATACATCACATATCATTCATCACATTCTTCTTGGCCATATCACATCACATAGCATACCCTGCAAAAACAAGTTAGACGTCCTCTAATTGTTGTTGCATGTTTTACGTGGCTGCTATGGGTTTCTAGCAAGAACGTTTCTTACCTACGCAAGACCACAACGTGATATGCCAATTGCTATTTACCCTTCATAAGGACCCTTTTCATCGAATCCGTTCCGACTAAAGTGGGAGAGACTGGCACCCGCTAGCCACCTTATGCACCAAGTGCATGTCAATCGGTGGAACCTGTCTCACGTAAGAGTACGTGTAAGGTCGGTCCGGGCCGCTTCATCCCACAATACCGTCGAAACAAGATTGGACTAGTAACGGTAAGCATATTGAACAACATCAACGCCCACAACTACTTTGTGTTCTACTCGTGCAAAGAATCTACGCAATAGACCTAGCTCATGATGCCACTGTTGGGGAACGTAGCAGAAATTCAAAATTTTCCTACGTGTCACCAAGATCTATCTATGGAGAGACCAGCAACGAGTAGAAAGAGAGTGCATCTACATACCCTTGTAGATCGCTAAGCGGAAGCGTTCAAGTGAACGGGGTTGATGGAGTCGTACTCGTCGTGATTCAAATCACCGATGATCCTAGTGCCGAACGGACGGCACCTCCGCGTTCAACACACGTACAGCCCGGTGACGTCTCCCACGCCTTGATCCAGCAAGGAGAGAGGGAGAGGTTGAGGAAGACTCCATCCAACAGCAGCACAACGGCGTGGTGGTGGTGGAGGAGCGTGGCAATCCAGCAGGGCTTCGCCAAGCACCATGGGAGAGGAGGAGTAGGGAGAGAGGTAGGGCTGTGCCAGAACTTCGTGTATAGCTCCCATGCGCCTCCCCACTATATATAGGGGTGGAGGGGCTGGTTTCTTGCCCTCCAAGTCCATTGGGGCGTTGGCCAAGGTGGGAGGAAAGAAATCTCATTATTTCCTTCCCCACCGATTGTTATCCCCCTTTTTAGGGATCTTGATCTTATCCCTTCGGGATATGATCTTATTCCTTCTAAGGGGGGATCTTGGTGCGCCTTGACCAGGGGTGTGGGGCCTTGCCCCCACTACCCACGTCCATGTGGGTCCCCCCATGCAGGTGGGCCCCACTCCGGAACCTTCTAGAACCTTCCCGGTACAATACCGAAAAATCCCGAACATTTTCCGGTGGCCAAAATAGGACTTCCCATATATAAATCTTTACCTCCGGACCATTCCGGAACTCCTCGTGACGTCCGGGATCTCATCCGGGACTCCGAACAACATTCGGTAACCACATACAAACTTCCTTTATAACCCTAGCGTCATCGAACCTTAAGTGTGTAGACCCTACGGGTTCGGGAGACATGTAGACATGACCGAGACGTTCTCCGGTCAATAACCAACAGCGGGATCTGGATACCCATGATGGCTCCCACATGTTCCACGATGATCTCATCGGATGAACCACGATGTCAAGGACTTAATCAATCCCGTATTCAATTCCCTTTGTCTATCGGTATGTTACTTGCCCGAGATTCGATCGTCGGTATCCAATACCTTGTTCAATCTCGTTACCGGCAAGTCACTTTACTCGTTCCGTAACACATCATCCCGTGATCAACTCCTTGGTCACATTGCGCATATGATGATGTCCTACCGAGTGGGCCCAGAGATACCTCTCCGTTTACACGGAGTGACAAATCCCAGTCTCGATCCGCATAAAACAATAGATACTTTCGGAGATACCTGTAGTGCACCTTTATAGTCACCCAGTTACGTTGTGACGTTTGATACACCCAAAGCACTCCTACGGTATCCAGGAGTTACACGCTCTCATGGTCGAAGGAAGAGATACTTGACATTGGCAAAGCTCTAGCAAATGAACTACACGATCTTTTGTGCTAGTCTTAGGATTGGGTCTTGTCCATCACATCATTCTCCTAATGATGTGATCCCGTTATCAACGACATCCAATGTCCATAGCCAGGAAACCATGACTATCTGTTGATCACAACGAGCTAGTCAACTAGAGGCTCACTAGGGACATATTGTGGTCTATGTATTCACACGTGTATTACGATTTCCGGATAATACAGTTATAGCATGAATAAAAGACAATTATCATGAACAAGGAAATATAATAATAATACTTTTATTATTGCCTCTAGGGCATATTTCCAATAGGTTCGGCCCCTCACGGTGGAGGTAAAAGCCTACATCCTGCTTCATTGATATTGATGATGATGATCATGGTTACAAGTGTGCTCTATCTCGAGAGCTATTGTCTAAGCCTAACTTGTCCAACTTGTGAAACTTGTCCCTCTTTGGGGAGCCCTACCCCTCCTTATATATGTTGAAAGGGCGGTTTACATGACTAGTCCTAGTTGGATTAGGATTACTCTATTACAAGTGGAGTCCTAGCCTTGCCTCCTTTGTAAGGGAATATTCCTTGTGCTTTCCTCATAAACCGGCCCACCATTAAACATGAACCGGCCTTCTGGGCCATGGGCCTCGTCATCCATCTGACCCGCCCGCCGGGTTACTAATGAACCGCCAAGACCGGGCGGGTAGCCCGTGAACCACCAAGCTCCGGGTGGGTTACCAGTGAGTCATCCAGTCCGGCCGATTTATACTTCCGGCCGGTTTACGCCACCGGGTATATCCCCGACACCGGGGCTGAACTAAACTGCGAGGAGACAAGTCATTATGTTTCATGGCTTGAGGATCTTGATGCTGTCAAGACAAATTTTTTTCCTGCACTTAGAAATGTTAGTACTAAAAACGTGCGACCAATAGTGTTCATACTGAACTACGGTCACATATATTTAGGAAAGATGGTAAGATTTCTACTATTTCTCCTCAGTGCATCTTTTGCATACATTATTTTTTTAAGCTAAACTTCATTGCTAAGTATGTTACTATACGATGTTCTTCAACAGGGACTTCCGATGAATGTTGTGCCTGATTGGATCGAGACTAAAGGTACCATGAATATTGTTTGGCTTAAGGCCAAGATATCCTACAATGCACTTTAGTGCATTCAGGATTTCTAATAGCGAGGAATGCTTAATAGTAAATGACTAGAGCAAAATTGTGAACGATCGCAGAGAAGTACTAGGGGGCAGCAATCAGAAGCGCAACCCATGATTAGGAGACAGGTTCATCTGCATGCTCCAATATGATGAATCGGGAAAGCTATACATGTTCTATGCTATTTTACCTGAGAGAGAGAGAGCAGCAGGAGTGATTAATTAGCTAGTTCATGCTCTTTGTACTTGTCCTCTCATGTCCGTGTTCTTCGTCCTGAACTTAATCTCAAAGATTGATTTGCTTTTGTGGTGTTATGAACGCTTATAATATCATTACCATGTTGAACTCGATGATATCTTTGCTTCTGGTACAAGTGAATGTTTCTTCTTTAAGCTAGTGTTGATGGTGATTAGATAGCGGTAATGACTATATGATGATTAAGTAGTGGTAATGAGACGACTATTAGATGATGATTTTTAGCTAGCTATGAAAACTGGTG
This sequence comes from Triticum aestivum, assembly GCF_018294505.1. Lineage (NCBI taxonomy): Eukaryota > Viridiplantae > Streptophyta > Magnoliopsida > Poales > Poaceae > Triticum > Triticum aestivum. The sequence goes on along the minus strand of NC_057797.1, from coordinate 754,656,184 downwards.
TTGGTGATGATATATATGATGCAAGAGTTTTTATATTGATATGATGATGATGATGATTTATTATATCATTTATGAAAGAAACCGCAGATTAGTTTCAACTTGATGGATTCTAGCTAAGTGATCAAGTATATGCCATATCCATATTACCTCGATCACTTAATTAGGTGATCAAGTATATATAATATGGATATGACATATACTTGATGACTTAGCTAGGATCCACATGCATCCAGTCAAACTAATCTGCGGTACATTCACCTAATGATTTAACAACTCATTATAATGCAAAACAATCACTAAATTAAATTGAAAACACAAAATTAAAGTAAAAATAAAAATAAAACCAAAACACACCCAAACATTTAGTACCGGTTGGTGTTACCAACTGGTACTAATGTCCTACGCGCCCACGGAGCTGGCTCGTGCCACGTGGTTACCCTTTAGCACCAGTTCGTGCTGAACCAGCCCTACCCCACGTGGTTACCGAACCGGCACTAAAGGGCCTTACGAACCGGTGCTATTGCCCGGTTTTGCACTAGTGTATGTAGGTAAATTTTGGTCTTTTACATAATGACTAGTAGGACCGGCTCATTCATACTAATTAAACCGGCCCTTGGGGGCTACACATGCAAATAGAAATACTATCAACATCCGGTTTAGTGGTAAACCGAACTTGGAGGATGTCTAAGGCAGAGGCTTAAAAGTCTTTTAAGTCTACAGATCATTCAATCTTATGATAATCAGAAGACTTGGAGGCTGGCGGGGTATATAATTTATATAAGCCGGAGAACGTACCTCATATTTTTGGTGCATCTGTTTGACCATCTCAAATTCTGAACCACGGCTGGAGTGCACTTGACTGAGATAACCAGATAGCACTTCACTAATACTCAAATGAGCATAGTGGGAGATGTCAAACCTCACTTTCTGCCTCTCCATGACTTCTTGTTTTGCGGCGTGTCTTGCCAGCACAGTTGGATTTGCCGGTTCAATGAATCTGGTGCCAGTGATTAAAACATCATCGCCGTGAGTCTCTTGCGGGATAGCTGAGCTTGACGGTTCAACAGTTAATGGATCAAGAATGGTTTCGTCAACAGACGGCTCAGGTAAATCTGGTCGAGTGTTGATAGCAGGATCTTCCGGTGCTTCAGAATGTTACGGTACAAGAGTTGGCTGCTCCGGTTCAGCAGTTTTTGGATCCTCAGCCGGCTTTGTCACCTTTACTTTTTTGGGCTTTGCTTGACTGCTGATACGCCCATTTTGCATCATCCTTTTATATCAATATTTATTGCATTATGGGTTGTTATTACACATTATTTCACAATACTTATGCCTATTCTCTCTTATTTGACAGGGTTTACATAAAGAGGTAGAATGTCGGCAGCTGGGATTTTGGGCTGGAAAAGGAGCAAATATTAGAGACCTATTCTGCACAGCTCCAAAAGTCCTGAAACTTCATGGAAGTCATTTTCAGAATATATAAAAAATACTGAGTGCAAGAAGTTCACCAGGGGGGCCACACCCTGCCCACGAGGGTGGGGGCGCGCCCTACCCCCTGGGCGTGCCCCCTACCTCGTGGGCCCCTTGGTGGCCCTCCGTGTTGGGGAACGTAGCAGAAATTCAAAATTTTCCTACGTGTCACCAAGATCAATCTATGGAGTCATCTAGCAACGAGGGAGTAGTGGATCTACATACCCTTGTAGATCGCGCGCGGAAGCGTTCAAGAGAATGGGGTTGATGGAGTCGTACTCGTCGTGATCCAAATCACTGATGATCCTAGCGCCGAACGGACGGCACCTCCGCGTTCAACACACGTACGGAGCAGCAACGTCTCCTCCTTCTTGATCCAGCAAGGGGGAAGGAGAGGTTGATGGAGATCCAACAACACGACGGCGTGGTGGTGGAAGTAGCGGGATTCCAACAGGGCTTCGCCAAGCGCTGCGGGAGGAGGGAGATGTGTCATGGGAGGGAGAGGGAGGCGCCAGGGCTTCGGTATAGTTGCCCTCCCTTCCCCCACTATATATAGGGCCAAGGGAGAGGGGGAGGGCGCAGCCTTGCCCCTTCCTCCAAGGAAGGGTGCGGCCAAGGGGGGGAGGAGTCCATCCTCCCCAAGGCACCTCGGAGGTGCCTTCCCCCTTTAGGACTCTCCCCTTTCCTTCTCTCTTGGCGCATGGGCCTCTTGGGGCTGGTGCCCTTGGCCCATATAGGTCAAGGCGCACCCTCTACAGCCCATGTGCCCCCCCCGGGGCAGGTGGCCCCACCCGGTGGACCCCCGGGACCCTTCCGGTGGTCCCGGTACAATACCGGTGACCCCGAAACTTGTCCCGATGGCTGAAATAGCACTTCCTATATATAATTCTTTACCTCCGGACCATTCCGGAACTCCTCGTGACATCCGGGATCTCATCCGGGACTCCGAACAACTTTTGGGTTACCACATACTAATATCTCAATAACCCTAGCATCACCGAACCTTAAGTGTGTAGACCCTACGGGTTCGGGAGACATGCATACATGACCGAGATGACTCTCCAGTCAATAACCAACAGCGAGATCTGGATACCCATGTTGGCTCCCACATGTTCCACGATGATCTCATCAGATGAACCATGATGTCAAGGACTTAATCAATCCCATATACAATTCCCTTTGTCTAGCGGTATGATACTTGCCCGAGATTCGATCGTCGGTATCCCGATACCTTGTTCAATCTCGTTACCGGCAAGTCTCTTTACTCGTTCCGTAACACATCATCCCATGATCAACTCCTTGATCACATTGTGCACATTATGATGATGTCCTACCAAGTGGGCCCAGAGATACCTCTCCGTTTTACACGGAGTGACAAATCCCAGTCTCGATTCGTGCCAACCCAACAGACACTTTCGGAGATAACTGTAGTGTACCTTTATAGCCATCCAGTTACGTTGTGACGTTTGGCACACCCAAAGCATTCCTAAGGTATCCGGGAGTTGCACAATCTCATGGTCTAAGGAAATGATACTTGACATTAGAAAAGCTTTAGCATACGAACTACACGATCTAGTGCTATGCTTAGGATTGGGTCTTGTCCATCACATCATTCTCCTAATGATGTGATCCCGTTATCAACGACATCCAATGTCCATGGTCAGGAAACCGTAACCATCTATTGATCAACGAGCTAGTCAACTAGAGGCTTACTAGGGACATGGTGTTGTCTATGTATCCACACATGTATCTGAGTTTCCTATCAATACAATTCTAGCATGGATAATAAACGATTATCATGAACAAGGAAATATAATAATAACTAATTTATTATTGCCTCTAGGGCATATTTCCAACAGTCTCCCACTTGCACTAGAGTCAATAATCTAGTTCACATCGCCATGTTATTAACACTCACAGGTCACATCGCCATGTGACTAACACCCAAAGAGTTCTGGGTTTGATCATGTTATGCTTGTGAGAGAGGTTATAGTCAACGGGTCTGAACCTTTCAGATCCGTGTGTGCTTTACAAATCTCTATGTCATCTCCTAGATGTAGCTACCACGTTCTATTTGGAGCTATTCTAAATAACTGTTCTACCTGGAGCTATTCCAAATTGTTGCTCCATTATACGTATCCGGTATCTCTACTCAGAGTTATCCGGATAGGTGTTAAGCTTGCATCGACGTAACCCTTTACGACGAACTCTTTTACCACCTCCATAATCGAGAAAATTCCTTAGTCCACTAGTTACTAAGGATAACTTTGACCACTGTCTTGTGATCCATTCTTGGATCACTCTTGTACCCCTTGACTGACTCATGGCAAGGCACATTTCAGGTGCGGTACACAGCATAGCATACTGTAGGGCCTATGTCTTAAGCATAGGGGACGACCTTCGTCCTTTCTTTCTATTCTGCCGTGGTCGAGCTTTAAGTCTTAACTTCATACCTTACAACTCAGGCAAGAACTCCTTCTTTGACTGATCCATCTTGAACACCTTCAAGATCATGTCAAGGTATGTGCTCATTTGAAAGTACTATTAAGCGTTTTGATCTATCCTTATAGATCTTGATGCTCAATGTTCAAGTAGCTTAATCCAGGCTTTCCATTGAAAAACACTTTCCAAATAACCCTATATGCTTTCCAGAAATTCTACATCATTTCTGATCAACAATATGTCAACAACATATACTCATCAGAAATTCTATAGTGCTCCCACTCACTTCTTTGGAAATACAAGTTTCTCATAAACTTTGTATACACCAAAATCTTTGATCATCTCATCAAAGCATACATTCCAACTCCGAGATGCTTACTCCAGTCCTCAGAAGGATTGCTGGAGCTATGCATACTTATTAGCATCTTTCAGGATTGACAAAACCTTCCGGTTGTATCACATACAACCTTTCCTCAAGAAAATCGTCGAGGAAACAATGCTTTGACATCCTATCTGCAAGATTTCATAAATAATTCAGTAATTGCTAATATAATTCCAACAGACTCTTAGCATCACTACGAGTGAGAAAATCTCACCGTAGTCAACTCCTTGAACTTGTCCGAAAACATCTTAACGACAAGTTGAGCTTTCTTAATGGTGACATTTACCATCATTGTCCGTCTTCCTTTTAAAATCCATCTGTACTCAATAGCCTTACGACCATCAAGTAGTTCTTCCAAAGTCTACACTTTGTTTTCATATATGGATCCTCTCTCGAATTACATGGCCTCGAGCCATTTATCGGAATCCAGGCCCACCATCGCTTCTCCATAGCTCGTAGGTTTATTGTTGTCTAGCAACATAACTTCCAAGACAGGGTTACGTACCACTCTGAAGTAGTACGCATCCTTGTCATCCTACGAGGTTTGGTAGTGACTTGATCTGAAGTTTCATGATCACTATCATAAACTTCCACTTCAATTGGTGTAGGTGCCACAGGAACAACTTCCTATGCCCTGCCACACACTAGTTGAAGAGACGGTTCAATAACCTCATCAAGTCTCCACCATCCTCCCACTCAATTCTTTCGAGAGAAAATTTTCCTCGAGAAAGGACCCGATTCTAGAAACAATCCCTTATTGCTTTCGAATCTGAGACAGGAGGTATACCCAACTGTTTTGGGTGTCCTATGAAGATGCATTTATCCGCCTTGGGTTTGAGCTTATTAGCCTGAAACTTTTTCACATAAGCGTCGCAACCCCAAACTTCTATGAAATGACAGCTTAGGTTTCTCTAAACCATAGTTCATATGGTGTCATCTCATCGGAATTACGTGGTGCCCCTTTTAAAGTGAATGTGGTTGTCTCTAATGCCTAACCCATAAACTATTGTGGTAATTCGATAAGAGACATCATGGTATGCATCATATCCAATAGGGTGCAGTTATGATGTTCGGACACACCATCACATTATGGTGTTCCAGGCTGTATTAGTTGTGAAACAATTTCCACAATGTCTTAATTCTGTGCCAAACTCGTAATTCAGATATTCATCTCTATGATCATATCATAGATCTTTTATCCTCTTGTCATGACGATCTTTCAACTTCACCCTGAAATTACTTGAACCTTTCAATAATTCAGACTCGTGATTCATCAAGTAAATATACTCAACATCTACTCAAATCATCTGTGAAGTAAGAACATAATGATATCCACTACACGCCTCAGCACTCATTGGACTGCACACATCAAAATGTATTTCTTCCAACAAGTTGCTTTCTAGTTCCATTTTACTGAAACCGAGGATTTCAGTCATCTTGCCCATGTGGTATGATTTGCATGTCTCAAGTGATTCAAGATCAAGTGAGTTCAAACGGTCCATTTGCATGGAGTTTCTTCATGCATATACACCAATAGACATGGTTCGCATGTCTCAAACTTTTCAAAAACGAGTGAGCCCAAAGATCCATCAACAAGGAGCTTCTTCATGCGTTTTATACCGATATGACTTACGTGGCAGTGCCACAAGTAGGTGGTACTATCATTACTATCTATGAACATGTGTATCACTATGATCGAGATTCAATAAACCATTCTTTTTAGGCGTAAGACCATTGAAGGTATTATTCAAATAAACAGAGTAACGATTATTCTCCTTAAATGAATAATCGTATTGCGATAGGCATAATCCAATCATGTCTATGCTCAAAGCAAACACCAAATAACCATTATTTAGGTTTAACACCAATCTCGATGGTAGAGGGAGCGTGTGATGCTTGATCATATCAACATTGGAAACACTTCCAACACATATCGTCAGCTCACCTTTAGCTAGTCTCTGTTTATTCCGTAGCTTTTATTTCGAGTTACTAACACTTAGCAACCGAACCGGTATCTAATACCCTGGTGCTACTAGGAGTACTACTAAAGTACACATCAACACAATGTATATCCAATATACTTCTATCGACCTTGCCAGCCTTCTTATCTACCAAGTATCTAGGGTAATTCTGCTCCAATGGCTGTTCCCCTTATTACAGAAGCACTTAGTCTCGGGTTTGGGTTCAACCTTGGGTTTCTTCACTAGAGCAGCAGCTGAATTGTCGTTTCATGAAGTATCCCTTCGTGCCCTTGCCCTTCTTGAAACTAGTGGTTTCACCAACCATCAACAATTGATGCTCCTTCTTGATTTCTACTTTGGTGTCAAACATCGCGAATATCTCTAGGATCATCATATATGTCCCTGATATATTATAGTTCATCACGAAGCTCTATCAGCTTGGTGGTAATGACTTCGGAGAAACATCACTATCTCATCTGGAAGATCAACTTCCACTCGATTCAAATGATTGTTGTACTCAGACAATCTGAGCACAAGCTCAACAATTGAGCTTTTCTCCCTTAGTTTGCAGGCTAATAATATCGTCGGAGGTCTTATACCTCTTGACGTGGGCACGAGCCTGAAATCCCAATTTCAGCCCTCGAAACATCTCATATGTTTCACGACGTTTCAAAACCATCTTCGGTGCCTCAACTCTAAGCCGTTTAACTGAACTATCATGTAGTTATCAAAATGTGTATGTCAGATGTTCGCAACATCCACAGACGATGTTCGAGGTTCAGCACACTGAGCGGTGCATTAAGGACATAAGCCTTCTATGAAGCAATGAGGACAATCCTCAGTTTACGGACCTAGTCCGCATAATTACTACTATCAACTTTCAACTAAATTTTCTCTAGGAACATATCTAAATAGTAGAACTAAAGCGCGAGCTACGACATAATTTGCGAAGACCTTTTGACTATGTTCAGGATAATTAAGTTCATCTTATGAACTCCCACTCAGATAGACATCCCTCTAGTCATCTAAGTGATTACATGATCCGAGTCAACTAGGCCGTGTCTGATCATCACGTGAGACGGACTAGTCAACATCGGTGAACATCTTCATGTTGATCGTATCTACCATACGACTCATGCTCGACCTTTCGGTCTTCTGTGTTCCGAGGCCATGTCTGTACACATGCTAGGCTCGTCAAGTCAACCTAAGTGTTTCGCGTGTGTAAATCTGTCTTACACCCGTTGTATGTGAACGTTAGAATCTAACACCCGATCATCACGTGGTGCTTCAAAACAACAAACTGTCGCAACGGTGCACAGTTAGGGGGAACACTTTCTTGAAATTATTATGAGGGATCATCTTATTTACTACCATCGTTCTAAGTAAACAAGATGCATAATCATGATAAACATCACATGCAATCAAATAGTGACATGATATGGCCAATATCATATAGCTCCTTTGGTCTCCATCTTGGGGCTCCATGATCATCTTGTCACCGGCATGACACCATGATCTCCATCATCATGATCTCTATCATCGTGTCTTCATGAAGTTGTCTCGTCAACTATTACTTCTACTACTATAGCTAACGGTTAGCAATAAAGTAAAGTAATTACATGACATTTATGTAGACATGCAGGTCATAAATAAATTAAGACAACTCCTATGGCTCCTGCCGGTTGTCATAATCATCGACATGCAAGTCGTGATTCCTATTACAAGAACATGATCAATCTCATACATCACATATATCATTCATCACATCCTTTTCGCCATATCACATCACATAGCATACCCTGTAAAAACAAGTTAGACGTCCTCTAATTGTTGTTTGCGTGTTTTACGTGGCTGCTATGGGTTTCTAGCAAGAACGTTTCTTACCTACGCAAAAACCACAACGTGATATGCCAATTGCTATTTACCCTTCATAAGGACCCTTTTCATCGAATCCGATCCGACTAAAGTGGGAGAGACAGACACCCGCTAGCCACCTTATGCAACTAGTGCATGTCAGTCGGTGGAACCAGTCTCACGTAAGAGTACGTGTAAGGTCGGTCCGAGCCGCTTCATCCCACAATGCCACCGAATCAAGATTGGACTAGTAACGGTAAGCATATTGAACAATATCAACGCCCACAACTACTTTGTGTTCTACTCGTGCATAGAAACTACGCATAGACCTAGCTCATGATGCCACTGTTGGGGAACGTAGCAGAAATTCAAAATTTTCCTACGTGTCACCAAGATCAATCTATGATGTCATCTATCAACAAGGGAGTAGTGGATCTACATACCCTTGTAGATCGCGCGCGGAAGCGTTCAAGAGAACGGGGTTGATGGAGTCGTACTCGTCGTGATCCAAATCACCGATGATCCTAGCGCCGAACAGATGGCACCTCCGCGTTCAACACACGTACGGAGCAGCAACGTCTCCTCCTTCTTGATCCAGCAAGGGGGAAGGAGAGGTTGATGGAGATCCAACAACACGACGGCGTGGTGGTGGAAGTAGCGGGATTCCAACAGGGCTTCGCCAAGCGCTGCGGGAGGAGGGAGATGTGTCATGGGAGGGAGAAGGAGGCGCCAGGGCTTCTGTCGGTGTACTAGAGTAGGGGTACCCTAGTATCCCGAACTTGTGCACGGGCAGTCGCAGCATCCCGCGGCAAGGCTTGCTGGGTGACCGCCAAGGTCCTCCGTGGTTCCTTTGGAGCCATTCAAGAACAAAGTATCCAAACCGAGACCCCGGCAAGAGGAGCTTGCCGGGAAGGCCAACCAAGGCATGGCGTTTAAGGAGACAAGACCCCGGCAAGAGGAGCTTGCCGGGAAGGCCATCTAAGGCATCTCAAGGAACTTGCCGCGGCGCGCCTCGCGTCCCCGCAAGGCCCGGTGAGCGACAAGCTCCCGGACGCGACAAGATAATGACCGCGGCAAGGCGCTTGCCACGGCAAGCCACCACTTCATGCACGCGCTCCAGCACATCCACCAACGTGTCGCTCTGGGACCCTTCCAGGCGTGCGTGGCGGGAGGCTGTGCAGCCAGCGGTGCGCAGTGGCGAGCGGCGCTGACAAGATTGCCATCATGGCGAGCAGTGGCGTCCCTGATGGTCCCTTTTGCACTATTTAGGTGACACAGACGGGCATTTAATGCCCTTGTCCCCTGCCGTCAGGGTTAGGTATGATACACTGTAGCAGGGAGCTGTACCTACCGCAGCACCTTTCCATTTTTACCCTACGTCTCCGTTGCCACCTGTCGGTGACCCCTTGAGCATATAAAAGGAGGCCCGTGCGCAACGTAGAGAAAAAGCTAGTTCACAGAACACTCACGCTCGGTCTCGTTAGCGGCTAGTGTGTACTGTAGCACTCCACGCTCCCGAGCAAGAACTCAATACAAACCACAAAACAGGAGTAGGGTTTTACGCATCCGTGCGGCCCGAACCTGGGTAAACCATTCGTGTGCTTCGCCTCGATCCGCTCTTTGCACGACCTCCGCCCCCGCCGAACCGAAAGGGACACGGTCCGCCGGTCCCATAGGTGTTCGTGGATTAGTCCCCCGACATCTTTGGCGCGCCAGGTAGGGGGCGTCGAGGTTGTGTGAACCAGATCCGGCGTTCACGCGAGCGACATCTTCATCATCTTCATCGACATGCCGCCGAAGAAGAAGGTTTTGGAAGCGGCTGCTCCGTCCGCGCCGAACCCACCACCGCCGGAGCAAACGGCTTATGGGGCAGACGTCGGCGGAAGAACGGGCGTCGACGAGGGAGCACACGGTGCTGCCAGGTCCAAGGACAAGGCTGCGCTACCCATCAGCGGCGTAGCCGGCTCCCACAACGACCGTGCGCACTCCAAGACCTCGGCGTCCGTACATGCACCACGCCCATCTCATGAGGCGCGGGACCGGCAGCGTCATGGTACTCATAGTACCATGCATTTTTTGGACCAAGATCGAGTTGGTGGCTCCCGGAGTGCTCAAGACCAGCATGCACGCCAACATGCTGGCACGAGCGAGGCACGGTCGCCTGGACGGGACACTGCTCCTTCTAACATGGTTAGAAGTCCGAGCATATCCCGCTCCTCGCACCGTTCGCCACCGCCACCCGCCACTGCAGCTGAAGCTTTGGCGCGAGCTCAACTGCTTCTAGACTACCCTCCAGCAGCAGACAAGATCGACGATTGGAGGGCCACCATCCAGAGTCTCATCGGCTTTGCCAACGGTGACACTCAGCGGCAGCCGAGCACGTCGCAGCCGCAGCCAGTCAGCCAGGCACGAGCCGGTGGCGACAAGACCGGTGGGGGTGCAGCCTCTGTGCACTCTCCACCCTGAAGGCCAAGATCGCCGACTCGCCGGATCCACCTCGACAGCGACTCCACCGCATCATCAGATCCGCGAGCTCATCGCGATCAGCACCAAGTTCTTCAAGAACGACAACAAGAAGACGCTCGTACGCGCATCGAGCGCCGAAGAGAAGCGCGATGTCAATCAGACCAGCGCGCTGGGCCCTCTGTTGACATGCATGCACCAGGGGAACCAGGCGACTTGCCGTACGCGGTAGGTTGCCCTGCGTTCACTCGTGAGCTGCGGCAAGTCCAGTGGCCCAGCATGAAGAATTTCAAGCCAGATGTACCAGAGAAGTACGACGGCAAGTCGCATCCGTCGGAGTTCCTCAGCATCTACACCATCGCGATGCATGCTGCCGGGGGACGAGACGACAAGATCCTTGCCAACTACTTCCCGCTGGTGCTCAAGCCCAACGTCAGGTCCTGGCTCATGCACTTGCCAGATAACTCCATATCCTCCTGGGCAGACCTTTGCCATCAGTTTGTCGGCGCCTTTACAGGCGGCCACAAACCTCATGGCCAAGAAAGTGACCTTCATTTGCTCGCCTAGAAGGAAGGAGAGCCCCTGCGCAAGTACATTCAGAGATTCAGCCGTGTACAGCACAACATCCCATATGTCCACCCTGCCGCGGTCATCAGCGTGTTCCATCAGAACATGCGTAACCGCAGGATGCGGGAGGAGATGGCGATGTGCAAAATCAGAGACGTCAGCGAGCTGTATGCCCTGGCCGACAAGTGTGCACGTGCTGAGGAAGGGAGGAAACTCTCCGGAGAGAAGATCGGAGCAAAAGGATCTGACAGTGAGGATGCCGCCCCGACAAAGAAAAACCGGCGGCGGAACAAGAAGAAGAAAGGCAAAGATGTGCTAGTCGTTGAGCAGTCCGGCAACGAAGGTGGCTCCAAGAAAGCCAATGTTGGTAGCTCTGGCAAGGAGGTTGCCGCATGCAGCAACTGTCAGGCTGTGGCGGTCGCCGACAAGCAGGACGGCACCGACAAGCAGTACTGCAAGATCCACCGCACCAAGGGACATGACCTCCAGAGCTGCAAGAAGGTCGAGCAGCTTGTCCAGTAGCAAAAAGCTGAATACGAGTGACGCGACAAGGAGAGGACCCAAGGTGGCGCTGGAGAATCCGGCAAGAAGCGCGCCGACCGGGGAGGACGTCGCGGCGAGGCCAAGCAGCGGCAAGGAGACAGACCTCCCCGCGGCCGCGACAAGGATGAAGACGACGACGATGACGAAGACATGGATGCTGTCGAGACCAGTGAGCAGGAGTTCCAGAAAGCCACAGAAGTCTTGTGCGTTGACGGTGGTGCTTCTCTGCATACTTCGCACCGCCAGCTCAAGCAGTGGGTGCGGGAAGTCAATGTAGCAGAACCACCCATCGAATCACGCAAGCTTTTGAAATGGTCTAGCACGCCTATCATCTTTGATATTGAGGACCACCCTGATCGCACAACTGCGGTCGGGTGTTTGCCGATGTTGGTTTCACCAACTATCCGCAACCTCAAGGTCACTAAGATGCTAGTTGACGGCGGGGCCGGCTTGAACCTGATCTCCTCCGCTGTGCTCCAAAAACTCCAGATCCCTGACAGCGAGCTTGAGGAGACCGGCACATTCCAAGGAATCAACCCGGGAAGGAGCAAGCCGAAGGGGAAGGTCACGTTGCCAGTAATGTTTGGCAGCGAGCTGAACTTCAGGACTGAGAGGGTCACTTTTGACATCGCCGATATTCCATTGCCTTACAATGGGATACTTGGCCGTCCAGCACTCGCCAAGTTCATGGCAGCCTCTCACTACGCATACAACATGCTGAAGATGCCAGGCCCGATAAGCGTCATCTCTGTCCCGGCGACAAGAAGGATGCTCTTATCTGCGCCGACAAGATCTACCGGGAAGCAGCAGCCGCAGCAGATCACGAGTCACTTGCCGCTGAAGCTCCCGGGAGGAAGAAGACCAGGTCCGGCAAGAGTTCTGATGCCCACTCCGGCAAGCGCACCTCTTCGGAGTGCTGCGCTGCCGTCGAGGACGCACCATCGAGCTCCACCGGCAAGTGTAAGAAGACAATGGCAGCTCCGCCAGAGACGAAGAAGGTGTCCGCCAAGGAGGACGACACTGGTGGTACCTTCACCATCAGTGCCACTCTCGGCCCTAAATAGGAAAGCGCGCTCATTGCTTTCCTGCGGGCGAATGTCGACGTGTTTGCGTGGCAACCGTCTGACATCCCCGGTGTTCCCAGGAAAGTGATTGAGCACCACCTTGCCGTTTGTCCTCATGTGCGGCCCGTCAAGCAGAAAGTCAGGAAGCAAGCAGTGGAGCGCCAAGAATTCATTGCAGAAGAGATCAAGAAGTTGGAAGCAGCAGGCCTTGTCAGAGGAGTGCTCCATTCTACGTGGTTGGCCAATCCTGTAGTCGTGCGCAAGGCAAACGGGAAATGGAGACTTTGTATCGATTTTACCGATGTTAACAAAGCTTGTCCCAAAGACCCATTTCCTTTGCCGCGCATTGACTAGATTGTTGACTCCACAGCCGGATGTGATTTTCTTTCATTTCTTGACGCATACTCAGGATATCATCAGATCTTCATGGAAGAAGAAAATGAGGAGAAGACCGCATTCATTACTCCATGTGGCACGTACTGTTTCATACGGATGCCTTTCGAATTAAAAAATGCTGGTTCAACATTTGCAAGAGTAGTCCATGTCGCTCTTGAGCCACAAATACACAAAAATGTGGAAGCCTACATGGACGACATAGTGGTCAAGAGCAAGGACAGAGCAACTCTGATTGAAGATTTAGATGAGACCTTTGCAAATTTGCGCAAGATCAGCCTCAAGCTCAACCCAGAGAAGTGTGTGTTTGGAGTTCCCTCCGGCAAGCTTCTCGGGTTCTTCGTGTCTCAGCGGGGAATTGAAGCCAATCTCGACAAGATCAAGGCCATTGAGCAGATTGAAGCACCAAAAAAGCGTCAAGGATGTACAAAGACTTGCCGGTTGCATGACTGCTCTCAGCAGGTTTATCTCTAGGTCTGCTGAGCACGCCCTGCCATTTTTCAAATTATTGAAAAAGGCAGGTCCAATGAAATGGACTCCGGAAGCGGAGGCTGCGCTGCAAGACTTGAAGAGATACCTGTCCTCCCCTCCAATACTTGTCGCACCTAGGCCACAAGAGAAGTTGCTGCTGTATATAGCGGCAACCAATCAAGTGGTTAGTGCTGCGTTAGTAGCAGAGAGGGAGGCAGATGACGAGCCCGCAACCACGGCAAGCACATCCAGCGACAAGCAGGGGGCTTCCCCGACAAGCTCTGGTCCCGACAAGGATGGATCTGCGCAGACGCGCGAAGAGATACAGAAGAAGATGGTGCAGCGCCCAGTTTACTTTGTCAGCTCCCTTCTGCAGGGGGCTAGGTCAAGGTACTCTGGCGTGCAGAAATGGCTTTTCGGCCTTCTCATGGCCTCGAGAAAGCTACGCCATTACTTCCAAGCACATGAGATCACAGTTGTCACTCGCTTTCCGCTGAAGAGGATACTACAGAATCCAGAAGCGACGGGCAGGATTGTTGAGTGGGCACTGGAACTGTCAAGCTTTGGCCTCAAAGTTTGAGAGTACCTTCAACTATCCAAAGCAGAGCATTGGCAGAATTCATAGCAGAATGGACGCCAACACCAGATGAAGAAATTCCAGAAACGAGCATCCCCGTCAAGGAAGCAAGCAAAGAGTGGCTGATGTACTTTGATGGTGCCTTTTCGCTGCAAGGCGCCGACGCTGGCGTGCTGCTTGTCGCACCCACCGGAGAGCACCTCAAGTACGTAGTCCAGATGCACTTTCCCAAGGAGCAAGCAACAAACAATACTGCAGAGTATGAAGGCTTGCTTGCCGGTCTCAGGATCACGACAGACCTTGGGATCAAGAAGCTCATTGTCAGGGGTGACTCACAGCTTGTCGTCCGCCAAGTAAACAAAAATTATTAGAGTCCGTTGATGGAAGCTTACGTCGACGAAGTGAGAAAGCTAGAAGAGCACTTTGACGGCCTACAAATGGAGCATGTTACAAGAAGCTCAGAACGCCATTGGCGATGGCCTGTAAAAGTGTGCCGCACTTAAGTTACCTGTGGAACCAGGGATCTTTGTGCTCAAGCTGACTCAGCCGTCCGTAACGCCATCAACTGGGCAGAGCAAGAAGAGGAAGTTGATTTCTGGTGACTATTTGCCGGCAGAGCTCCCAGAAGCCGCCGCCAAGAAGGTCCCCAAGATCAACGCTAAGAGCGCTGAGGAGCAATCTGCTCCAGCAAACCCCAGGGTTTGTTCCGTTGAAGCAGAAGCTCCCGACAAGTTTTGCTCCGGCAAACTTGCCAGGGAACGTCAAGCTCCGGCAGAACCGTAGATTCTTGCCGTAGAAGCGGACTTTCCCGCAGCAACAGATTTTCCTTGCGCTGAGGAGCGGTCTGCTCCGGCAAGCCCTAGGGTTTGTTCCGTTGAAGCAGAAGCTCCCGACAAGTTTTGCTCCAGCAAGCTTGTCGGGGAACGTCAAGCTCCGGCAGAGCCACAGATTCTCGCCGTAGAAGCGGATGTTCCCGCAGCAGCAGATTTGCCTTTAGTCCTTGTTGTCGAGCCACAAGCTCCAGCATGGGCACATCCAATTGTCCGTTTCCTTCAGAGAGGAGAACTTCCCGAAGAGCAAGAAGAAGCGGAAAGAGTAGCCCGGCAGTCAAGTATGTACCAGTTTGTCGACAAGACACTGTACAGAAGAAGACTCAACGGTGTGAAATTGAAGTGTATTCACCGGGAAGACGGACAAAAGCTGTTGGCAGAGATACATGGAGGCATATGTGGTCATCACATTGGCGCAAGAGCACTTGTCGGCAAAGCATTCCGGCAAGGTTTCTTTTGGCCAACAGCCCTCCAGGATGCAACTGCACAAGTAACCAAGTGTGAAGCATGCCAGTTCCATTCCAAGCAGATACACCAACCAGCTCAAGCTCTCCAGACGATCCCTTTATCCTGGCCATTTTCAGTCTGGGGGCTCGACATCCTCGGCCCCTTCCCCCGAGCAGTCGGGGGCTTTGAGTACTTGTACATTGCAATCGACAAGTTCACAAAGTGGCCGGAAGTGGAACCAGTGAGGAAGGTGACAGCACAGTCAGCAGTCAAGTTCTTCAGGTCGATTGTTTGCCGCTTCGGGATCCCTAACAGGATAATCACTGACAACGGTACGCAATTTACGAGCCGCACCTTCATGCAGTACGTCCAAGATCTTGGCGCCAAGGTCTGCTTCGCTTCTGTTGCTCACCCGAGAAGCAACGGTCAAGCGGAGAGGGCAAATGCTGAAGTGCTGCGCGGGCTCAAGACCAGAACTTTTGACAGGCTGCACAAGTGCGGAAGAAACTGGATCGAGGAGCTGCCGGTGGTTCTTTGGTCGATCAGGACGATGCCAAATCGAGCCACTGGCCAGACACCTTTCGCTCTAGTCTATGGAGCAGAGGCAGTTATCCCCACGGAACTCGTATACGGGTCACCTCGAGTGCTCGCTTATGATGGGCTTGAGCAAGAGCAGCTGCGACAAGATGACGCGCTGCTCCTTGAGGAAGATCGTCTTCAGGCTGCTGTGCGAGCTGCTCGCTACCAGCAAGCTTTGCGCCGCTACCACAGCCGCAAAGTTAATGCCAGAAGTCTCGAGGAAGGTGACCTTGTTCTTCGGCGTGTTCAGTCCGCCAAGAATTCCAACAAGTTGACGCCGAAGTGGGAAGGCCCTTACCGGGTGAAACGAGTCACTAGGCCTGCCGCTGTCCGCCTTGAGACCGAAGATGCCATTCCGGTGAGCAACTCCTGGAACTTTGAGCATCTTCGTAAGTTTTACCCGTAAGGCACGGTTGCCAGAACCTGTTCCGGCAACCACCTTTTTTACAAGTCTTGCCGCTGTTGCATGTAATCCTTTGTACAAAGCCGGGCGCAGACCCCGTGCATAAGTAAAGCTCATGTGCTCCGCACATTTTGTCGATTTCATGCTTTTTATTTTTGGCATATATGATCTGACACTTTGTGCAGCACCTACTCCACGGTAAGCAATAACGAGCTGAAAGGCTCCATATCTTTATTTTCTCTTCTTTCTTTTTTCTCAAAGGAAGGAAGGTTCCCTCGCCCACAAGTTTGTCGGGGGGGAAAGGAGAAGATAATGGTATGGACCAGGCATCGTTCAAGAAAATTTCGCCTTACCGGGAAGCAAACAACAGAAAAGATAAGTTGCCAAAGTTTGAGCAATCAGATTTAAAAAAAAAAATTAAGTTATCTTCCTTGAATGACCGTGCTTTGTATGGAAAACCTGTGCGCGGAGGAACCAGCTCGTAGCTAGTGGCGCCCTTACTTTGTTTCAAGTCCGCTCAACAACTTAAGTGAGCTGCGACTAGTTGTCGCGCCCTTACTTTCTTTCGAGTCTGCTCAACAACTTAAGTGAGCTGCGACTAGTTGCGACAAGGTTTCTTGTCGGCAGCGGCACCGCCAGCAGGCTGCTGACGTCCCGCACTCAGTGCTCGCAGCTAAGGTGCCTGCGCCGGCAAGTTCCCTAAAAGCGTAGGGTAAAAGCATACAAAGCAAGGAGTCAAGTAAAGGGAATAACATTGCAATGGCTACCTAGAATAAAGTTATATTACAAAATAGCTTGTCGCAGCTCTAACAGATCGTTTTCATAACTTGATCAACAGCGACAAGAAAAAGGAGGAAACGGGCGGCCTAGTCTGCGCGATCGCCCTCAATCCTCTTGATCCCGCTCACCTTGTCCACAATGGGTGTGACAAGGGCCTTGAGCTCCTCCAGATCGGCATGCAGCGGCAAGGTCCTGAGGACATTGGTGAGGCGGAGGCCCGGGTTGCGGAAGGCCACCTTCATCAAGACCTTCTGAAGGGCTCCCGCGCAGATCTTGCGTGACTCATCGGCCAGCTGCTTTGGGATCCTCTCCCGGAGTCGCTGGAGGGCCGTCGCCACGCCCTTGAAGAACAAGACGAGCTTGGCGCTGGGTTGGAGGTTCTCGTCGGAGGGATACCCGAGATCCTCCATCCCCAGCTGCGCCAGCTCCTTGTCGATGTCTGTGGCGGCATTCACAAGACTCTCCGTCCAGTGCTCCACAGTTTCCCTGAAGGAATTTTGGGTGGCGGCAACATTCTCCAGCAGCGCCTTGTCGGCCTTGATCTCCTCCCTCAAGGCCGCCTCCTGCTTCTTGGCGCCGTCCAGCGTCCTGGTCAAAGTGGTCAGCTTCGACTCAAGATCCACGTTGGAGATCTTGGCGGCGCTGAGCTCTTTGCCCTTCTCGGGGAGATTGGCCTCCAGCTGCGCCACCCTCGTCTCCAGCTCCCCCTTGGCGGCCTCGGCGGCTGCGGCAGCATCCTCCGCTTGCTTGAGGGCTCCGCCAAGTTTCTCCTCGCGCGCGGCAAGCTCCTCCTTGTGGGCATCAAGATTGACCTTCCGTTGCGCCAACTCGCCTTCCTCCGCGGATAGCTTCACAGCGGCAAGTCGCTGCTGCTCTTCGACTTCAACTTTTTCGAGGAGGAAGGCCTTCTGCGCTTCGGCAAGCTGCTCCCGCTCCTCCGCCAGGGACCGGAGGGCTTCCCGGTGGAAACCCCCGAGCTCCTCCGCGCGCTTCTCAATATCAGCTCCCGCCTTCGCGACAAGCGCCTCGCGGGATTCCAGCTTGGCTTGCCGCGCGCGGTAGAGCGACATCAACTTCCGCAGCAGCCACTCTTCTCCAGGCTCATTGCTGCTGCTACTTGGCGCGTCAACCAGCGTCAGCCCCGCGGAGGCGAGCGCCTCCCCGTCGAAGATCTCCCCCTCGACCGGCGCCCTGGAGCTTGACGCCCAGGGGAGGTTGATGAAGACACCTTCGCCGGCCCTCAAATAGACGCCTGGCTGGGGCTCTTCGGAGCCTGGCGCTGCGGCAGCGGCAGACGGGTCGGTGGTTGGTGTAGCGCCTGGCGCTCCTGCGGCCTCAGGGCCGTCAGTGCGATCACTAGACCCTTCGCCAGTTGCTGCGGCGGCAGCCTTGGCGGCCTCTGCGCCGGCGGCATCGCCAGCACCGGCTGCTTTGTTGGCGGCGACCTCGGTCTCCATCTGCTCTGTAGCGGATATGTTTGAGGGCTGGAAGAGGGGAGAAGAGTCAAGTAAAAATCCAACAAAAAGAATATCAAAAGAAGAAGAACCCAAGGGAAATCTTGAAGCGAAGGGATTACCTGTGCCGGGTTCTGCAGTCGTGGTCTCCGCCGTCGGGGGGCCGCTGGTGCTGTCCCTTACCTGAGAACCCTCCCTTGCCGGAGACTTCTCCCTTACCGGGAAGCCCTCCCTTGCCGGAGAGTTCTCCCTTGTCGGGGGATTCTCCCTGGGCTCCTGGTGGGACTGCTCTGCTCCTACACAAATCAGCAAGCAGACATCAGCAAAGACAAGTACCCATACGCACCTCGCAGCGGAAAGTAAACCATATACTTACGCTGGGGGCTGCTCTGGAGGAAAGTTGCCGGGTCCGGCAAGGTTGTCTCGGGCGCGCCCCCTGCTGTCGTAGTGGGTTCGTCCTCGATGATAATCACCGGGGCCTTGGCTCTCTTTGCTGCTCTCTGGGCCAGAGTCCTGAAGAGGAATAGGTTCAGAGAAAAGCAAGTGAGAAACAAGACAAACAACAAGGATTGAAGAAACGCAAGTACAGCAAGAGAAGCTTACTCTTCTTCTTCTTCTTCCTCGTCGGAGCTGAACGCGGAGAAGTCGAAGTCCGGCGCGCGCCCGGTGCGAGGAGGCAGAGGAGAAGCTTCCCTTGGCCGCTTGGCGGGAGCAGTGGCGGTGGTCTGAGACGACCCCGCTCCGGCTACTGGCGCGGCGTGAGCAGCGGCAGGAACTGAAGCGGTGGCCCGGCTAGACTCCGCTCCAGTTGCCGTCGCAGCATGAGGCGCTCCCGCGGCAACGGTGTTTGCCGCGGTGGAGCGTGTCACGCGGCGCGGCGATTGTTGACCCGCTTGCCGCTCCGCCACGTCACCGGCCTTGCGGAGACGCCTTCTTGGTGGGGATGGAGGCTCTGCTTGCGGCGAGCTGCCTGAAGATGAGGAGGAAGAAGGGTTGATGTCTAGCGAGCCACTCGTATCCTTGGCGGGCTCGCTTGGCTCGGCGTCACGCCCGGCAAGCTCCTTCTTGCCGGCGGGCTCCCCTCGCTCGGCATGGCTTGCCGCCTCTGCTGCATCTGCCTCCTCCACGGTGAATCCAAAGTCGCCCGCGGCTGCAGCTGCCGCCGCCTCTTCCAGCCTAGTGGCAATGAGTGCCATCTCCGCATCGGTGGTGTCGCTGGTGAGGCCATCCTTCTCGTCGGAGCGGATCGGCACTTCCACCAAGTCATCGAAGAACTGCTGCACGACGTCGTCTACGGGCTCCTGCCAAGTTGGCACAATTCCATGCGAGTCGCACTCCGGCATCATTGCACGGATGCGGTCGAGCGAGGAATTGTTGCACAGCGGAACGACGCCCCCCGGCAACTTGAAAACTTCGGGATGTTGGGGGCCATACTTGAACAGCTCCTACAGCATCGCATTGAGCTCCAGGACAGTGAAGTTGTAGTTGAGGCCCGGCCGCAGCCTCATGATATCTGCCGCATTCTTGAACTCCCAAGTGGGCCTCCCCCGTTCCTGCAGGGGGGCGATGCGGCGGCGAAGAAAGTCTGCGCCAACGGCGCCTACAGTAAGCCCGGCAAGCCTGAGACGCAGGATCCCGGTGACAGCAATCTTCAGCCTGTCGTCTTCCGGGGCCACGTCACTCCAATCGCTGCTGCGTGCTACTGGGGTTTTGCGCCGGGTGGTGAATGGCTGCGGGTTCTCCTCGTCAATCCAGCACCAGTCTGCTCTCCACTCCTCCCACTTGCCACGGAATTCTCCCTCCAGATACGTTTCCTTCTTGCCGGCCCTTGAGATCCAGGCGATTCCGCCGGATAGAGGCTCTCCTCTCTCTACTCGGGGTATGAAGAAGTGGCGAAAGAGGGCTACATTGGGATGGACTCCAACAAAGTTTTCGCAGAGATGTGCGAAAACTGCCATGGTTAGAACGGCATTGGGGGTGAAGTCAAGGAGGTGGAATCCGTAGGTATTCATGATGTCGCAGAAGAATTCAGAGAAGGGCGGGCAGAGCCCGTAATAAAAGAACAATGCGAAGAAAGGGTATCCGTTTGGGGCCTTCTTCCAAGCGGCGGCGGGGAGTACCTTCGTGCGCGGATGCGCGCGCGTCTCCGTCGACCAGAAGAGGTAGTAGTTCTCCCTCAGCTCCTTCGCGGCAAGCTTGGGAGGGAAGACGGCTCACTCCTTCCGCAGCGCCACAAGTCGCTGCGCCTCGGTCGACTTCACGACCTTCCCCTTGTCGGCTTTTGGAGCCATGGCGGAAGTGGTGGAGGAGGTCGACGGCGTTGGTGGTGCTGGTGGCGGTGGGGGGCGGAGCGCTGCTCTCTCTCTCTGCTTTGGGAAGGCGAGGGAGCGGCGGAGATTTCCGAGATTGGAAGCAGCAACGGGCGAATGGGCGAACTTCCCCTGTTTCCCCTGCTTATAAAGAGGGAGGGGGCGGACGTTCCGCATTTCCGAATAAAGAAACCACCCACGATCTCTCCCACGACGCCGTATTCAACGCGTGCCGTTCGGGGAGGGCGCGGTGGATACGGAGAGAGATACGGCGTAACCTAGGCCGCGCGTGCCCGTGCCCTGTTTTGGGCCTGGCCCAACAGCGCTCGGCACCGTGTATGGCCCAGGCCCGGGGGCTCCTGTCGGTGTACTAGAGTAGGGGTACCCTAATATCCCGAACTTGTGCACGGGCAGTCGCAGCATCCCGCGGGAAGGCTTGCCGGGTGACCGCCAAGGTCCTCTGTGGTTCCTTTGGAGCCATTCAAGAACAAAGTATCCAAACCGAGACCCCGGCAAGAGGAGCTTGCCGGGAAGGCCAACCAAGGCATGGCGTTTAAGGAGACAAGACCTCGGCAAGAGGAGCTTGCCGAGAAGGCCACCTAAGGCATCTCAAGGAACTTGCCGCGGCGTGCCTCGCGTCCCGGCAAGGCCCAGTGAGCGACAAGCTCCCGGACGCGACAAGATAATGACCGCGGCAAGGCGCTTGCCGCGGCAAGCCACCACTTCGTGCACGCGCTCCAGCACATCCACCAACGTGTCGCTCTGGGACCCTTCCAGGCGTGCGTGGCGGGAGGCTGTGCAGCCAGCGGTGCGCAGTGGCGAGCGGCGCTGACAAGATTGCCATCGTGGCGAGCAGTGGCGTCCCTGACGGTCCCTTTTGCACTGTTTAGGCGACACAGACGGGCATTTAATGCCCTTGTCCCCTGCCGTCAGGGTTAGGTATGATACACTGTAGCAGGGAGTTGTACCTACCGCAGCACCTTTCCATTTTTACCCTTCGTCTCCGTTGCCACCTGTCGGTGACCCCTTGAGCATATAAAAGGAGTCCCGTGCGCAACATAGAGAAAAAGCTAGTTCACAGAACACTCACGCTCGGTCTCGTTAGCGGCTGGTGTGTACTATAGCACTCCACGCTCCCGAGCAAGAACTCAATACAAACCACAAAGCAGGAGTAGGGTTTTACGCATCCGTGCAGCCCGAACCTGGGTAAACCGTTCGTGTGCTTCGCCTCGATCCGCTCTTTGCACGACCTCCGCCCCCGCCGAACCGAAAGGGACTCGGTCTGCCGGTCCCATAGGTGTTCGTGGATTAGTCCCCCGACAGCTTCGGTATAGTTGCCCTCCCTTCCCCCACTATATATAGGGCCAAGGGAGAGGGGGAGGGCGCAGCCTTGCCCCTTCCTCCAAGGAAGGGTGCGGCTAAGGGGGGGAGGAGTCCATCCTCCCCAAGGCACCTCGGAGGTGCCTTCCCCCTTTAGGACTCTCCCCTTTCCTTCTCTCTTGGCGCATGAGCCTCTTGGGGCTGGTGCCCTTGGCCCATATAGGTCAAGGCGCACCCCCTACAGCCCATGTGGCCCCCCGGGGCAGGTGGCCCCACCCGGTGGACCCCCGGGACCCTTCCGGTGGTCCCGGTACAATACCGGTGACCCCGAAACTTGTCCCGATGGCCGAAATAGCACTTCCTATATATAATTCTTTACCTCCGGACCATTCCGGAACTCCTCGTGACGTCCGGGATCTCATCCGGGACTCCGAACAACTTTCGGGTTACGGCATACTAATATCTCTATAACCCTAGCGTCACCGAACCTTAAGTGTGTAGACCCTACGGGTTCGGGAGACATGCAGACATGACTGAGATGACTCTCCGGTCAATAACCAACAGTGGGATCTGGATACCCATGTTGGCTCCCACATGTTCCACGATGATCTCATCGGATGAACCACGATGTCAAGGACTTAATCAATCCCGTATACAATTCCCTTTGTCTAGCGGTACGATACTTGCCCGAGATTCGATCGTCGGTATCCCGATACCTTGTTCAATCTCGTTACCGGCAAGTCTGTTTACTCATTCCGTAACACATCATCCCGTGATCAACTCCTTGATCACATTGTGCACATTATGATGATGTCCTACCGAGTGGGCCCAGAGATACCTCTCCGTTTACACGGAGTGACAAATCCCAGTCTCGATTCGTGCCAACCCAACAAACACTTTCGGAGATACCTGTAGTGTACCTTTATAGCCACCCAGTTACGTTGTGACGTTTGGCACACCCAAAGCATTCCTACGGTATCCGGGAGTTGCACAATCTCATGGTCTAAGGAAATGATACTTGACATTAGAAAAGCTTTAGCATACGAACTACACGATCTAGTGCTATGCTTAGGATTGGGTCTTGTCCATCACATCATTCTCCTAATGATGTGATCCCGTTATCAACGACATCCAATGTCCATGGTCAGGAAACCGTAACCATCTATTGATCAACGAGCTAGTCAACTAGAGGCTTACTAGGGACATGGTGTTGTCTATGTATCCACACATGTATCTAAGTTTCCTATCAATAGAATTCTAGCATGGATAATAAACGATTATCATGAACAAGGAAATATAATAATAACTAATTTATTATTGCCTCTAGGGCATATTTCCAACACTCCGATGTCCATATTATGCTATATGGAGTCTTTCGATGAGGAAAAAAAATCATAAGCCATCTTTCCGGATGAGACTCCGCCGCCACGAGGCGGAACCTTGGCGGAACCAATCTAGGGCTCTGGCGGAGCTGTTCTGCTGGGGAAACTTCCCTCCGGGAGGGAGAAATCATCGCCATCATCATCGCCAATGATCCTCTCATCGGGAGGGGGTCAATCTCCATCAACATCTTCACCAGCACCATCTCATCTCAAACCCTAGTTCATCTTTTGTATCCAATTCTTGTCTCTAAGTCCGGGATTGGTACCTGTGGGTTGCTAGTAGTGTTGATTACTCCTTGTAGTTGATGCTAGTTGGTTTACTTGGTGGAAGATCATATGTTCAGATCCTATATGCATATTAATACCCCTCTGATTATGAACATGAATATGCTTTGTGAGTAGTTACGTTTGTTCCTGAGGACATGGGAGAAGTCTTGCTATTAGTAGTCATGTGAATTTCGTATTCGTTCGATATTTTGATGAGATGTATGTTGTCTCTCCTCTAGTGGTGTTATGTGAACGTCGACTACATGAGACTTCACCATTATTTGGGCCTAGAGGAAGGCATTGGGAAGTAATAAGTAGATGATGGGTTGCTAGAGTGACAGAAGCTTAAACCCTAGTTTATGCGTTGCTTCGTAAGGGGCTGATTTGGATCCACATGTTTCATGCTATGGTTAGATTTACCTTAATACTTTTGTTGTAGCTGCGGATGCTTGCAATAGAGGTTAATCATAAGTGAGATACTTGTACAAGTAAGGGCAGTACCCAAGCACCGGTCCATCCACATACCAAATTATCAAAGTACCGAACGCGAATCATATGAACGTGATGAAAACTAGCTTGACGATATTCCCATGTGTCCTCGGGAGCGCTTTACATCATATAAAAGTTTGTCCAGGCTTGTCCTTTGCTACAAAAAGGATTGGGCCACCTTGCTGCACTTTATTTACTTTTGTTACTTATTGCTCGTTACCAATTATCTTATCACAAAACTATCTGTTACCTATAATTTCAGTGCTTGTAGAGAATACCTTCCTAAAAACCGCTTATCATTTCCTTCTGCTCCTCATTGGATTTGACACTCTTACTTATCGAAAGGACTACGATAGATCCCATATACTTGTGGGTCATCAAGACTCTTTTCTGGCGCCGTTGCCGGGGGAGTGAAGCGCCTTTGGTAGGTGGAATTTGGTATGGAAAAATTTATATAGTGTGCTGAAATTTACTGTCACTTGTTACTATGGAAAGTAATCCTCTGAGGGGCTTGTTCGAGGCATCTTCACCCGGACCAGTAGAGCAAAGAGTTGCTCCTCAACTTACTGAACCAACTGAAAATGAAAATGTCTGCTTTGAAATTCCTTCGGGTACGATAGAAAAACCGCTAGCTAAACCTTTTGCAGGAGATGGAACATTACATCCCGATGAGCACCTAATATATGTGGATGAAGTTTGTGGATTATTTAAGCTTGCAGGTGTGCCCAGAGATGTTATTAAGAAGAAGGTCTTCCCTTTATCTTTGAAGGGATATGCATTGGCATGGTATAGGCTATGTGATGATATGGGGTCATGGAACTACAAACGATTGAAATTGGAATTTCATCAGATGTTTTATCCTATGCATCTTGTTCATTGCGGTCGCAATTATATATACAATTTTTGGCCTCGCGAAGGAGAAAGCATCACTCAAGCTTGGGGAGGCTTAAATCAATGTTATATTCATGCCCCAAATGAGCTCTCAAGAGAAATGATTATTCAAAATTTTTATTCTCGGCTTTCTGATAACAATCGCACCATGCTCGATACTTCTTGTGATGGCTCTTTTATGATGAAGACTATTGAATTCAAATGGGATTTATTAGAAAGAATTAAACGCAACTCTGGAGATTGGGACCTCGACGAAGGTAAGGAGTCAGGTATGACACCTAAGTATGATTGTGTTAAATCTTTTATGGATACGGGTGTTTTCCATAAATTTAGCACTAAATATGGACTTGACTCTGAGATAGTAGCATCTTTCTGTGAATCTTTTGCTGCTCATATCGATCTCCCTAAGGAGAAGTGGTTTAAATATCATCCTCCCATAGAAGTAAAAGTACCTGCACCTATTAAAGTTGAAGAAAAGACTATTAGTTATAATGATCCTATTGTTCCTACTTCTTATGTTGAGAAACCACCTTTCCCTGTTAGGATAAAGGATCATGCTAAAGCTTCAACTGTGGTTCGTAAAAGTAATATTAGAACTTATACACCTCCAAAGCAAATTAAAGTTGAACCTAATATTGCTATTGTTAAAGATCTCTTGGCTGATAATATTGATGGGCATGTTATTCATTTCTGTAATGAAACCGCTAGAATGGCCAAACCTTGTGCTAAAGATAAACATAGACCTGTGGTAGGCATGCCTGTTATTTCTGTTAAAATAGGAGATCATTGTTATCATGGCTTATGTGATATGGGTGCTAGTGCTATTGCAATACCTTTTGACTTATACAAAGAAATTATGCATGACATTGCACCCGCTGAGTTAGAAGATATTGATGTCACAATTAAACTTGCCAATAGAGATACTATTTCACCAATGGGAATTGTTAGAGATGTTGAAGTCTTGTGTGGGAAAACTAAATATCCTGCTGATTTTCTTGTTCTTGGCTCCCCACAAGATATCTTTTGTCCCATTATTTTTGGTAGACCCTTCTTGAACACTGTTAATGCTAAGATAGATTGCAAAAAGGATGTTGTTACTATTGGTTTAGGTGATATGTCTCATGAATTTAATTTCTCTAAATTTTGTAGACAACACCGTGAAGAGGAATTGCCTAGTAAAGATGAAATTATTGGTCTTGCTTCTATTGCCGTGCCTCCTAGTGATCCTTTAGAACAATATTTGCTAGACCACGAAAATAATATGTTTATGAATGAAAGAAGGGAAATAGATGACGTATTCTTTAAACAGGAACCCATACCGAAACACAATTTGCCTGTTGAAATCCTAGGGGATCCTCCTCCACCCAAGGGTGATCCCCTGTTTGAGCTCAAACCGTTACCTGATACTCTTAAATATGCTTATCTTGATGAGAAAAAGATATATCCTGTTATTATTAGTGCTAACCTTTTAGAGCATGAAGAAGACAGATTATTGAAAACTTTGAAGAAGCACCGTGCTGCTATTGGATATACTCTTGATGATCTTAAGGGCATTAGTCCCACACTATGTCATCAAAAAATAAATTTGGAGAAAGATGCCAAACCAGTTCGTGATCACCAACGACGGCTGAATCCTAAGATGAAAGAAGTGGTAAGAAAGGAAATACTAAAGCTTCTGGAGGCAGGTATTATTTATCCCATTGCTGATAGTCAGTGGGTAAGTCATGTCCATTGTGTCCCTAAAAAGGGAGGTATTACTGTCGTTCCTAATGATAAAGATGAATTGATTCAGCAAAGAATTATTACAGGTTATAAGATGGTAATTGATTTCCGCAAATTAAATAAGGCTACTAAAAAGATCATTACCCCTTACCTTTTATTGATCAAATGCTAGAAAGATTATCCAAACATACACATTTTTGCTTTCTAGATGGTTATTCTGGTTTCTCTCAAATACCTGTGTCAGCTGATGATCAATCTAAGACCACTTTTACTTGCCCGTTCGGTACTTTTGCTTATAGACGCATGCCTTTTGGTCTATCTAATGCACCTGCCACCTTCCAAAGATGCAGGATGGCTATATTCTCTGACTTTTTTGAAAAGATTTGTGAGGTTTTCATGGACGATTTCTCCGTCTATGGATCCTCTTTTGATGATTGCTTAAGCAACCTTGATCAAGTTTCACAGAGATGTGAAGAAACTAACCTTCTCTTGAATTGGGAAAAGTGCCACTTTATGGTTAATGAAGGTATTGTCTTGGGGCATAAAGTTTCTGAAAGAGGTATTGAAGTTGATAAAGCCAAGGTTGATGCTATTGAAAAGATGCCATGTCCCAAGGACATCAAAGGTATAAGAAGTTTCCTTGGTCATGCCGGTTTTTATAGGAGGTTCATTAAGGACTTCTCAAAAATTGCTCGGCCTCTGACTAATTAACTACAAAAAGATATACCATTTGTCTTTGATGATGATTGTGTAGAAGCATTTGAAATACTTAAGAAAGCTTTGATCTCTGCACCGATTGTTCAGCCACCTGATTGGAATTTACCCTTTGAAATTATGTGTGATGCTAGTGATTACGCTGTAGGTGCTGTTCTAGGGCAAAGAGTTGATAAGAAATTAAATGTTATTCAATATGCTAGTAAAACTCTAGACAATGCTCAGAGAAATTTTGCTACTACTGAAAAGGAATTCCTAGCAGTTGTATTTGCTTATGACAAGTTTAGACCATATATTGTTGATTCTAAAGTAACTATTCACATGGATCATGCTGCTATTAAATATCTTATGGAAAAGAAAGATGCTAAACCTAGACTTATTAGATGGGTTCTCTTGCTACAAGAATTTGATTTGCATATTATTGATAGAAAGGGAGCTGAGAACCCCGTTGCAGATAACTTCTGTAGGTTGGAAAATGTTCTTGATGGCCCACTACCTATTGATGATAGCTTTCCTGATGAACAATTAAATGTCATAAATGCTTCTCGTACTACTCCATGGTATGCTGATTATGCTAATTATATTTTTGCTAAATTTATACCACCTAGTTTCACGTACCAACAAAAGAAAAAGTTTTTCTATGATTTGAGGCATTACTTTTGGGATGACCCACATCTTTATAAAGAAGGTGTAGATGGCGTTATTAGACGTTGTGTACCTGAGCATGAACAGGAACAGATCCTACGCAAGTGTCACTCCGAAGCTTATGGAGGACACCACGCTGGAGATAGAACTGCACATAAGGTATTGCAGTCCGGTTTTTATTGGCCTACTCTCTTCAAGGATGCCCGTAAGTTTGTCTTGTCTTGTGATGAATGTCAAAGAATTGGTAATATTTGTAGACGTCAAGAAATGCCTATGAATTATTCACTTGTTATTGAACCATTTGATGTTTGGGGCTTTGATTATATGGGACCTTTTCCTGCCTCCAATGGATACACACATATTTTAGTTGTTGTTGATTACGTTACTAAGTGGGTAGAACCTATTCCAACCAGTAGTGCTGATCATAACACTTCTATTAAGATGCTTAAAGAAGTTATTTTTCCAAGGTTTGGAGTCCCTAGATACTTAATGACTGATGGTGGTTCACATTTTATTCATCGTGATTTCCGTAAAATGCTTGCTAAATATGATGTTAATCATAGAATTGCATCTCCTTATCACCCATAGTCTAGTGGTCAAGTAGAATTGAGCAATAGAGAACTCAAATTAATCTTGCAAAAGACTGTTAATAGATCTAGAAAAAATTGGTCCAAGAAACTTGACGATGCATTATGGGCCTATAGAACTGCATATAAAAATCCTATGGGTATGTCTCCGTATAAATGGTTTATGGAAAAGCATGTCACTTACCTCTCGAACTAGAACATAAGGCTTATTGGGCTATTAAAGAGCTCAATTATGATTTCAAACTTGCCGGTGAGAATAGGTTATTTGACATTAGCTCACTTGATGAATGGAGAACCCAAGCCTACGAAAATGCCAAGTTGTTTAAAGAAAAAGTTAAAAGATGGCATGACAAAAGAATACAAAAGCGTGAGTTTAATGTAGGTGATTATGTATTGTTATACAACTCCCGTTTAAGATTTTTTACAGGAAAACTTCTCTGTAAATGGGAAGGTCCTTACGTTATCGAGGAGGTCTATCATTCCGATGCCATAAAAATCAACAACTTCGAAGGCACAAATCCGAAGGTGGTGAACGGTCAAAGAATTAAACATTATATCTCAGGTAATCCTATAAATGTTGAAACCAATGTTATTGAAACTGTAACCCCGGAGGAATACATAAGGGACACTTTCCAGAACGTTTCAGACTCTGAAAAGGAATAGGTATGTGGTACGGTAAGTAAACCGACTCCAAAAGAGTTCTAATGGCAATTTTCTTCCATTTTGGAATATTTAGAAAATTAGAAAAATAAGAAGCAGTCCGAGAAGGACACGAGGGCTCCACAAGGGTGGAGGGCGCGCCCTACCCCACTGGGCGCGTCCCTACCTTGTGGGCACTTACCACCCAGAGCCATCTATGTTGGTCTAATAACCGTGGATGGATCTTCATAAGTGTCTGCTATATTATTGTAGATGTGTAGACGATCCTTGAAAGTTGCTCATGTGATTTGCTACACAATGCATACAACTCTTTACTAGATCTTTTAATGATTGTATGCTCAATCCCATGTATCTTCCGACATGGTTGTAACTCTTTGTAACTCTAACCGTGATCCATTCCTCTATTCTCATCCTCACTCGACCATGTTCTCATCAATAACCCCCAACATCGCCTACTTTTCCTTCTTCATCTCATTTTCCTACGACGGCACCCCTATAACTGTGCCACTGTGTGAAGGAGATCTAGGCTCTAATGGTCATCGCCACACAAAAGGAGATCAATATTGAGCGGTGGCTACTGAAACCCTCCTTCACCTCGTCAGACTGGAGCTAGCTGCTACACAAAGGACAATAAAGACACCACCCACTACTTGGAGCAACTACATCAAGGGAGAAGAGAAGCACACTACTATATAAGAGCATCTACAACCAGATTAGGCAAATCCGGGCCCTCAAACGCTCGCGGACGTGTCCGGGTGCGTCCGTGGGCTGGCCGGCGACTCCTCAAATCGCATCATCCACATCCGTGTATCTCATATCCGATCTTCCATATCCATAATAAACCATGCAACGTCAATCAAACTACTTAAATCATCAAATAGACATAGGCAAGCACAATACGCTCACCAAAAGATCATGAACGGATGTTCAAGAGACCGCCAGAGTTCACACAAATGGTGGACAACTTTAAACTACATCTAAGTACTTGAAATTAAACTGAAGAAAGTGGATCTTCATCACTTCCTCGCCGGCCCTTTCCCCTTCCGGTCGCCATCGCAACTGTAGCTGTCGGCAGCCGGTGGAGGATCGTCCGAGTCGTCGGATGAGGCGCTATGGTCGTCGTCATCGTGGGAGGAGGAGACGATGAATTGAGCAAGCTGGCTGGCTGTACGTTTGGATGGCGCAAGCACGCTTGTACGTACGTAGAGCCAAATAAACCAATAAATGTGTGTGAGCTAGATATATGGCTGCTCCAGACACTAATGTGCAATTCTGCTATCTCGATCGGTAGTACGTACTTGTGTCCGAATTGTACTCGGTGCATGGCTTAAACATTTAATAATCATAATATACATGTTGTTATTGGCAAATGAATAACAATGTGTTATGCTCTTGTTCCCTCGGAAAATGGAGAACACATCCTCCCGGTTCTTATCTCGAAGGAACAATGCGCCTCTGTGCCGGGCCGTCTCATGACTGATAATGTTCTTGTGGCTTATGAATGTGTGCATGCTATCAGAACCAAGAAGAGAAAGAAGCCTCTTTGTGCGGTCAAGTTAGATATGATGAAAGCTTATGATAGGATCGAATGGGTTTTCTTACAATAAACATTGAGAAAGTTTGGCTTTGCTTCCCAATGGATTGAGGTGATCATGCGTTGTGTTTTGTCTGCATGTTTTTGTGTCAAACTTAATGGGGTTTCTTCGAGAGCTTTTCTTCATTCACGGGGTTTGCGACAGGGTGATCCATTGAGCCCCTACTTGTTTCTTTTCTGTGCTGAGGGCTTCTCTGCCTTATTGAAGAAAGCTTAAGAGGACCGGATCATTAAAGGGGTGACTTTTGGGAGCACTGGCCCCCATGTCACACATCTTCTTTTTGTGGACGATAGCATTGTCTTTTTGGAAGGCTCACGAGATAACATGGCTGCTCTCAAGGAGATCCTTCGAAAATATGAGCGTGCTTCGGGGCAGAAGGAGAATCTGCAGAAATCTTCTATCTTCTTTGGGAGGGGGTGTCAGAATGATGTGAAAGACCAATTGAAAACTGATATTGGCATCCAATCCGAGGCACTTAGCGAGAGATATATCGGTCTTCCTACCCAAGTGGGAAGATCGAAGGATGGTGCTTTCAGATATGTGATGGAGAGTTCCAAGGGAAAGGTTACTGGATGGAAGGGACAGGGTTTGTCAAACAAGGCTAGGGAAGTGTTGGTTAAATCCGGACTCCAAGCTACCCCTACGCTCACCATGAGTTGTTTCCACCTCACAAAGAAAATATGCTGGAATCCGACTTCTATCTCCTCAAAGTTCTGGTGGGGTGCGAGGAATGGTGAGATGAAGGTGCATTGCATTGCGTGGGACAAAATGTGTACCTCCAAGCGTGAGGGTGGTCTGGGGTTCCGACAACCCGAAGCTTTCAACCAAGCTCTGTTAGCAAAACAAGCGTGGCGTCTCCTCACGGTACCCAATTCTTTGGTCGCGAGGGTGCTGAAGGCTCGTTACTTCAAGGACTGTTCTATTATGTCCGCTACTTGCCCGGCCAACGCTTCCTTCACGTTCAGAAGCTTGTTGCATAGAAGGGACTTGCTGAGGGAAGGGCTGGTTTGGCGAGTAGGGGATGGATCGATTGTCTATTAATATCCACCATGACAACTGGATCCCACGGTCTGGTTGCTTGAGACCACTGGGGCAAGCGTTCCTCCCGGGCACGACTAAGGTGGCTCACCTGCTCTCAGATCAGGCAAATGGATGGGATGAGGCCAAAGTTGCGGCCATGTTCTCGCCTTCGGATGCCCGGGATATTCTGCAGATCGCTGTTGGAGGAGTGGGGGTGGAGGACTACCAAGCCTAGAACTACACTAAGAATGGAATTTTCAATGTTAAGTCTGCCTATCACTTGGCCATGTCGAGGAAACTTGCGAGAGCTGGACAGCCAGGCTCGTCGAGCTCAGTGCAGTGACATAAAGGTTACCTTGGCATTTGGAGTACTAATGCTTCGGGGAAAGCTAAAATCCACATGTGGCGACTTGTTCGTAATGGTCTGGCAGTGGGGTCTGAACTACATAGACGCTGGATCAAACCGGGTGTTTTCTTTGTGGCATGCGGCAGGGAAGAAACCATCTATCACAGGTTCTGGGCATGTCAACATTCGTCATTGTTCTAGCAGAAGCTGCATTCAGAGAAGGGCGTCACGATGGCACTCCCGCCGTTTCCTATGGACTCCCAGAATGCGCTTGCAAACTGGCTCCTTGGATGGTTTGCGGAGGCGGCTAATGAAGAAAAGCAAGTGATGATTCAAGCAGTGTATGGCCTCTGGGTAGCTCGTAATGACGCGCGGGATGGGAAGAAGATGGCATCCCCACATGAAATCATGGAGTCTATCTACTCCCACTTGATCGAGTGGAGACAAGTTCACGACGCCGCAGCGAGGGTGCCGCAGGCCAGAACCGTGCAGCGATGGAAGCCTCCGTCTCAGGGGTGGGTGAAGGTCAACTCTGATGGTGCCGTCGCTGGGAATGGGGAGAAGGGGGGCGCCGGAGTGGTTATTCGTGATGCTGGGGGTGCTTTTCTTGCAGGTGCCCGTCAGTTCTTCAATCGCTCGGTTGACCCGGAGGCTGTGGAAATCCTCGCCTGCAAAAGTGGTTTACTCCTTGCTATTGAGAGAGGATTTCAAAGTGTCCATCTGGAGCTGGACAGCCTGCCTGTTGTGCAAATGCTAAATGATCGTCATAAGTGCATGGCAGCTGTTGGTTCGTGGATTGAGGAGATTAAGGAGCGGTTGCATACTCGGGCTGAGTATCGCGTGACTTGGGTTCGTCGTACTGCCAATGTTGCTGCTCACAAGTTAGCTAAAGTAGGTGTAGGTGATGAGTTGTGTAAGGTGTGGTTGGGGTCTCCCCCAGACTTTGTTCTCTCTGTAATTTCTGATGACATTCCCAGCTATGCTGGCTAAATAAGAAGCATCAATGTTGACCCTAAAAAAACCGGAAATCCCTCGAGCGTGCACGGCATACACACGCCACATCCGACAGCAGGTTGACCCAAATCGGGATGTCCTCCATAAAAACCAGCCTCGATTCACCAGGGACCTTGAATTCGTGGGAGCTTAGTAACTGTACTGATGTGGGCCAAAAAATCATGTATAAAAAACATATCTAAAGCGGGTCTTTGTGGGTCACCGTCTAAAAACCCTAGGGCAGCAATTATAGTCTTGAGGATGTAGGATTTTCAAGGCGGGTGGAACAAAAGGCCTATGATAGAAGTAATCTCAGGATAGCCATGAGGCAGACCGTATCACATATTTGGTCTATTCGAGGGGATAGTCCATTTGGGTACGTCCTGTAAAGTAATACGGGGGAGACTAAGAAAAAACAACATACTCTTGACAAATCTTCACCTGCAAGGCTGGGATTTTACCAGTCACGTATTTAGGTATACCCATTGATAAAAAATGATAAGAAATAGGGACTCGAAGAACATTGAGTGGACCACGAAGTAGGGTATTTGGACGGGCAGTTCTTTTTGAAGGAAATATGCCCTAGAGGCAATAATAAAGTTATTATTTATTTCCTTATAATCATGATAAATGTTTATTATTCATGCTAGAATTGTATTAACCGGAAACATAATACATGTGTGAATACATAGACAAACAAAGTGTCACTAGTATGCCTCTACTTGACTAGCTCGTTAATCAAAGATGGTTATGTTTCCTAACCATGAACAATGAGTTGTTATTTGATTAACGTGGTCACATCATTAGTTGAATGATCTGATTGACATGACCCATTCCATTAGCTTAGCACCCGATCGTTTAGTATGTTGCTATTGCTTTCTTCATGACTTATACATGTTCATATAACTATGAGATTATGCAACTCCCGTTTGCCGGAGGAACACTTTGGGTGCTACCAAACGTCACAACGTAACTGGGTGATTATAAAGGAGCATTACAGGTGTCTCCAAAGGTAGATGTTGGGTTGGCGTATTTCGAGATTAGGTTTTGTCACTCCGATTGTGGGAGAGGTATCTCTGGGCCCTCTCGGTAATGCACATCACTTAAGCCTTGCAAGCATTGCAACTAAATGAGTTAGTTGCGGGATGATGTATTACAGAACGAGTAAAGAGACTTACCGGTAACGAGATTGAACTAGGTATTGGAATACCGACGATCGAATCTCGGGCAAGTAACATACCGATGACAAAGGGAACAACGTATGTTGTTATGCGGTCTGACCGATAAAGATCTTCGTAGAATATGTAGGAGCCAATATGGGCATCCAGGTCCCACCATTGTTTATTGACCGGAGACGTGTCTCGGTCATGTCTACATTGTTCTCGAACCCGTAGGGTCCGCACGCTTAAGGTTACGATGATAGTTATATTATGAGTTTATGCATTTTGATGTACCTAAGTTATTTCGGAGTCCCGGATGTGATCACGGACATGACGAGGAGTCTCGAAATGGTCGAGACATAAAGATTGATATATTGGAAGCCTATGTTTGGATATCGGAAGTGTTCCGGGTGAAATCGGGATTTTACCGGAGTACCGGGAAGGTTACCAGAACCCCCCGGGAGCTAAATGGGCCATGATGGGCCTTAGTGGAAAAGAGAAGAGGCAGCCCTACATGGGCTGTGCGCCTCCCCTTCCCCTAGTCCTATTAGGGCTAGGAGAGGTGGCCGGCCCCCTCTCTCTCTTTTCCCCCTCCGCGAATCCTATTCCAACTAGGATTGGGGGGGGGGGATCCTACTCCCAGAGGGAGTAGGACTCTCCTGGCGCGCCTCCTATGGCCGGCCAGCCTCCCCCCCTCTAGTCCTTTATATACTGAGGCAGAGGCACCCTAGAACACACAAGTTGATCCACGTGATCTATTCCTTAGCCGTGTGCGGTGCCCCCAGCCACCATAGTCCTCGATAATACTGTAGCGGAGTTTAGGCGAAGCCCTGCTGCTGTAGTACATCAAGATCGTCACCACGCCGTCGTGCTGATGGAACTCTTCCCCGACACTTTGCTGGATCGGAGTCCGGGGATCATCATCGAGCTGAACGTGTGCTCGAACTCGGAGGTGCCGTAGTTTCGGTGCTTGATCGGTTGGATCGTGAAGACGTATGACTACTTCCTCTACGTTGCGTCAATGCTTCCGCAGTCGGTCTGCGTGGGTACGTAGACAACACTCTCTCCTCTCGTTGCTATGCATCACATGATCTTGCGTGTGCATAGGAAATTTTTTGAAATTACTACGAAACCCAACAGTGGCATCCGAGCCTAGGTTATTTATGTTGATGTTATATGCACGAGTAGAACACAAGTGAGTTGTGGGCGATATAAGTCATACTGCCTACCAGCATGTCATACTTTGGTTCGGCGGTATTGTTGGACGAGACGACCCGGACCAACATTACGCGTACGCTTACGCGAGACCGGTTCCCCCGACGTGCTTTGCACATAGGTGGCTTGCGGGCGACTGTCTCTCCAACTTTAGTTGAACCAAGTATGACTACGCCCGGTCCTTGCGAAGGTTAAAACGGAGTCTATTTGACAAACTATCGTTGTGGTTTTGATGCGTAGGTGAGATTGGTTCTTGCTTAAGCCCGTAGCAGCCACGTAAAACTTGCAACAACAAAGTAGAGGACGTCTAACTTGTTTTTGCAGGGCATGTTGTGATGTGATATGGTCAAGACATGATGCTGAATTTTATTGTATGAGGTGATCATGTTTTGTAACCGAGTTATCGGCAACTGGCAGGAGCCATATGGTTGTCGCTTTATTGTATGCAATGAAATCGCGATGTAATGCTTTACTTTATTACTAAGCGGTAGTGATAGTCGTGGAAGCATAAGATTGGCGAGACGACAACGATGCTGCGATGAAGATCAAGGTGTCACACCGGTGACGATGGTGATCATGACGGTGCTACGAAGATGGAGATCACAAGCACAAGATGATGATGGCCATATCATATCACTTATATTGATTACATGTGATGTTTATCCTTTTATGCATCTTATCTTGCTTTGATTGACGGTAGCATTATAAGATGATCTCTCACTAAATTATCAAGAAGTGTTCTCCCTGAGTATGCACCGTTGCCAAAGTTCGTCATGCCCAGACACCACGTGATGATCGGGTGTGATAAGCTCTACGTCCATCTACAACGGGTGCAAGCCAGTTTTGCACACGCAGAATACTCAGGTTAAACTTAACAAGCCTAGCATATGCAGATATGGCCTCGAACACGAAGACCGAAAGGTCGAACGTGAATCATATAGTAGATATGATCAACATAACGATGTTCACCATTGAAAACTACTCCATCTCACGTGATGATCGGTTATGGTTTAGTTGATTTGGATCACGTGATCACTTAGAGGATTAGAGGGATGTCTATCTAAGTGGGAGTTCTTAAGTAATCTGATTAATTGAACTTAAACTTATCATGAACTTAGTACCTGATAGTATCTTACTTGTTTATGTTGATTGTAGATAGTGGCTCGTGCTGTTGTTCCGTTGAATTTTAATGCGTTCCTTGAGAAAGCAAAGTTGAAAGATGATGGTAGCAATTACACGGACTGGGTCCGTAATTTGAGGATTATCCTCATTGCTGCTCAGAAGAATTACGTCCTAGAAGCACCGCTGGGTGCCAGGCCTGCTGCTGGAGCAACACCAGATGTTATGAACGTCTGGCAGAGCAAAGCTGATGACTACTCGATAGTTCAGTGTGCCATGCTTTACGGCTTAGAATCGGGACTTCAACGACGTTTTGAACGTCATGGAGCATATGAGATGTTCCAGGAGTTGAAGTTAATATTTCAAGCAAATGCCCGGATTGAGAGATATGAAGTCTCCAAAAAGTTCTATAGCTGCAAGATGGAGGAGAACAGTTCTGTCAGTGAGCATATACTCAAAATGTCTGGGTATAATAATCACTTGATTCAGATGGGAGTTAATCTTCCAGATGATTGCGTCATTGACAGAATTCTCCAATCACTGCCACCAAGCTACAAGAGCTTCGTGATGAACTATAATATGCAAGGGATGAACAAGACTATTCCCGAGCTCTTCGCGATGCTGAAAGCTGCGGAGGTAGAAATCAAGAAGGAGCATCAAGTGTTGATGGTTAACAAGACCACTAGTTTCAAGAAAAAGGGCAAAGGGAAAAAGAAGGGGAACTTCAAGAAGAACGGCAAGCAAGTTGCTGCTCAGGAGAAGAAACCCAAGTCTGGACCTAAGCCTGAAACTGAGTGCTTCTACTGCAAGCAGACTGGTCACTGGAAGCGGAACTGCCCCAAGTATTTGGCGGATAAGAAGGATGGCAAGGTGAACAAAGGTATATGTGATATACATGTTATTGATGTGTACCTTACTAGAGCTCGCAGTAGCACCTGGGTATTTGATATTGGTTCTGTTGCTAATATTTGCAACTCGAAACAGGGACTACCGAATAAGCGGACACTAGCAAAGGACGAGGTGACGATGCGCGTGGGAAACGGTTCCAAAGTCGATGTGATCGCGGTCGGCACGCTACCTCTACATCTACCTTCGGGATTAATATTAGACCTAAATAATTGTTCTTTGGTGCCAGCGTTGAGCATGAACATTATATCTGGATCTTGTTTAATGCGAGACGGTTATTCATTTAAATCAGAGAATAATGGTTGTTCTATTTATATGAGTAATATCTTTTATGGTCATGCACCTTTGAAGAGTGGTCTATTTTTGATGAATCTCGACAGTAGTGATACACATATTCATAATGTTGAAGCCAAAAGATGCAGAGTTGATAATGAAAGTGCAACTTATTTGTGGCACTGTCGTTTAGGTCATATCGGTGTAAAGCGCATGAAGAAACTCCATACTGATGGACTTTTGGAACCACTTGATTATGAATCACTTGGTACTTGCGAACCGTGCCTCATGGGCAAGATGACCAAAACACCGTTCTCCGGTACTATGGAGAGAGCAACAGATTTGTTGGAAATCATACATACCGATGTATGTGGTCCGATGAATATTGAGGCTCGTGGCGGATATCGTTATTTTCTCACCTTCACAGATGACTTAAGCAGATATGGATATATCTACTTAATGAAACATAAGTCTGAAACATTTGAAAAGTTCAAAGAATTTCAGAGTGAAGTGGAAAATCATCGTAACAAGAAAATAAAGTTTCTACGATCTGATCGTGGAGGAGAATATTTGAGTTACGAGTTTGGTGTACATTTGAAAAATTGTGGAATAGTTTCGCAACTCACGCCACCCGGAACACCACAGCGTAATGGTGTGTCCGAACGTCGTAATCGTACTTTACTAGATATGGTGCGATCTATGATGTCTCTTACTGATTTACCGCTATCGTTTTGGGGTTATGCTTTAGAGACGGCCGCATTCACGTTAAATAGGGCACCATCAAAATCCGTTGAGACGACGCCTTATGAACTATGGTTTGGCAAGAAACCAAAGTTGTCGTTTCTTAAAGTTTGGGGCTGCGATGCTTATGTGAAAAAGCTTCAACCTGATAAGCTCGAACCCAAATCGGAGAAATGTGTCTTCATAGGATACCCAAAGGAGACTGTTGGGTACACCTTCTATCACAGATCTGAAGGCAAGACATTCGTTGCTAAGAATGGATCCTTTCTAGAGAAGGAGTTTCTCTCGAAAGAAGTGAGTGGGAGGAAAGTAGAACTTGACGAGGTAACTGTACCTGCTCCCTTATTGGAAAATAGTACATCACAGAAAACTGTTTCTGTGACATCTATACCAATTAGTGAGGAAGCTAATGATGTTGATCATGAAACTTCAGGTCAAGATACTACTGAACCTCATAGATCGACCAGAGCGAGATCCGCACCAGAGTGGTATGGTAATCCTGTTCTGGAAATCATGCTATTAGATCATGATGAACCTACGAACTATGAAGAAGCGATGGTGAGCCCAGATTCCGCAAAGTGGCTTGAAGCCATGAAATCTGAGATGGGATCCATGTATGAGAACAAAGTATGGACTTTGGTTGACTTGCCCGATGATCGGCAAGCAATCGAGAATAAATGGATCTTCAAGAAGAAGACTGACGCTGATGGTAATGTTACTGTCTACAAAGCTCGACTTGTCGCAAAAGGTTTTCGACAAATTCAAGGGGTTGACTACGATGAGACCTTCTCACCCGTAGCGATGCTTAAGTCTGTCCGAATCATGTTAGCAATAGCCGCATTTTAGATTATGAAATTTGGCAGATGGATGTCAAAACTGCATTCCTGAATGGATTTCTGGAAGAAGAGTTGTATATGATGCAACCGGAAGGTTTT
Organism: Triticum aestivum; assembly: GCF_018294505.1. Classification (NCBI taxonomy): domain Eukaryota; kingdom Viridiplantae; phylum Streptophyta; class Magnoliopsida; order Poales; family Poaceae; genus Triticum; species Triticum aestivum. The sequence goes on along the minus strand of NC_057797.1, from coordinate 754,616,215 downwards.
GTCGATCCAAAGGGAGCTAACATAGTGTGCAAACTCCAGCGATCCATTTATGGACTGGTGCAAGCCTCTCGGAGTTGGAATAAACGCTTTGATAGTGTGATCAAAGCATTTGGTTTTATACAGACTTTCGGAGAAGCCTGTATTTACAAGAAAGTGAGTGGGAGCTCTGTAGCATTTCTGATATTATATGTGAATGACATATTACTGATTGGAAATGATATAGAATTTCTGGATAGCATAAAGGGATACTTGAATAAGAGTTTTTCAATGAAAGACCTCGGTGAAGCTGCTTACATATTAGGCATAAAAATCTATAGAGATAGATCAAGACGCTTAATTGGACTTTCACAAAATACATACCTTGACAAGATTTTGAAGAAGTTCAAAATGGATCAAGCAAAGAAAGGGTTCTTGCCTGTGTTACAAGGTGTGAAGTTGAGTCAGACTCAATGCCCGACAGAGAGAAAATGAAAGATGTTCCCTATGCTTCAGCCATAGGCTCTATCATGTATGCAATGCTGTGTACCACACCTGATGTGTGCCTTTCTATAAGTTTAGCAGGGAGGTACCAAAGTAATCCAGGAGTGGATCACTGGACAGCGGTCAAGAACATCCTGAAATACCTGAAAAGGACTAAGGATATGTTTCTCGTATATGGAGGTGACAAAGAGCTCAACGTAAAAGGTTACGTTGATGCAAGCTTTGACACTGATCCGGACGATTCTAAATCGCAGACCGGATACGTGTTTACATTAAACGGTGGAGCTGTCAGTTGGTGCAGTTCTAAACAAAGCGTCGTAGCAGGATCTACATGTGAAGCGGAGTACATAGCTGCTTCGGAAGCAGCGAACGAAGGAGTCTGGATGAAGGAGTTCATATCCGATCTAGGTGTCATACCTAGTACATCGGGTCCAATGAAAATCTTTTGTGACAATACTGGTGCAATTGCCTTGGCAAAGGAATCCAGATTTCACAAGAGAACCAAGCACATCAAGAGACGCTTCAATTCCATCCGGGATCTAGTCCAGGTGGGAGACATAGAGATTTGCAAGATACATACGGATCTGAATGTTGCAGACCCATTGACTAAGCCTCTTCCACGAGCAAAACATGATCAGCACCAAGGCTCCATGGGTGCTAGAATCATTACAGTGTAATCTAGATTATTGACTCTAGTGCAAGTGGGAGACTGAAGGAAATATGCCCTAGAGGCAATAATAAAGTTATTATTTATTTCCTTATAATCATGATAAATGTTTATTATTCATGCTAGAATTGTATTAACCGGAAACATAATACATGTGTGAATACATAGACAAACAAAGTGTCACTAGTATGCCTTTACTTGACTAGCTCGTTAATCAAAGATGGTTATGTTTCCTAACCATGAACAATGAGTTGTTATTTGATTAACGAGGTCACATCATTAGTTGAATGATCTGATTGACATGACCCATTCCATTAGCTTAGCACCCGATTGTTTAGTATGTTGCTATTGCTTTCCTCATGACTTATACATGTTCCTATAACTATGAGATTATGCAACTCCCATTTGCCGGAGGAACACTTTGGGTGCTACCAAACGTCACAACATAACTGGGTGATTATAAAGGAGCATTACAGGTGTCTCCAAAGGTAGATGTTGGGTTAGCGTATTTCGAGATTAGGTTTTGTCACTCCGATTGTGGGAGAGGTATCTCTGGACCCTCTCGGTAATGCACATCACTTAAGCCTTGCAAGAATTGCAACTAAATGAGTTAGTTGCGGGATGATGTATTACATAACGAGTAAAGAGACTTACTGGTAACGAGATTGAACTAGGTATTGGAATACCGACGATCGAATCTCGGGCAAGTAACATACCGATGACAAAGGGAACAACGTATGTTGTTATGCGGTCTGACCGATAAAGATCTTCGTAGAATATGTAGGAGCCAATATGGGCATCCAGGTCCCTCTATTAGTTATTGACCGGAGACGTGTCTCGGTCATGTCTACATTGTTCTCGAACCCGTAGGGTCCGCACGCTTAAGGTTACGATGACAGTTATATTATGAGTTTATGCATTTTGATGTACCGAAGTTAGTTCGGAGTCCCGGATGTGATCACGGACATGACGAGGAGTCTCGAAATGGTCGAGACATAAAGACTGATATATTGGAAGCCTATGTTTGGATATCGGAAGTGTTCCGGGTGAAATCGGGATTTTACCGGAGTACCGGGAAGGTTACCGGAACCCCCCGGGAGCTAAATGGGCCATGATGGGCCTTAGTGGAAAAGAGAAGAGGCAGCCCTACATGGGCTGTGCGCCTCCCCCTTCCCCTAGTCCTATTAGGACTGGGAGAGGTGGCCGGCCCCCTCTCTCTCTTTTCCCCCTCCGCGAATCCTATTCCAACTAGGATTGGGGGGGAGGGGGAATCCTACTCCCAGAGGGAGTAGGACTCTCCTGGCGCGCCTCCTATGGCCGGCCAGCCTCCCCCCCTCTAGTCCTTTATATACTGAGGCAGAGGCACCCTAGAACACACAAGTTGATCCACGTGATCTATTCCTTAGCCGTGTGCGGTGCCCCCAGCCACCATAGTCCTCGATAATACTGTAGCGGAGTTTAGGCGAAGCCCTGCTGCTGTAGTACATCAAGATCGTCACCACGCCGTCGTGTTGACGGAACTCTTCCCCGACACTTTGCTGGATCGGAGTCCGGGGATCGTCATCGAGCTGAATGTGTGCTCGAACTCGGAGGTGCCGTAGTTTCGGTGCTTGATCGGTTGGATCCTGAAGACGTACGACTACTTCCTCTACGTTGCGTCAACGCTTCCGCAGTCGGTCTGTGTGGGTACGTAGACAACACTCTCCCCTCTCGTTGCTATGCATCACATGATCTTGCGTGTGCGTAGGAATTTTTTTGAAATTACTACGAAAGCCAACACTTTTCTATATGAAGGAGAACATTTTTCTTAAGCACTACAAGAAATATGTTCCTCTATGATGGATTTTTTTTGTTTTTTTTGAAAACATGAGTACACCTAATAAAGTGAATTTTACCGATAAATTGTGCAAGATTTTAATGCATTAATTTCCAAATGTTCATGTAATTAAAAAGGTGTTCAATCACTTTAAATAACATTTTTTGTATAATTTTTAAAAGTGTTCATTTAGTTTTTAAAAATTGGTCACACAATTTAAAGAAGATGTATTCATTAGTAAGTGTGTACATTTCTTTGAAACAACAATAAATAGAAGCGAACTGAGGGTAGCTAAGATGATTAGGTTCCTTGTGGTGGTACCAATCCACCGAGGTTCAATTCCTAGACTTGGCACCGATGGTCGCACTTCCCTAGATATATTTCAGCCGTTCCGGTGATGTGTGCTCGTGGGAGGAGACGTTCCCATCACCTACGAATGCATCAAAACCCCAGAAAAGAATAAAAACCAGAAGAAAAACAGAACTCCAAATTGAAAAAAATGTAATATTCAAATAACACAATGCACAAAATCAAAAATACTATGTACCACCTATGGCGAATGCTTTGGGATATATTTCTTGGTGTGAGACACACCATGCCTACGGGACAGGCCCAAGAAGCGGTTTTGGGAAGCTTCTAGAGAACGGTTCGGGAAACACCCTGGCCGGTATTGGCTGGTCTTCGGAAGGTACTGTGTTGTTTCTTCTTTTCTCTATTGGTTTTTCATCGAGGTTTCATTTTACATGCTGGTTTTATTTTATTTTCTTTCACTTTTGAAATACATGTCGCCTTTTATTGAATACACGTTGAATATTTTTTTTATACTGCTTGAATCTTTTAGATATACTTCACACCTTTTTAAAATACATGTTGAGCATTTGTAAATTGCACATTCAACATTTTTAAAAACACATTGTACATCTTTTAATTGCATGGCGAACATTTTTAAACACAGTTTGAACTTCTTGCAAAAAATTACGAAACATTTTTTAAAAACATGCAACCAGTATTTTATATGTTATGAACATTTTTGTAAAGATTGCGAGACTGAATTGTTTCATTTCAGTGAACATTATTTTAAAATGTCAATATTTTCAAATCCGCAATTTTCTATGAAATATCATGATTTTTCTTTGTAAATTACACAGACAACTTTTTATATTTTCATGCATTTTTTAAGATGGTGTAACGAACACATTTTTAAACGTGTGAACATTTTTTGAACTACACGAACATGTTTTCCAATGGTAAGAATAATTTTCAAAATTGTACGAATAGACTTTCATATGCACAAACATATATTCTAATGTGCACCGAGAGTTTTCATAATCGGAGAAAGTTAATTTTATATATGATACATATTTGGAATATTTCAAAACATAAATGAAATAGAAAAAGGAAAGGAGAAAACGACAGAAAGAGACGAGCAAACGTAAGAACGTCGAAGCTTGAGACCGAGGCACGCATTTCCTTTTTAACACGCTTACATCAAGTTGTCATTGACACGCATAGGATAGCCACTAACAGACATTAAATGGCCCACCATTTAGAGCTACATATGTGGTGAGAATCCCGGTTTTAGGAACTTTCTGAAAGTTTCCTGAGTGATTTTGAGAACCTTCTAGAAGGTTTTTAGACCGTTTTTTCTATTGTTTTGATTGGTTTTGGGTTTTCTTTTTGTTTCAGTTTTTCTTTTCTTTTTCATTTTTTAGTTTCCTACCTTTTGTATTTTATTTTCTATTCTTTTATTTTTCCTTTTCAAAATTTCACAATTTAGTAAATTATTTGCATTCCAAAAAAGTTTGCAGATTCGAAAATAATGTTTGTGTTTACAAAAAATGTTCAGAAATATAAAAATTCGTTCATGGTTTGACAAAATATTCTCATTTTGAAAAACTACTTGCTTTAAAAAAACAAAATCCAAATTCAATTTTCCTCAAAATGTTTAAATTTTTGAAAAAACATTCTCATTTTTACACTTTGTTCATGTTTTCATAAAATATTTGTAGAATGCAAAAACTTTATGAAGTTTTAATAAATTGTTTGAAATTTCAAGTTTTGTTCATCTTTTCAAAATCATGTTGTAATAAAAAATCACGATTAAAAAATGTTCTCAATTTTATCTAAATATTTTTCTCTACAGTAACTCAAGCTGGTTCGCTACACATGATCAACATTTTTTCAAATACTTGTTCAACACTTTTCAAATACTTGTTCAACATTTTCCAAACACTTGTTCAAAATATATATGATCAATGTTTTTAAAAATTCTTGTTCAAAATTTCAAATATTTGTTATCATTTCTTGAATGTTTGATTAACATTTTTTAAATCCTTGTTCAACATTTTTCAAATACATGTTCAACATTTTTAAAACGCTTGATTAATTTTTTTTCAAATACTTATTCAACATTTTTCCAGATGCATGATTAACATTTTCAAATAATTTTTCAATTTCTATTGAATACTTTATCAACATTTTTCAAATAGTTGTTCAAAATTTCTCGCAATGCTACATTAACATTTTTCAAATACTTGTTCAACATTTTTCAACTACATGTTCAATATTTTTTTTGAATGCTTGATAATATTTTTCAAATACTTGTTTAACATTTTTCAAATACTTATCCAACATTTTTGAAATGTTTTGTGAGTTTTTTGCAATATATATTTAAAATATTTGAGAGTATAAACGAAATTGCAAAAATAAAACAAAAAACAAAACAGAAAACGTAAAACGTCAAAAAAAAGACAGAAAAACAGACTGTGACCTCGCTCGCGCGTGGGCTGACCCATATTGGTTGCCCGAGTCGGGAGTTATAGTCGCTGAATGCGAGGAATAGGGGCTCCCATAAAGAGCGGCAGATAGGACTCGAGTGCCAAAAAACATGAAATATTGGAAAGTTTTGGCTCCAGGGAGCATATGCTCCTGAAAAAACATGTAATTCACAATAATAAATAAATAAATCTGAATTTTCTGTAGATGTTCATGTTCGTGTAGCAAGCCTGCTTGACAATTTTCATGTGAAACGGGATAACGCTTCTTTATTGGTAAAAAACAAAATTAAAAGTAACATTTGGTGTTTGATTTTTTTGTTTTGTTTTTTGTACAAGTCATAATGCTTAACCATTTCCCCTAAAAATTTGCTGGTAGTATTTGGATGTGATCATGAACACATTTTTTCTTCCCGATTTTTGTGACATTAAAAAAGAACATTTTTCACGCGCAGGAGCATGTGCTCCCAAATGCCAAACTAGATTTCCATAAAATATTGTATTTTTCAATACTACCTTTTTTATAATACTTTACTGCCAAACAAAACCTTACTCTACTGGTCACCAGTGTGATCTAAGTTTTTCTTGGTTTTGTGCGTTGACCATGTACTGCTCGTCTGTGTGGACCATCCAAAGACCATTGATTTTCAGCTTTTACCTTCTGTTGATTCGATTCCTTCTTTTATTTTATATGTTATTGTTTCTCTCTTTTCATTTTATTTTTTATTTCATGTTTTTCTGTTTCTTTTTTACATATTATTTTTCATTTCCCCCTATGTTTTTTATTTATTTCCATTTTATTTCTTTGTTCTTGTTTTATTTCTTTATTTGTTTTCTTTTCCTGTTTTTCTTTCCTTTTCCTTTTATTTTATCCATTTCTTTTTTACTTTTTGTTTGCCCTTTTTTAGTTTTATTTAACTACTAACAATGTAAAACCTAATGCATATATATATATATATATATATATATATATATATATATATTTCATACTTGAGCGTTTTCATATGCATATGAAACATTTTTTAATTAACACAATGACCATTTTTAAATTTATGTTCAACACTTTGTTAATACAAGCTGAAATTATTTTAATACATGTTGATTGTTTATACACTCTTTGGAGATATTTTTAATACACATTGAATATCTTTTCTCATGCATGACGAACATTTTTTCATATACCTGAACCATTTCTGAATGCAGGCTGAACTTGTTTAAATAAATATTGAACATTTTTTAAACTACATGAAAGAATTTCTTAACCCAAAATATTGTTTCCAAGTATTTTTTAGAAAATAAATAAAATAGCAAAAAAGGGTGAACATGTATATATAATGATAAATAAATAGAAAAATACCAAAATAAGAAAAGGCATTTATCACACTTATCGTTCAATTAATTTGACAAAAAATTCTCAATCCATGTCAACGGTACAACCCAACAAAAGTGGGCTTAATGCCATGGCCAACAAGGAAAAGAAGGACACAAATCTTCCATAGAATACATTCCTTCAAATATAAGTAAATCTTAATAGCTAGTAGGAATGACACAGTTACATGAGCCAGTTATCGTCCTTCTAGTGCCGTAAGGCTCACGCCATTGGCAGAGTTTTCCAGGTCTTCTGTCGCATCACTGGTTTCGTAATTTATCTGCGCGAAATACATAGGTTGCCTCGGCGCTGCGCGAGGCATGGCTTCACTGTCGAGCATGGACACAACGGATGACATGTGAGGCCTAGCACCGGAGCTGTCCTGGACACACAAGAGCCCAACATGGATGCACTTGGACACTTCATCAAGCGAGTAGCTCTCCGTGACGGCTGGGTCCACGAAATCCTCCACTTTGCCATCTGCCCACAAGTTCCATGCCTGAAACATAATGGCAAAATTTGTAATTTATATTTGCTAATACTGCATTTCTTGTTGAGTTATTAGAATCTGAAGCATTTTTCATAACACAGTATGTGACACTTACAAATGATATGAGATTTGAAAAGTCCATCACAAGATGATGTGGTGAACTGATCTTTAATCCACTTACAATCTCTAGTAGCAAAATACCAAAGCTGTAGGTGTCCGACTTGACGGAAAAAATGCCCTCCATCGCATACTCAGGCGACATGTACCCGTTGTTTGAAAATTTTGAGCTATTTCAGGCTTATAAATTAAATTTTCAGACCAAGGACTGGTTGAAGAAGTACTTACTACGTGCCAACAACTCGTCTGGTACTTTCTTGTTGTTCGTTGCCCCCAAAGATCCTTGCCATTGCAAAATCTGATATTTTTGGGTTCATCTCCACGTCTAGCAGGATGTTGCTTGGCTTGAGGTCTCTATGGATTATAGTCGTTCTCGAATCTTGGTGGAGATACATAAGTCCTCTAGCTACCCCTTTGATTATGTTGAACCTCTTTGGCCAATCAAGCATAAACTTCCTTGCAATATCTGCCAAGAACAGGACATGCATTTACATGAGTGCAAGGCATAAGCCGTTCAGACAAGTAAGTTTGCTTCGTCAATTCGAGATTACTTTCGATAGTATGGGATTAGAAGTTTAGAACATACCAAAAAGAAACTGTTCCAGGCTTTTGTTGGGTAAGTATTCATAAATAAGCAACTTCTCATCCTCATGAATACAACAGCCAAGAAGTCTAACTAGATTCTTGTGCTGCAATTTGGCAATAAGAACCACTTCATTTCTAAAATGCTCTATCCCCTAATCAGAACCCTTGCTAAGCCTTTTAACAGCAACTTCCTTTCCATCTTCTAGTATTCCCTGTGTGATTTCATAATTATTGAAACAGATTTTCCAATGTTGTAATTAATTGACAAAGTCAAAGTTCTAAAACCTTATAGACTTTGCCAAAACCTCCTTTTCCAAGTACGTTTGTGTCATGGAAACTGTTTGTTGCAGCAGCAATGTCTTCGAACATAATAGACTGGAATTCTAAATTTTGATCCCAAACTTCTTGCGAAGTGCTCAGGTGTTTCAGGGCCAGTTTTTTCAGGGTTTCCTTGTTTACTTGTATCCCTGCAGAAATATCAGTAACATCAATACTCAACACTTTTACATGAAAGATCATATCAGAGTAAACTGGAGTCCCTTGTTCTACCTTTTTGCTTGCATATGCAGACGAGATATATGCATGTGAGTGTCAGCAGGAATGTTATAACTGGAAGTGCGATCTTGAATACCACACTGACACCGCTCTTCGTGGTGTTTACTGCAGAACTGTGTTCTGTGAAGGAGATGATAGCATAGATTGAATGAGTATAACATGTGAGAGTATGAATTTATCCTTTTCTCAATGAGTATAACATAGCATCAGTTTACTTGAATTCGTATATAATACCAAAGCAGATATTGAAAATCTATCTCAATCCATCAAAGTTTTAAATGACATGCTATATCAGTGCTATAGTGTTTGGTGGGACATCACGCTAACGACGTCGTGTACAACTTAGCGGCTTTAGCGCGCTATAGCGCCATTTAGTACGCTAGTGAGGCTGCCACTATTCCTCATATCCCATTATTTAAAACTTTGATCTCAATATAATTACAGATTTTGTTTCAAAAGTTAAAATTTGCATCCATAGATTCATTATTATTCTCAATCAAAGTAGACATAGGCATATCATTAGGATCAGTAGGAGCACTCTTATTAGCAAACAATTTCATAAGTCCATCCATCTTTCCACTCAAAACATTAATCTCTTCAATTGCATGCACTTTTTTACTAGTAGATCTTTTAGTGTGCCATTGAGAATAATTAACCATAATATTATCTAGGAGTTTGGTAGCTTCTCCTAAAGTGATTTCCATAAAAGTGCCTACCGCGGCCGAATCTAAAAGATTTCTAGAAGCAAAATTCAATCCGGCATAAAAATTATGTATAATCATCCATAAATTCAAACCGTGTGTAGGGCAATTACGTATCATTACTTTCATCCTCTCCCAAGATTGTGCAACATGTTCATGATCAAGTTGCTTAAAATTCATAATATCGTTTCTAAGAGAGATGATCTTAGCGGGAGGAAAATACTTAGAGATAAAAGCATCTTTGCACTTATTCCATGAATCAATACTATTTTTAGGCAAAGACGAAAACCAAGCTTTAGCACGATCTCTAAGCGAAAACGGAAATAGCTTAAGTTTAACAATATCATTATCCACATCTTTCTTCTTTTGCATATCACACAGATCAACAAAGTTGTTTAGATGGGTAGCGGCATCTTCACTAGCAAGGCCAGAAAACGGATCTTTCATGACAAGATTCAGTAAAGCAGTATTAATTTCACAAGATTCAGCATCTGTAAGAGGAGCAATCGGAGTGCTAATAAAATCATTATTGTTGGTATTGGCAAAGTCACACAATTTAATATTATCTTGAGCCATCGTGACAAGCGAGCAATCCAACACACAAGCAAACAAGAAACATGCAAAGAGGCAAATAGAAAAAGAGAAGGGGAACAGAAAAAGAGGGCGAATAAAACGGCAAGGGTGAAGTGGGGGAGAGGAAAACGAGAGATAAATGGCAAATAATGTAATGCGAAGGATAAGAGTTGTGTTGGGTACTTGGTATGTCTTGACTTGGCATAGATCTCCCCGGCAACGATGCCAGAAATCCTTCTTGCTACCTCTTGAGCAGTGCGTTGGTTTTCTCTTGAAGAGGAAAGGATGATGCAGTAAAGCAGCGTTCTCAGTTTTTAAGAACTAAGGTATCAATTCAGTAGGAGACCACGCGCGACTCACCTCGTACCTACACAAACAAATAAGAACCTCGCAACCAACACTATAAAGGGGTTGTCAATCCCTTCACGGCCACTTGCAAGAGTGAGATCTGATAGAGATAATAATAATAAGATAAATATTTTTGGTATTTTTATGATAAAGATTGAAACTAAAGATTGCAAAATAAAATAGATTGGAAACTTGTATGATGGAAAATAGACCCAGGGGCCATAGGTTTCACTAGTGGCTTCTCTCAAGATAGCATAAGTATTACGGTGGGTGAACAAATTACTGTCGAGCAATTGATAGAAAAGCGAATAATTATGACAATATCTAGGCATGATCATGTATATAGGCATCACGTCCGCGACAAGTAGACCGAAACGATCCTGCATCTACTACTATTACTCCACACATCGACCGCTATCCAGCATGCATCTAGAGTATTAAGTTCATAAGAACAAAGTAACGCCTTAAGCAAGATGACATGATGTAGAGGGATAAACTCATGCAATATGATATAAACCCCATCTTTTTATCCTCGATGGCAACAATACAATACATGTCGTTTTCCCTACTGTCACTGGGATCGAGCACCGTAAGATTGAACCCAAAGCTAAGAACTTCTCCCATTGCAAGAAAGATCAATCTAGTAGGCCAAACCAAACTGATAATTCGAAGAGACTTGCAAAGATAAACCAATCATACATAAAAGAATTCAGAGAAGAATCAAATGTTGTTCATAGATAATCTGGATCATAAACCCACAATTCATCGGATCTCGACAAACACACCGCAAAAGAAGATTACATCGAATAGATCTCCAAGAGAATCGAGGAGAACTTTATATTGAGATCCAAAGAGAGAGAAGAAGCCATCTAGCTACTAGCTATGGACCCGAAGGTCTGAAGTAAACTACTCACACATCACCGGAGAGGCCATGGAGTTGATGTAGAGGCCCTCCGTGATCAATGCCCCCTCCGACAGAGCTCCGAAAAAGGCCCCAAGATGGGATCTCTCGGGTACAGAAGGTTGCGGCAGAGGAATTAGGTTTTCGTGGTGCTCCTCGATGTTTGCAGGGTACGTGGACTTATATAGGAGGAAGAAGTAGGTCGATGGAGCAACGAGGGGCCCACGAGGGTGGGGGGCGCGCCCAGGGGGTAGGCGCCTCCTGCCTCGTGGCCTCCTCGATTGTTTCTTGACGCCCACTCCAAGTCTCCTGGATCACGTTTGTTAAGAAAATCACGTTCCCGAAGGTTTCATTCCGTTTGGACTTCGTTTGATATTTCTTTTCTGTGAAACATTCAAATAGGCAAAAAGAACAACAATTTGGGTTGGGCCTCCGGTTAATAGGTTAGTCCCAAAAATGATATAAAGGTGTAAAATAAAGCCCATTAACATCCAAAATAGATAACATAATAGCATGGAGTAATCAAAAATTATAGATACGTTGGAGACGTATCAGTGTGTCGCCCCAAGGCTAGTGGAGGTCTGGGCGTAATCAATCTCCGCATTCAAGGAAATGATTTGTTGTTAAAATATCTACACAAATTTTACAATGGCTGGGACACACCTTGGGTGCAACTAAGTTGGGAGACATATTACACGGATCAAATCCCATATGCTGCTGATCCATGCGGATCATTCTGGTGGAGGGATGTGGCCAAGTTAATGCCAACATACAGAGGTATCTCGATGGCAAACTTGGGAAATGGCCGCAACGTTCATGATTGCATTCTCTGTGGCCTGCAAATTGAAGAAAGATTGGAACAACTATTCTTCGACTGCCATTTCAGCTCTGACTACTGGTCCCACCTTGGCCTCTCTTGGCACCCTGGTAACTCAAGATTACAAAACGTTTCTAAGGCAAAGGAAGACTGGAATCGGCCACTCTTTATGGAGCTATTTTTGCTGGCCGCTTGGAGTATATGGAAGGAACACAACAACAAGCATTTCAGGGGGGTCACACCCTCGAAAACATCCTGGCTGGACAGGCTTAAGGCTGACTTCTCCCTTCTCATTCATAGGGTTAGGGAAGAACAAAAGCAATCCATCTCACTCATCCTAGCCTCCTTATAACTTAACTTTCTCATGCCTCCCCCAAAGGGGGATGGATTGTAAATACCATGTACAGTATTTTTAACCTTTTTTAATATATACACAGTGGGAGGTACTCCTATTGTTTCTGGTAAAAAAAGAAGCTAAAATATGAACATCTGAAAACTGAGAAAACTAAACAGATGAAAGTAAAAAAAATCAAGCTATGTTTGTTCTCAACATAGATATGTTAAGATTTAGAGGGAATTCTAAATAAATTTGTATGTTATAGTTAGGTAGTTGTGGTCTTGTATGATATGGTTTTAAACTTAGATAAATTTGAGTGCAATTTATATTTACCCCTTGCAACAAATCGAACCATAAACTGCATCTATTGATGAATAAATACCACACCCACGTCAGGTGATACCCGGTTTCCTGGTAATTTTCATGCCCGTGATAAGTCACGCTAGATCCATTGTAAAATGGAAGCCCGTCTAAAATACAAGGCATATAAGTTTTTCTTAGGGCATCTCCAACAGCAACCAACAAAAATCCTTCCGCATCCGTCTGTGAACTGGGGGGAGCCAGTCCACGGATATGGATGCGGAAGGTCGACATCCAATGCTAGCCGCATACATTTCAAACTCTTTTTCAACAAACTGGATGAAATTTATGCAAACACGGCCGAATTTCATACAAACATGATGGATTTCATACAAACCGGATGAAAACGGTTACATTTTGGACATATTTTCAACTAAAAAGCTAAAACTATGTGCACGTACGGTCACGCGGAGCTCCATTCCCACGACACGAATACATTATGCTAGTCTACGGCCGGCCGCGATGGCTCCCTAAGGTTTTTGGGATTCTAGAGTATTTATAGAGGCGGAGGTAGGTCAAGGGGGTGCCCGTGGGCCCCACTACTCACCAGGACGCGTGGGAGGCCCCTGACGCGCCCTGGTGACTAGTGGGCCCCAGGAGCGTCCCCTCGTGCCCTCCAGAAGCTCCCTAGGTGTCTTCCTGCCAGAAAAAAAATGTACAAAATATTTCGTGGCATTTGGTATTGATATTTCGCAAAGTAAAAAAACAGCAACTGACACTGGGCATTATGTCAATATGTTAGTCTTAAAAATGATATAAAGTTGCTAGTAAATGTATATAAAACATTCAGGATTGATAATATAACAACATGGAACAATAAAGCATTATAGATACGTTGGAGGCGTATCAACTTACCCCACTTTGTCTCCGGTTTACTGGAGAAATCACGTCGGAACCGCCCCGCAGACTGATACAGGTCAGAGTTGGATGGCTTTCGTGGTCCGGACGGTTGCAGAGGTTTGAGGGTCGGCGTTGGAGATGCCCTTACGTCAAAGTGTAGCAAATTTGACCATATTTGTAGAAATAATCTTTTAGTCTTAAACTTAAAAAAACCAACAAAACTTTGACTCTAGACAAAAATTATGCACCTTAGATTTTGAAATCTTTAAACTTGATCAACCATTCATAACTTCGATTTTGGAAGAAACTTATACACCTAGTATATATTTTGAAAAGGGGTGAGTGCAGTAGTACTATTGAAGAGAAAGAAGTTTCCTAGGTCAATTCTCTCGCTCACCGGACCCAACCACGCAGGATTCCTATGAGTGGTGCGTGTGCATAGATCGAAAAAAGCTGCCGTCGGCAAATCGACGAGCAAGCGGGGGAGCTGCTGCTGCATGCCCTGCGCAGACGCGTCACGTGCCCCATCGTGGGATCACGCATAAATTCTGTTTGCAACTTGCATGACTGACCATCGATCTGTAGTCGCTCTTATCTAATCATTCTCCCGTCGCCGTCGAGCTCCAGCTTATTCCTCTTGGATTTGCAGCCAGCGCACGTGCTGTACAGTCCGGGGCTCCTGCCGGCAACGAAGGGATGCAAAATCGTCGTGGATTCGGTCGCTGGTTTCCCCCGGCGGTGCGATATATTCAAGAATGTGCGGCGATTGGAACAGTCATGTCCTGACGATGGTGCCAAAATTACGTACTATGCATCTTGTGTATATATCGCACCACCGTCTGGGTACATGGTCACTGGTCAAGAGAAGGTCTTTCTTTCTGGCCCAAAAAGATCTGGTAGATATAGCAGTCACCCGGGTTCATTTCATACTAGGTAGCACCATGGGTGGTGGGCTAGCCAGCCTGAGTTTTATCTTTATTTAAAATTGATGTCTAGTTTTCTGTAGACATTATTCATTTTTGAAATGGGTCAAATTCATTGCCCGATTTGGATTACCCATTACTCTTGCCGTTCCATAATATAGTGCATATATATTTTCTAAAAAGTCAAGCTTTGTAAGTTTTGACCAAGTTTACTGAGAAAACTATTTATATCTACAATACAAAATATATAAAATACTAAAGTATGTCTTATGATGTACTATCTCAGAATACGTATTTGCTATTCTAGATGTATTTTTTTCTCTCTACAAACTTGCTCAAAGTTTAACTTCTCAAAAAATATATACGCACTGCATTGTGAAATGGAAGGAGTATTAACGTTGATATTTATCCTTTTTGTTGTTGTCTCGGACTATGTTTCAAATTTAGATTTGAAATGATATAATATGGTTAGATACTCCTTTCTTGTTTATTGGGCTCATCTTACAAATCACATCAACTAAGGATGAACTACTTATGTGCTAGACAACACGTTAATGCTACATGCATGACTCTCTTGCTCCTTCATGCATCGGTATATTATACATTGAGAACAAAAATCTGACAGAATTTAATATGGACATAGCTATATATGCATGTTCCGAATACAATGAGCCTTAGAATTATTATCTTTTTATGTTTGAGATATGCCCTCTAAACCGGAAGGGGGGATTATATGTTGTGTTCATCCATTAATATATAGAAGTCTTCTGAAGCGTTAAGCCCTGCTACGGAGAATAGTGCAATCGGTGTACCAGGAGCTCTAGTGCAAACATGTATGGTTTCCTGGAGAAACGACCAAATGAGAGATGATGTTGAAGTTCGTTACTTTACCTGGATCATAAGTGTGTACCAAAGAAGTTTGATCAATGAATTGATTCCGGTAGGCGTTGGACTAAGTATGTGGTTTTTCTTTCCACCGTATATCCAGCTTCGGTCCATTATGTAGGTAGCACATACGACTATAACATTACTAAGACAAAAAAAACTATACAAACCTCAATTTCTCCTCCCTCTCCACTCCCCAGTTTTGCCAACTACCCATTTTATACCAAATTCCTATATATCTAAGAAAGACCTAAGGTTCCCTGTTTCACCTCCTAGATTTACACTCGACCCTTTGTCCAAGTTCCTCCCATTTTCCCTTTTGGTCCCCGCCCCTTTTGCTTTTTCTCACCTGTTTTGATGGAAAACCGCCTCAACCGGTCCACATCTTATTGAATTTAAATAAAAATTTCTTTGGTAAGTCAATAAATGTTTACCAAATAAAATCCTTTTTAAACACTTTTATTAACAATAAATAGGACATGAATCACATACTACTAATCTACTAGAATATTTATGTCCCCATTGCAATGCACGGGCAAATATCTAGTACTCCCTCCGTTCCAAAATAAGTGTCTCAACTTTGTACTAACTTTAATACAAAAAATTGTATTAAGGTCAAGACATTTATTTTGGGACGGAGGGAGTATATCATAAACATAAGTAAAATAACAAAATATTGCCCCTCTCCCACAAATCTACCCCACCCCACCCTCAATACTTCCCATCTCTAGCATAAACTACCCAAATACATAATCAGAGAAAAAAAATACAAGAATTGGCAATAGTCAAAATTAGTAACTTTGGACACCAAGAAGTAGTTGGTGTACAATCAACACCCAAAGTGCTCAAATGGTGAAAATTCGACACAAGGCCGCCAAGTTGCGGTGCTTTCTGGGAAACATATCAGATTCTGGAGAAGCATGCAGTTGTGGGTTGAACTTAAGTAGCTCGAAGGATCAATGATGGGCGGGTACCGAACCACCTAGCTGGGATCTAGAGAGTATATAGCATCTTGTTGAGAGTGTTTTGTTGGGCCACTTGTTTAGCTGTGGTGTTTCATGCATCAAGTGTGGTTTTCCTGATCGGCTTTTGCCTGGTTCTCTGTTAATTAATTAGGAAACTCTCTTCTTCTTAATTAATCGATGAGGCTCTTTTGCCTCTGTTTTGGAAAATATAGCAGGTTATCGGCCAATTAAGGTAGCCATCAAAGGTAGTTAGGAAGCAAAGACGGTCGCCCACATGAGGTCCCTAAATTAACCCATTCAAATTGTATTATAAGTGGCCGATAAAACCATGAGAGACAATTTCTCACACAAGACCCATTTTAAAGCACAATCATGGAACATGCATCACAAACAGTTCTTCCTCTAGGCTTATGGCTCACGATTTCCTCGGCCGTCCCGTATGTAATAGAATGTATCATATGTAATAGAGTGTATCATAGGCGCGCCATTAGAAATATCGTCATGTCAAAACTTGTGCTGCTTTGTACTATTGAAAGAACTACAGAATGCCGAATTCTCGGTTGTCTAAGAACTTATTGAACCCCAGTCGAGCACATAGCCCATTGGATCCATTTTGCTGAATTTTGCTAGGGTTATTTTGATGGTGATTGCTAGCTTAATTTTGTACCATATTCACTAAGATCTAGCAAAATCTCAGTTGCCTGAGAGATAGGCATGCCTGAGAAATTGTAACGTGTAACAGGATGATCAGCGTCATATGGAATAGCATAGAGGTTAGTAGATATGTTTGTATGCCCCTTGTTGGTAATTGATTTCTCAATATTTCATTTTTTAAACGGAAGCATAAGATTTGCCTCATCTATTAAATAATGAGAGAATAGAGTTTAGAGTTTTACAACACCCACAGGTACAGCATGGGAAT
The DNA here is from genome assembly GCF_018294505.1 of Triticum aestivum. Lineage (NCBI taxonomy): Eukaryota > Viridiplantae > Streptophyta > Magnoliopsida > Poales > Poaceae > Triticum > Triticum aestivum. Next base: position 754,598,790 of record NC_057797.1, on the reverse strand, counting down.
TACTCGCCCACAAGAATATCTCCTAATTTTTTTGCGCCCACGGTCACCAAAAGCTTGGCGGTGAGTAGGACGGTCGTTGGCACACTCTTATGACGGAATACCCGTGCATTTCTTTCATTCCAAATGGTCCACGAGACAAGCATGGTGAGAGAAGTCAAAGCTTGCCGATTGGGGTTGCGATTGTCAGTTCTCTTGTCCCACCATTCGTAGAAGGATTCATCCATGTGCCACTCGGATGTATCCATGTGTGCGAGACCAAGCCTCTCAATGAGAGACTTCCATATCCGAATCGTAAAGCAGCACTTGAAGAAAATGTGGGCACCCGTTTCTTGCTCCCTATTGCAAAGCTTGCGGAGGCCACAATTTGGCCAACCTCATTGCTATAAATGATTGGCTGTCCAAATCCTATCTTGCATTGCCAACCACGCAAAGAATATAACATCTGGAGGTGCCCATGCCTTCCAAACCATACAGTCAAAAGGGGAAGGACTCAAGCCTAGAATTGAGCCTTGTGTGCGGTGACCGCCGTGTATATCCCATCATTCGCGTGCTTCCAGACGATGGTATCTTCGATTTGCTCATGAAGGTGGACATCATTTATTTTTTTGCGAATACGCAAAGATTGCGTATCTTTTCATTGATAGAAAGAGAAGAATGAGTACAACAAGAGGTACAACTCATGACATGAACGCAAAGAGGCATGAACATGGTGCCCGGAGCATAGAGAGACAGGGTGCTCAGCCCGAATAGAGTAAGGAACACAACTAAACCCACCAAGCCTAAAACTAGAGGAGCAGACCGAAGCAGCATGACGTCAAACATCTTCAAATCCAACACCGGGGACACCACGAGCGAGCAAGATGAGGCCTTCAAGAAGGGGGAATGACGTAGTGATGCCGCCGCCATCCGATCCGGTGAACCGGACCTAGGGTTTCCCCTGATGCTCGTAGAGGGGCACGGATAAAAGCCTTGGCAGCCCCTCCAGAAAGGAAAACGACACCCGCGAGCGTCGTCGCTGCCAGCATCGGCAAGCCGAGCATGGATTTCGCCTGGCCTGAGTCCGAGCGATCCCAAAGCCACCAGGTCAAGATCCGAAGATGCCGGAGCCAACCTGCACATCGACTGAAACCTAGGAAGGGGGGTGGGGCTGCACATGCCGCCAACAAAAACACAAGCTTTGGAGCCGACATGGCTCGTAGGTGGACGGGATCGGAGAGGCAGCGGTGTAGAGAGCCGACGTGGATGGAAGGAAGGCAGCCGACGCAACCAGCAATCCGGAGCCGGAAGAGAACGTGGATCCGTGCTGCCGGAGGCGAAGCCACCTGAACTCCGGCGAACCGAGGCTGGAAGGGACGCAGCGGTTGGTGCACCGGGGCCGAAACCGCGCTGGTAAAGGACGCCGGCAGACCAAGGACACTGGAGAACGCAGGTCCATGGACGTCGGTACCGGAGCGGTGTCGACAAAGATCCACTGCGAAAACTACACCGGACTGGTCGAGGATCGCCGGGACCACACACAAGCAGGGGTCGTCACCGTAGCTCGGAAGAGACGCCGTCGAGGACGGAGGGTGGCCTGCACCGAGGCAGGACCGAGCCCCGGCCAACTCCCCCAAGGGCCTTGCCAACCCAACGGACAACAGCAAGAAGGGGGGCTGCACCAGTGGGGTGGCAGAGGCGGACGGGGGAGGAACACGCGGGCGCGGCCGCGCCGCCGAGCAGGATGGCAGGACGCGGTGCAGCAGCTGGACGGGGAGGGAGTCCGCGGCGCGCCAGATCTGATCTGGGGGCCGGCGGGAGGGAGGGTCCTCAGCGCAAGGGGGCGGGGAGGGGGGCGAGCGCATCCGCCACACACGCCGCAGCCAACCCAGGCCCGGTGTGGCCGCGCCGGCCGACCGGCGGCAGCGATGCGGGGAGGCGGCGACGGAGGAGAGGGACTGCAGCGGGGGAGGGGGTGCCGGTGCAGGAACGAAATCGCCCCGCCGCCGCCATCCCCGGGCGCGGCGCGGCTTCGCCGGCCGTCCCTCCGGCGGCGGCGCAGCGGGTGTACTGGTGGCGGAGGGGAGCTCTCGACGGCGGCGAGGGTTTCCCCCGTGTCGCCAGACACGGGCGACACGGGGGTGGGCGGGGGAGTTCGTTCAGGTTTTTCAGGTGGACATCATTTAGGAGCATCCAAATAGTGAAGAATTCCCGAATGTGGGCGGAGGAGACAACCGCGACTTGGTTGATCTTGAGGATCCAAGCGTTCCCCTTGAGGGCCTCAGGACCTTCCAATTCTTTTCTTTTCGAGGCCTCGAAGATGAGCGGTGCAATATCTTTGGGTTTGCAACCAAGAAGCCACGGGGAGTCCCAAAAAGGCGTTTTGGCGCCATCTCCCACCGTGATAGTCATAGAGGCATAGAAAAACTCAAAGTCCTTATCGGTGCAGGGGTTTCCCAGGCCATTTCATTTTGGAGAACAACAGATTTGGTGGTGACTTGCGAGCCAAAACCCCAACGCTATTTTTGCATTCCAGCTACCACACGGCTTGTGCTGACCCTTAGCGCTAGTTTCCTGTCAAGAATGTATTCCACACTATGTTGAGCAGGAGAATGTTGAAGATGTACTCCAGTAGTTGTATTGGATGTATCTTGTAAGAAGAAAGAAGAATTGTATTTTATTTTTGGCACGGTAGCTTCAGATTTTGTCGAGGTGCAGATTATAACTCCAAACGGCCCCTTTCCACTATCTAGGCCTAAAAGATTGAGATGTACCAGTGCAGAAAGTTATCAGATTCCAAGAAGCCCCTATCCCACTTGGTGCAAAGTGGCAACGATTTTCATTCGTCGGATCACAATCCAAACTCTGTGGCGGCAACATGTCATCCGTCCGATCATAACCGATGGAGCTGCCACAGATTCTACGATGTCGCTCGTCAACACTTTTACAGTCCGGTATCTTTCAGGTACTTGTGATCAGTCTAGGATTGGCGAAAAGGCACACCACACCCCGTATCTTTTGAGCCGTGCTCACACTGAGAACTTGTGCGAGGGGACTTCACCGGGACGCCTATAAATAGCAGTACGTACGCCGAGAGCGGCGGTAGAGCGCACGAGCTCGCCTGCTCCTCCTTGGCGTACCAATGGGACAAGGACACATTGGTACCTGTGTATTGAATGCGATCGTAGGGGAGGAAAAGGTGCACAGCGTGCAACAGTATCATACGGTGACTTGGCTGTTTGATTTAACGACAACAACTTGACGGTACACCGCACCGTTTGGTACAGGACGCAGTTGTTGGTGCATAACGACTGAGAACCAGCGGCTTGGAGCAGTGTTGATGCATGCATGCAAGGGTGGATTCCAGTTTTTCCTTCACGTATGTGGTGAATCTATGTGCATGCACGGCATTGGCTGATGCATGTTTTTTTATCCCTACATGTACTCCATCTGGTCTTGACAAACTCAGGTGTTCTTCGTTGAATGGATGGATTTCAGAGACGACAACTTGACTGACAAAGTTTGACCGCACATCTCCGTGTACACCATGCACAAAGTGAATATCTCGTCCAAAAAATGGTGTACTGTATTTTTGCATTTTTCTACAAATCACACACCAGCAGCCTGAAGTTGTCCCATGAACACTGAGCTCAGTGCAGCGACCTTGTGCATCAGATATTTGGAAACCTTGATGAAGATGTTGGAGTCCTGTACACTGAGTTCATTGACAGGCTTGCTGGTGTGCAAGGAGCCAGCCCAGACACACATGATGTGCCTGTCGTTGCAAGTCCATTTCACCAAGACACACTTGATGTGCCTGTCGTTGTACGTAGCATGTAGTATGTGGGATTTTTTTTTTGCTAGATTTAGGAGATTAAATGGGAGAGAGGCGGATGCAGAATGACTTAATCTAAGGTGTGATCGGTCACTATTCACGGACGCGCCCGCTCGCGTCCGCGGACGTTTGAGGGGTCGGATTTGCAAAGTTCTGTTGTAGATGCTTTAAATTGATTTGCCTGAGGTCCCCATCTACACGTGGGCCGCGACGGCAGTTATTCAATCTTAACAATAGTTCGAATGTTTGGGTCGCGCATGCAACAAAAAATAATGGCAAACGTGTTTATACTTTTCAAAAAGTTAGTGCAAATAAAGAATGTTCATGAATTTCCCAAAAATGTTCATAGTTTAATAAAAATGTTTGCGAATCAGAAAATTTATTCATGAATTCAAAAAGGTTCGCATATTTGAAAAATATTGTTCGCTGATTCAAAAACATTTGTGAATTTGATAAATGTTGGCGGTGAATTCAAATAATGTTCGTGGTTTAAAAAGTGTCTGCGAATACGAAATGTGTTCACGGCAAATTCAAGAAACGTTGGCGAATTCAAAATATGTTCAAGTATTCTAGAAAAATGTTTAAGTATTCAGTTTTTTTGTGAATTCGAATATAGTTTACGAATTCAGAAATGTTAATGAATTCGTCAAGAATTCAGAAACAATTCATGCACACAATTTTTTTCATGAACTCAAACATTGTTTGCAGATTAAAAAATTATATGCGAATTCGAAATATGTTCGCAATGAATTCATAAAATGTCCTTGGTTTCAAACAATCTCCGCGAATACGAAATAAGTTCGTGGCGATTCTAAAAATATCTGTTAATTCAAGATATGTTCAAGTATACTGGAAAAAATGTTCTTGTATTCAGAAAAAGTTCTGAACTCAAATGTTTGTTCATGAATTCAAAAATATTTGAGAATTTGAAATATGTTCACAGAAAATTAGAAAAACGTTCATGAATTCCATAAATGTTCATGGTGAATTCATAAGATGTTCACGAATTCAATAAATGTACGTGCGCAAAATCAAAAAATACTCCTAAATTCATAAAATGTTCACATATTGAAAAACTTTTTGCAAAATAAAAAAATGTTAACGTCTTCAAACAAAATCACGGATTGAAGAAAATGTTCACCACTACAAAAAATGCTCACCAATTTGAAACATGTTGGCGGCAAATTCAAAAAAGTTCGGGAATGCAAAAATATGTTCACGTATTCGAGAAAGAATGTTCAAGTATCGAAAAAAGTTTCACAACTGTAATATTGTTCACGAGTTTAAAAAAGTTCGCAAATAAAAAATATGTTCAAGCATTCGAGAAAAATGCTGACATATGGCAGCATGCTCACGTCTTGCTCACGTCATTCGAGAAGACGGAGCTGCTTCGCCTAATCCCCAGCTTGAAGATATTCGCGTGGTATATTGCGAAGGCAGCGTGCTCACGTCATGTTCAAACATTGGAGAAAAATGCTCACGTATTTGCGAAGGCAGCATGCGCTTGAACAGGGCCGCTGGCACAAGACGGAGCTGGCCTCCTGTGCCAGGACGACGTTACGGAGGCTCTGCTGAATAACTCAGTGCAATAGTAAATCAATATCTGGCCCACTGACGTAATGGTGCCGGGTCTATCAGAAAAGAACGGTAGACAATACGGGAGCAGGCGAGGACGAGCACTCTTGTGAATTCTCGTACGTACGCCGCTGCATATACCACACCAAGCTTCCACGTAAGGCAGAACTCAAGCATCTAACCTAAACATAAGCAAGGTTAGTTAAGTCGAGCATGGCGTCGAGGGATCCGCTGATCGTGGGGAGGATCGTCGGCGACGTGGTCGACTACTTCGACATGGCGGCGCAGCTGAGGGTGATGTACGGCAACAGGGAGATCACCAACGGGTCCGAGCTGAGGCCGTCGCAGGTGGAGAACCAGCCGACGGTGCGGATCACAGGACGCCGCGGGTCACTCTACACGCTCGTGAGTGGCCATACGTCTCCACGCATGCATCATTTGGTTGCATGAAATCACGCATGCATGCACGTCGTTAGTTTTAACATGCATATGCGTTGCATGACTGACATGCATGTGCCATGTTTCAGGTGATGGTCGACCCTGATGTACCCAGCCCAACTAACCCTTCCCAACGGGAGTACCTCCATTGGTACGTGCATGCTGGCTGATTTAGCTAGCTTTACCCTTAGCTAGGTACCTTTGTTTTTCGTCGTGCATGCCATGCTTGCACTTTGTGTGCTAACCATTTCGTGAGAAAAATATATAATCATTAGTGTATGTATATATTTACTAGTACTGCTATATATACTGGTATATCGGATTAAGCTAATTGCTTCGGTTTAATTTCTTGACTACATTCAGGATGGTGACAGACATACCAGATGGAGGTGACGTGAGCCGCGGTAAGAATCGGATTAAGCTAATTGCTTCGATTTAATTCCGCAAAAAGAAGCTAATTTACAGAGTACATGTACCATGTCAATTATTCTCTCCAACTGCCTTTCCTAGCGAAAAACAGATAGTCAAGTGGGAACCATTAATCAAACTTTTTGCGTGTGTGCATGCCTGCATGCAGGAACCGAGGTGGTGGCGTACGAGAAGCCGCAGCCGACGGCGGGGATCCACCGTGTGGCATTCGTCGTGTTCCGGCAGGCAGCGCGGCAGGCCATCTACGCGCCAGGGTGGCGCTCCAACTTCATCACCAGGGACCTGGCCGAGTGCTACGGCCTCGGTGCTCCGGTGGCCGCCGCCTACTTCAACTGCCAGAGGGAGGGCAGCTGCGGTGGCCGGAGGTACAGGTGAATCGAGCAAGCTGTCTGGCACTACGTAGTACGTACAAGCGCGCGATCGCTCCATCCAAACGTGTCACACTAAATATATAAATAAAGGAATAAATATATGTAGTAAGCTAGATATATAGCTGCTTCAGATACACATACTGTGACACTGTGTAATACTGGCCATCTCGATCGGCAGTACCTACTTGTGCCGGAATATACCGTGTACTTGGTGCATGGCTTAAACATTTAATAATCATAATATACGTGTTGTTGTTGGCAAATGAATAATGCTTTCTCTAATATATATTTTTATATTGTGAAACAATATGTTATGCCCTTGTTCCCTCGGAAAGGAGAACCTCGCCAAACCGGGGGTGTGAGTGTGTGCCAAGTTGATTGTGAAAGTACTAATAACTATTGGATGGTGAGGAAAAAAACCACCCGATCGCAAAAGTATAGCCGAAGGATACCACTTACCACCCAGAGCCATCTATGTTGGTCTAATAACCGTTGATCATAAGTGTCTGCTATATTATCGTAGATGTGTAGACGATCCTTGAAAGTTGCTCATGTGATTTGCTACACAATGCATACAACTCTTTACTAGATCTTTTAATGATTGTATGCTCAATCCCATGTATCTTCCGACATGGTTGTAACTCTTTGTAACTCTAACCGTGATCCATTCCTCTATTCTCATCCTCACTCGACCATGTTCTCATCAATAACCCCCAACATCGCCTACTTTTCCTTCTTCATCTCATCTTCCTACGACGGCACCCCTATAACTGTGCCACTGTGTGAAGGAGATCTAGGCTCTAATGGTCATCGCCACACAAAAGGAGATCAATATTGAGCGGTGGCTGCTGAAACCCTCCTTCACCTCGTCAGACTGGAGCTAGCTGCTACACAAAGGACAATAAAGACACCACCCACTACTTGGAGCAACTACATCAAGGGAGAAGAGAAGCACACTACTATATAAGAGCATCTACAACCAGATTAGGCAAATCCGGGCCCTCAAACGCTCGCGGACGTGTCCGGGTGCGTCCGTGGGCTGGCCGGCGATTCCTCAAATCGCGTCATCCACATCCGTGTATCTCATATCCGATCTTCCATATCCATACTAAACCATGCAACGTCAATCAAACTACTTAAATCATCAAATAGACATAGGCAAGCACAATACGTTCATCAAAAGATTATGAACGGATGTTCAAGAGACCGCCGGAGTTCACACAAATGACGGACAACTTTAAACTACATCTAAGTACTTGAAATTAAACCGAAGAAAGTGGATCTTCATCACTTCCTCGCCGGCCCTTTCCCCTTCCGGTCGCCGTCGCAACTGTAGCTGTCGGCGGCCGGTGGAGGATCGTCCGAGTCGTCGGACGAGGCGCTATGGTCGTCGTCATCGTGGGAGGAGGAGATGATGAATTGAGCAAGCTGGCGGGCTGTACGTTTGGATGGAGCGAGCGCGCTTGTACGTACGTAGAGCCAAATAAACCAATAAATATGTGTGAGCTAGATATATGGCTTCTCCAGACACTAATGTGCAATTCTGCTATCTCGATCGGTAGTACGTACTTGTGCCCGAATTGTACTCGGTGCATGGCTTAAACATTTAATAATCATAATATACATGTTGTTATTGGCAAATGAATAACAATGTGTTATGCTCTTGTTCCCTCGGAAAATGGAGAACACATCCTTCCGGTTCTTATCTCGAAGGAACAATGCGCCTCTGCGCCGGGCCGTCTCATGACTGATAATGTGCTTGTGGCTTATGAATGTGTGCATGCTATCAGAACCAAGAAGAGAAAGAAGCCTCTTTGTGCGGTCAAGTTAGATATGATGAAAGCTTATGATAGGATCGAATGGGTTTTCTTAGAACAAACGTTGAGAAAGTTTGGCTTTGCTTCCCAATGGATTGAGGTGATCATGCGTTGTGTTTCTTCTGCATGTTTTTGTGTCAAACTTAATGGGGTTTTTTCGAGAGCTTTTCTTCTTTCACGAGGTTTGCGACAGGGTGATCCACTGAGCCCTTACCTATTTCTTTTCTGTGCTGAGGGCTTCTCTGCCTTATTGAAGAAAGCTTAGGAGGACCGGATCATTAAAGGGGTGACTTTTGGGAGCACTGGCCCCCATGTCACACATCTTCTTTTTGCAGATGATAGCATTGTCTTTTTGGAAGGCTCACGAGATAACATGGCTGCTCTCAAGGAGATCCTTCGAAAATATGAGCGTGCTTCGGGGCAGAAGGTGAATCTGCAGAAATCTTCTATCTTCTTTGGGAGGGGGTGTCAGAATGATGTGAAAGACCAGTTGAAAACTGATATTGGCATCCAATCCGAGGCACTTAGTGAGAGATATATCAGTCTTCCTACCCAAGTGGGAAGATCAAAGGATGGTGCTTTCAGATATGTGATGGAGAGTTCCAAGGGAAAGGTTACTGGATGGAAGGGACAGGGTTTGTCAAACAAGGCTAGGGAAGTGTTGGTTAAATCCGGACTCCAAGCTACCCCTACGCTCACCATGAGTTGTTTCCACCTCACAAAGAAAATATGCTGGAATCTGACTTCTATCTCCTCAAAATTCTGGTGGGGTGCGAGGAATGGTGAGATGAAGGTGCATTGGATTGCGTGGGACAAAATGTGTACCTCCAAGCGTGAGGGTGGTCTGGGGTTCCGACAACCCGAAGCTTTCAACCAAGCTCTGTTAGCAAAACAAGCGTGGTGTCTCCTCACGATGCCCAATTCTTTGGTCATGAGGGTGCTGAAGGCTCGTTACTTCAAGGATTGTTCTATTTTGTCCGCTACTTGCCCGGCCAACGCTTCCTTCATGTTCAGAAGCTTGTTGCATAGAAGGGACTTGCTGAGGGAAGGGCTGGTTTGGCGAGTAGGGGATGGATCGATCGTCTATTAATATTCACCATGACAAACTGGATCCCGCGGTCTGGTTGCTTGAGACCACTGGGGCAAGCGTTCCTCCCGGGCACGACTAAGGTGGCTCACCTGCTCTTAGATCAGGCAAATGGATGGGATGAGGCCAAAGTTGCAGCCATGTTCTCGCCTTCGGATGCCCGGGATATTCTGCAGATCGCTGTTGGAGGAGTGGGGCTGGAGGACTACCAAGCCTGGAACTACACTAAGAATGGAATTTTCAATGTTAAGTCTGCCTATCACTTGGCCATGTCGAGGAAACTTGCGAGAGCTGGACAGCCAGGCTCGTCGAGTTCAGTGCAGCGACATAAAGGTTACCTTGGCATTTGGAGTACTAATGCTCCGGGGAAAGCTAAAATCCACATGTGGCGACTTGTTCGTAATGGTCTGGCAGTGGGGTCTGAACTACATAGACGCTGGATCAAACCGGGTGTTTTCTGTGTGGCATGCGGCAGGGAAGAAATCATCTATCACAGGTTCTGGGCATGTCAACATTCGTCATTGTTCTGGCAGAAGCTGCATTCAGAGAAGGGCATCACGATGGCACTCCCGCCGTTTCCTATGGACTCCCAGAATGCGCTTGCAAACTGGCTCCTTGGATGGTTTGCGGAGGCGGCTGATGAGGAAAAACAAGTGATGATTCAAGCAGTGTATGGCCTCTGGGTAGTTCGTAATGACGCGCGGGATGGGAAGAAGATGGCATCCCCACATGAAATCATGGAGTCTATCTACTCCCACTTGATCGAGTGGAGACAAGTTCACGACGCCGCAGCGAGGGTGCCGCAGGCCAGAACCGTGCAGCGATGGAAGCCTCCGTCTCAGGGGTGGGTGAAGGTCAACTCTGATGGTGCCGTCGCTGGGAATAGGGAGAAGGGGGGCGCCGGAGTGGTTATTCGTGATGCTGGGGGTGCTTTTCTTGCAGGTGCCCGTCAGTTCTTCAATCGCTCGGTTGACCCGGAGGCTGTGGAAATCCTCGCCTGCAAAAGTGGTTTACTCCTTGCTATTGAGAGAGGATTTCAAAGTGTCCATCTGGAGCTGGACAGCCTGCCTGTTGTGCAAATGCTAAATGATCGTCATAAGTGCATGGCAGCTGTTGGTTCGTGTATTGAGGAGATTAAGGAGCGGTTGCATACTCGGGCTGAGTATCGCGTGACTTGGGTTCGTCGTACTGCCAATGTTGCTGCTCACAAGTTAGCTAAAGTAGGTGTAGGTGATGAGTTGTGTAAGGTGTGGTTGGGGTCTCCCCCAGACTTTGTTCTCTCTGTAATTTCTGATGACATTCCCAGCTATGCTGGCTAAATAAGAAGCATCAATGTTGACCCTAAAAAACCAGAAATCCCTCGAGCGTGCACGGCATACACACGCCACATCCGACAGCAGGTTGACCCAAATCGGGATGTCCTCCATAAAAACCAGCCTCGATTCACCAGGGACCTTGAATTCGTGGGAGCTTAGTAACTGTACTGATGTGGGCCAAAAAATCATGTATAAAAAACATATCTAAAGCGGGTCTTTGTGGGTCACCGTCTAAAAACCCTAGGGCAGCAATTATAGTCTTGAGGATGTAGGATTTTCAAGGCGGGTGGAACAAAAGGCCTATGATAGAAGTAATCTCAGGATAGCCATGAGGCAGACCGTATCACATATTTGGTCTATTCGAGGGGATAGTCCATTTGGGTACGTCTTGTAAAGTAATACGGGGGAGACTAAGAAAAAACAACATACTCTTGACAAATCTTCACCTGCAAGGCTGGGATTTTACCAGTCACGTATTTAGGTATACCCATTGATAAAAAATGATAAGAAATAGGGACTGGAAGAACATTGAGTGGACCACGAAGTAGGGTATTTGGAGGGGAAGTTCTTTTCTATATGAAGGAGAACATTTACCAGTCACGTATCCAGATTTCACAAGAGAACCAAGCACATCAAGAGACGCTTCAATTCCATCCGGGATCTAGTCTAGGTGGGAGACATAGAGATTTGCAAGATACATATGGATCTGAATGTTGCAGACCCATTGACTAAGCCTCTTCCACGAGCAAAACATGATCAGCACCAAGGCTCCATGGGTGTTAGAATCATTACAGTGTAATCTAGATTATTGACTCTAGTGCAAGTGGGAGACTGAAGGAAATATGCCCTAGAGGCAATAATAAAGTTATTATTTATTTCCTTATAATCATGATAAATGTTTATTATTCATGCTAGAATTGTATTAACCGGAAACATAATACATGTGTGAATACATAGACAAATAAAGTGTCACTAGTATGCCTCTACTTGACTAGCTCGTTAATCAAAGATGGTTATGTTTCCTAACCATGAACAATGAGTTGTTATTTGATTAACGAGGTCACATCATTAGTTGAATGATCTAATTGACATGACCCATTCCATTAGCTTAGCACCCGATCGTTTAGTATGTTGTTATTGCTTTCTTCATGACTTATACATGTTCCTATAACTATGAGATTATGCAACTCCCGTTTGCCGGAGGAACACTTTGGGTGCTACCAAACGTCACAACGTAACTGGGTGATTATAAAGGAGCATTACAGGTGTCTCCAAAGGTAGATGTTGGGTTGGCGTATTTCGAGATTAGGTTTTGTCACTCCGATTGTCGGAGAGGTATCTCTGGGCCCTCTCGGTAATGCACATCACTTAAGCCTTCCAAGCATTGCAACTAAATGAGTTAGTTGCGGGATGATGTATTACAGAACGAGTAAAGAGACTTACCGGTAACGAGATTGAACTAGGTATTGGAATACCGACGATCGAATCTCGGGCAAGTAACATACCGATGACAAAGGGAACAACGTATGTTGTTATGCGGTCTGACCGATAAAGATCTTCGTAGAATATGTAGGAGCCAATATGGGCATCCAGGTCCCGCTATTGGTTATTGACCGGAGACGTGTCTCGGTCATGTCTACATTGTTCTCGAACCCGTAGGGTCCGCACGCTTAAGGTTACGATGACAGTTATATTATGAGTTTATGCATTTTGATGTACCGAAGTTAGTTCGGAGTCCCGGATGTGATCACGGACATGACTAGGAGTCTCGAAATGGTCGAGACATAAAGATTGATATATTGAAAGCCTAAGTTTGGATATCGGAAGTGTTCCGGGTGAAATCGGGATTTTACCGGAGTATCGGGAAGGTTACCGGAACCCCCCGGGAGCTAAATGGGCCATGATGGGCCTTAGTGGAAAAGAGAAGAGGCAGCCCTACATGGGCTATGCGCCTCCCCCTTCCCCTAGTCCTATTAGGACTAGGAGAGGTGGCCGGCCCCCTCTCTCTCTTTTCCCCCTCCGCGAATCCTATTCCAACTAGGATTGGGGGGGGGGGAATCCTACTCCCAGAGGGAGTAGGACTCTCCTAGCGCGCCTCCTATGGCCGGCCAGCCTCCCCCCTCTAGTCCTTTATATACTGATGCAGAGGCACCCTAGAACACACAAGTTGATCCACGTGATCTATTCCTTAGCCGTATGCGGTGCCCCCAGCCACCATAGTCCTCGATAATACTGTAGCGGAGTTTAGGCGAAGCCCTGCTGCTGTAGTACATCAAGATCATCACCACGCCGTCGTGCTGACGGAACTCTTCCCCGACACTTTGCTGGATCGGAGTCCGGGGATCGTCATCGAGCTGAACGTGTGCTCGAACTCGGAGGTGCCGTAGTTTCGGTGCTTGATCGGTTGGATCGTGAAGACGTACGACTACTTCCTCTACGTTGGGTCAACGCTTCCGCAGTCGGTCTGCGTGGGTACGTAGACAACACTCTCCCCTCTCGTTGCTATGCATCACATGATCTTGCGTGTGCGTAGGAAATTTTTTGAAATTACTACGAAACCCAACACTTTTCTATATGAAGGAGAACATTTTTCTTAAGCACTACAAGAAATATGTTCCTCTATGATGGATTTTTTTTGTTGTTTTTGAAAACATGAGTACACCTAATAAAGTGAATTTTACCGATAAATTGTGCAAGATTTTAATGCATTAATTTCCAAATGTTCATGTAATTAAAAAGGTGTTCAATCACTTTAAATAACATTTTTTGTATAATTTTTAAAAGTGTTCATTTAGTTTTTAAAAATTGGTCACACAATTTAAAGAAGATGTTTGTGTATTCATTAGTAAGTGTGTACATTTCTTTGAAACAACAATAAATAGAAGCGAACTGAGCGTAGCTAAGATGATTAGGTTCCTTATGGTGGTACCAATCCACCAAGGTTCAATTCCTAGACTTGGCACCGATGGTCGCACTTCCCTAGATATATTTCAGCCGTTCCGGTGATGTGTGCTCGTGGGAGAAGACGTTCCCATCACCTACGAATGCATCAAAACCCCAGAAAAGAATAAAAACCAGAAGAAAAACAGAACTCCAAATTGAAAAAAATGTAATATTCAAATAACACAATGCACAAAACAAAAATACTATGTACAACCTATGGCGAATGCTTTGGGATACATTTCTTGGTGTGAGACACACCATGCCTACGGGACAGGCCCAAGAAGCGGTTTTGGGAAGCTTCTAGAGAACGGTTCGGGAAACATCCTGGCCGGTATTGGCTGGTCTTCGGAAGGTACTGTGTTGTTTCTTCTTTTCTCTATTGGTTTTTCATCGAGGTTTCATTTTACATGCTGGTTTTATTTCATTTTCATGTCGCCTTTTATTGAATACACGTTGAATATTTTTTTATACTGCTTGAATCTTTTAGATATACTTCACACCTTTTTAAAATACATGTTGAGCATTTGTAAATTGCACATTCAACATTTATAAAAACACATTGTACATCTTTTAATTGCATGGTGAACATTTTTAAACACAGTTTGAACTTCTTGCAAAAAATTACAAAACATTTTTTAAAAACATGCAACCAGTATTTTATATGTTATGAACATTTTTGTAAAGATTGCGAGACTGAATTGTTTCATTTCAGTGAACATTATTTTAAAATGTCAATATTTTCAAATCCGCAATTTTCTATGAAATATCATGATTTTTCTTTGTAAATTACACAGACAACTTTTTATATTTTCATGCATTTTTTAAGATGGTGTAACGAACACATTTTTAAACGTGTGAACATTTTTTGAACTACACGAACATGTTTTCCAATGGTAAGAATAATTTTCAAAATTGTACGAATAGACTTTCATATGCACAAACATATATTCTAATGTGCACCGAGAGTTTTCATAATCGGAGAAAGTTAATTTTATATATGATACATATTTAGAATATTTCAAAACATAAATGAAATAGAAAAAGGAAAGGAGAAAACGACAGAAAGAGACGAGCAAACGTAAGAACGTCGAAGCTTGAGACCGAGGCACGCATTTCCTTTTTAACACGCTTACATCAAGTTGTCATTGACACGCATAGGATAGCCACTAACAGACATTAAATGGCCCACCATTTAGAGCTACATATGTGGTGAGAATCCCGGTTTTAGGAACTTTCTGAAAGTTTCCTGAGTGATTTTGAGAACCTTCTAGAAGGTTTTTAGACCGTTTTTTCTATTGTTTTGATTGGTTTTGGGTTTTCTTTTTGTTTCAGTTTTTCTTTTCTTTTTCATTTTTTAGTTTCCTACCTTTTGTATTTTATTTTCTATTCTTTTATTTTTCCTTTTCAAAATTTCACAATTTAGTAAATTATTTGCATTCCAAAAAAGTTTGCAGATTCGAAAATAATGTTTGTGTTTACAAAAAATGTTCAGAAATATAAAAATTCGTTCATGGTTTGACAAAATATTCTCATTTTGAAAAACTACTTGCTTTAAAAAAACAAAATCCAAATTCAATTTTCCTCAAAATGTTTAAATTTTTGAAAAAACATTCTCATTTTTACACTTTGTTCATGTTTTCATAAAATATTTGTAGAATGCAAAAACTTTACGAAATTTTAATAAATTGTTTGAAATTTCAAGTTTTGTTCATCTTTTCAAAATCATGTTGTAATAAAAAATCACGATTAAAAAATGTTCTCAATTTTATCTAAATATTTTTCTCTACAGTAACTCAAGCTGGTTCGCTACACATGATCAACATTTTTTCAAATACTTGTTCAACACTTTTCAAATACTTGTTCAACATTTTCCAAACACTTGTTCAAAATATATATGATCAATGTTTTTAAAAATTATTGTTCAAAATTTCAAATATTTGTTATCATTTCTTGAATGTTTGATTAACATTTTTTAAATCCTTGTTCAACATTTTTCAAATACATGTTCAACATTTTTAAAACGCTTGATTAATTTTTTTTCAAATACTTATTCAACATTTTTCCAGATGCATGATTAACATTTTTCAAATAATTGTTCAATTTCTATTGAATACTTTATCAACATTTTTCAAATAGTTGTTCAAAATTTCTCGCAATGCTACATTAACATTTTTCAAATACTTGTTCAACATTTTTCAACTACATGTTCAATATTTTTTTTGAATGCTTGATAATATTTTTCAAATACTTGTTTAACATTTTTCAAATACTTATCCAACTGTCGGGGGACTAATCCACGAACACCTATGGGACCGGCGGACCGAGTCCCTTTCGGTTCGGCGGGGGCGGAGGTCGTGCAAAGAGCGGATCGAGGCGAAGCACACGAACGGTTTACCCAGGTTCGGGCCGCACGGATGCGTAAAACCCTACTCCTGCTTTGTGGTTTGTATTGAGTTCTTGCTCGGGAGCGTGGAGTGCTACAGTACACACCAGCCGCTAACGAGACCGAGCGTGAGTGTTCTGTGAACTAGCTTTTTTTCTACGTTGCGCACGGGCCTCCTTTTATATGCTCAAGGGGTCACCGACAGGTGGCAATGGAGACGAAGGGTAAAAATGGAAAGGTGCTGCGGTAGGTACAGCTCCCTGCTACAGTGTATCATACATAACCCTGACGGCAGGGGACAAGGGCATTAAATGCCCGTCTGTGTCGCCTAAACAGTGCAAAAGGGACCATCAGGGACGCCACTGCTCGCCACGATGGCAATCTTGTCAGCGCCGCTCGCCACTGCGCACCGCTGGCTGCACAGCCTCCCGCCACGCATGCCTGGAAGGGTCCCAGAGCGACACGTTGGTGGATGTGCTGGAGCGCGTGCACGAAGTGGTGGCTTGCCGCGGCAAGCGCCTTGCCGCGGTCATTATCTTGTCGCGTCCGGGAGCTTGTCGCTCACCGGGCCTTGCTGGGACGCGAGGCGCGCCGCGGCAAGTTCCTTGAGATGCCTTAGGTGGCCTTCCCGGCAAGCTCCTCTTGCCGGGGTCTTGTCTCCTTAAACGACATGCCTTGGTTGGCCTTCCCGGCAAGCTCCTCTTGCCGGGGTCTCGGTTTGGATACTTTGTTCTTGAATGGCTCCAAAGGAACCACGGAGGACCTTGGCGGTCACCCGGCAAGCCTTGCCGCGGGATGCTGCGACTGCCCGTGCACAAGTTCGGGATACTATGGTACCCCTACTCTAGTACACCGACAGGAGCCCCGGCGCCTGGGCCATACACGGTGCCGAGCGCTGTTCGGCCAGGCCCAAAACAGGGCACGGGCACGCGCGGCCTAGGTTACGCCGTATCTCTCTCCGTATCCACCGCGCCCTCCCCGAACGGCACGCGTTGAATGCGGCGTCGTGGGAGAGATCGTGGGTGGTTTCTTTATTCGGAAATGCGAAACGTCCGCCCCCTCCCTCTTTATAAGCAGGGGAAACAGGGGAAGTTCGCCCATTCGCCTGTTGCTGCTTCCAATCTCGGAAATCTCCGCCGCTCCCTCGCCATCCCAAAGCAGAGAGAGAGCAGCGCTCCGCCCCCCACCGCCACCAGCACCACCAACGCCGTCGACCTCCTCCACCACTTCCGCCATGGCTCCAAAAGCCGACAAGGGGAAGGTCGTGAAGTTGACCGAGGCGCAGCGGCTTGCGGCGCTGCGAAAGGAGCAGGCCGTCTTCCCCCCCCCCCCAAGCTTGCCGCGAAGGAGCTGAGGGAGAACTACTACCTCTTCTGGTCGACGGAGACGCGCGCGCATCCGCGCACGAAGGTACTCCCCGCCGCCGCTTGGAAGAAGGCCCCAAACGGATACCCTTTCTTCGCGTTGTTCTTTTACTGCGGGCTCTGCCCGCCCTTCTCTGAATTCTTCCGCGACATCATGAATACCTACGGATTCCACCTCCTTGACTTCACCCCCAATGCCGTTCTGACCATGGCAGTTTTCGCACATCTCTGCGAAAACTTTGTCGGAGTCCATCCCAACGTAGCCCTCTTTCGCCACTTCTTCATACCCCGAGTAGAGAGAGGAGAGCCTCTATCCGGCGGAATCGCCTGGATCTCAGGGGCCGGCAAGAAGGAAACGTATCTGGAGGGAGAATTCCATGGCAAGTGGGAGGAGTGGAGAGCAGACTGGTGCTGGATTGACGAGGAGAACCCGCAGCCATTCACCACCCGGCGCAAAACCCCAGTAGCACGCGGCAGCGATTGGAGTGACGTGGCCCCGGAAGACGACAGGCTGAAGATTGCTGTCACCAGGATCCTACTTCTCAGGCTTGCCGGGCTTACTGTAGGCGCCGTTGGCGCAGACTTTCTTCGCCGCCGCATCGCCCCCCTGCAGGAACGGGGGAGGCCCACTTGGGAGTTCAAGAATGCGGCAGATATCATGAGGCTGTGGCCGGGCCTCAACTACAACTTCACTGTCCTGCAGCTCAACGCGATGCTGCAGGAGCTGTTCAAGTATGGCCCCCAACATCCCGAAGTTTTCAGGTTGCCGGGGGGCGTCGTTCCGCTGTGCAACAATTCCTCACTCAACCGCATCCGTGCAATGATGCCGGAGTGCGACTCGCATGGAATTGTGCCAACTTGGCAGGAGCCCGCAGACGACGTCGTGCAGCAGTTCTTCGATGACTTGGTGGAAGTGCCGATCCGCTCCGACGAGAAGGATGGCCTCACCCGCGACACCACCGATGCGGAGATGGCACTCATTGCCACTAGGCTGGAAGAGGCGGCGGCAGCTGCAGCCGCGGGCGACTTTGGATTCACCGTGGAGGAGGCAGATGCAGCAGAGGCGGCAAGCCGTGCCGAGCGAGGGGAGCCCGCCGGCAAGAAGGAGCTTGCCGGGCGTGACGCCGAGCCAAGCGAGCCCGCCAAGGATACGAGTGGCTCGCTAGACATCAACTCTTCTTCCTCCTCATCTTCAGGCAGCTCGCCGCAAGCAGAGCCTCCATCCCCACCAAGAAGGCGTCTCCGCAAGGCCGGTGACATGGCGGAGCGGCAAGCGGGTCAACAGTCGCCGCGCCGCATGACACGCTCCACCGCGGCAAACACCGTTGCCACGGGAGTGCCTCATGCTGCGACGGCAATTGGAGCGGAGTCTAGCCGGACCACCGCTTTAGTTCCTGCCGCTGCTCACGCCGCGCCAGTAGCCGGAGCGGGGTCGTCTCAGACCACCGCCACTGCTCCCGCCAAGCGGCCAAGGGAAGCTTCTCCTCCGCCTCCTCGCGCCGGGCGCGCGCCGGACTTCGACTTCTCCGCGTTCAGCTCCGACGAGGAAGAAGAAGAAGAGTAAGCTTCTCTTGCTGTACTTGCGTTTCTTAAATCCTTGTTGTTTGTCTTGTTTCTCACTTGCTTTTCTCTGAACCTGTTCCTCTTCAAGACTCTGGCCCAGAGAGCAGCAAAGAGAGCCAAGGCCTCGGTGATTATCATCGAGGACGAACCCACTACGACAGCAGGGGGCGCGCCCGAGACAATCTTGCCGGACCCGGCAACTTTCCTCCAGAGCAGCCCCCAGCGTAAGTATATGGTTTACTTTCCGCTGCGAGGTGCGTATGGGTACTTGTCTTTGCTGATATCTGCTTGCTGATTTGTGTAGGAGCAGAGCAGTCCCACCAGGAGCCCAGGGAGAATCCCCCGACAAGGGAGAACTCTCCGGCAAGGGAGGGCTTCCCGGTAAGGCAGAAGTCTCCGGCAAGGGAGGGTTCTCCGGTAAGGGACAGCACTAGCGGCCCCCCGACGGCGGAGACCACGACTGCAGAACCTGGCACAGGTAATCCCTTCGCTTCAAGATTTCCCTTGGGTTCTTCTTCTTTTGATGTTCTTTTTGTTGGATTTTTACTTGACTCTTCTCCCCTCTTCCGGCCGTCAGACACATCCGCTGCAGAGCAGATGGAGACCAAGGTCGCCGCCGATGAAGCAGCCGGTGCTGGCGATGCCGCCGGCGTAGAGGCCGCCAAGGCTGCCGCCGCAGCAACTGGCAAAGGATCTGGTGATCGCACTGACGGCCCTGAGGCCGCAGGAGCGCCAGGCGCTACACCGACCACCGACCCGTCCGCCGCTGCCGCAGCCCAGGCTCCGAAGAGCCCCAGCCAGGCGTCTATTTGAAGGCCAGCGAAGGTGTCTTCATCAACCTCCCCTGGGCGTCAAGCTCCAGGGCGCCGGTCGAGGGGGAGATCTTCGACGGGGAGGTGCTCGCCTCCGCGGGGCTGACGCTGGTTGACGCGCCAAGCAGCAGCAACAACGAGCCTGAAGAAGAGCGGCTGCTGCGGAAGTTGATGTCGCTCTACCGCGCGCGGCAAGCCAAGCTGGAATCCCGCGAGGCGCTTGTCGTGAAGGCGGGAGCTGATATTGAGAAGCGCGCGGAGGAGCTCGAGGGTTTCCACCGGGAAGCCCTCCGGTCCCTGGCGGAGGATCGGGAGCAGCTTGCCGAAGCGCAGAAGGCCTTCCTCCTCGAAAAAGCTGAAGTCGAAGAGCAGCAGCGACTTGCCGCTGTGAAGCTATCCGCGGAGGAAGGCGAGCTGGCGCAGCGGAAGGTCAATCTTGACGCCCACGAGGAGGAGCTTGCCGCGCGTGAGGAGAAACTTGGCGGAGCCCTCAAGCAAGCGGAGGATGCTGCCGCAGCCGCCGAGGCCGCCAAGGGGGAGCTGGAGACGAGGGTGGCGCAGCTGGAGGCCGATCTCGCCGAGAAGGGCAAAGAGCTCAGCGCCGCCAAGATCTCCAACGTGGATCTTGAGTCGAAGCTGACCACTTTGACCAGGACGCTGGACGGCGCCAAGAAGCAGGAGGCGGCCTTGAGGGAGGAGATCAAGGCCGACAAGGCGCTGCTGGAGAATGTTGCCGCCACCCAAAATGCCTTCAGGGAAACTGTGGAGCACTGGACGGAGAGTCTTGTGAATGCCGCCACAGACATCGACAAGGAGCTGGCGCAGCTGGGGATGGAGGATCTCGGGTATCCCTCCAACGAGAACCTCCAACCCAGCGCCAAGCTCGTCTTGTTTTTCAAGGGCGTGGCGACGGCCCTCCAGCGACTCCGAGAGAGGATCCCAAAGCAGCTGGCCGACGAGTCACGCAAGATCTACGCGGGAGCCCTTCAGAAGGTGTTGATGAAGGTGGCCTTCCGCAACCCGGGCCTCCGCCTCACCAATGTCCTCAGGACCTTGCCGCCGGATGCCGATCTGGAGGAGCTCAAGGCCCTTGTCGCACCCATTGTGGACAAGGTGAGCGGGATCAAGAGGATTGAGGGCGATCGCGCAGACTAGGCCGCTCGTTTCCTCCTTTTTCTTGTCATTGTTGATCAAGTTATGAAAACGATCCGTTAGAGCTGTGACAAGCTATTTTGTAATATAACTTTATTTTGGGTAGCCATTGCAATGTTATTCACTTTACTTGACTCCTTGCTTTGTATGCTTTTACCCTACGCTTTTAGGGAACTTGCCGGCGCAGGCACCTTAGCCGCGAGCGCTGAGTGCGGGACGTCAGCAGCCTGCTGGCGGTGCTGCTGCCGACAAGAAACCTTGTCGCAACTAGTCGCAGCTCACTTAAGTTGTTGAGCGGACTCGAAACAAAGTAAGGGCGCCCCCTGCTTGTCGCTGGATGTGCTTGCCGTGGTTGCGGGCTCGTCATCTGCCTCCCTCTCTGCTACTAACGCAGCACTAACCACTTGATTGGTTGCCGCTATATACAGCAGCAACTTCTCTTGTGGCCTAGGTGCGACAAGTATTGGAGGAGAGGACAGGTATCTCTTCAAGTCTTGCAGCGCATCCTCCGCTTCTGGAGTCCATTTCATTGGACCTGCCTTTTTCAATAATTTGAAAAATGGCAGGGTGCGCTCAGCAGACCTAGAGATAAACCTGCTGAGAGCAGCCACGCAACCGGCAAGTCTTTGTACATCCTTGACGCGCTTTGGTGCTTCAATCTGCTCAATGGCCTTGATCTTGTCGGGATTGGCTTCAATTCCCCGCTGAGACACGAAGAACCCGAGAAGCTTGCCGGAGGGAACTCCAAACACACACTTCTCTGGGTTGAGCTTGAGGCTGATCTTGCGCAAATTTGCAAAGGTCTCGTCTAAATCTTGAACCAGAGTTGCTCTGTCCTTGCTCTTGACCACTATGTCGTCCATGTAGGCTTCCACATTTGTGTGTATTTGTGGCTCAAGAGCGACATGGACTACTCTTGCAAATGTTGAACCAGCATTTTTTAATCCGAAAGGCATCCGTATGAAACAGTACGTGCCACATGGAGTAATGAATGCGGTCTTCTCCTCATCTTCTTCTGCCATGAAGATCTGATGATATCCTGAGTATGCGTCAAGAAATGAAAGCAAATCACATCCGGCTGTGGAGTCAACAATCTGGTCAATGCGCGGCAAAGGAAATGGGTCTTTGGGACAAGCTTTGTTAACATCGGTAAAATCGATACAAAGTCTCCATTTCCCGTTTGCCTTGCGCACGACTACAGGATTGGCCAACCACGTAGGATGGAGCACTCCTCTGACAAGGCCTGCTGCTTCCAACTTCTTGATCTCTTCTGCGATGAATTCTTGGCGCTCCACTGCTTGCTTCCTGACTTTCTACTTGACGGGGCGCGCATGAGGACAAACGGCAAGGTGGTGCTCAATCACTTTCCTGGGAACATCGGGGATGTCAGACGGTTGCCACGCAAACACATCGACATTCGCCCGCAGGAAAGCAATGAGCGCGCTTTCCTATTTAGGGCCGAGAGTGGCACTGATGGTGAAGGTACGACCAGTGCCGTCCTCCTTGGCGGACACCTTCTTCGTCTCTGGCGGAGCTGCCATTGTCTTCTTACACTTGCCAGTGGAGCTCGATGGTGCATCCTCGACGGCAGCGCAGCACTCCGAAGAGGTGCGCTTGCCGGAGTGGGCATCAGAACTCTTGCCGGACCTGGTCTTCTTCCCCCCGGGAGCTTCAGCGGCAAGTGACTCGCGATCTGCTGCGGCTGCTGCTTCCCGGTAGATCTTGTCGGCGCAGATAAGAGCATCCTTCTTGTCGCCGGGGACAGATATGACGCTTATCGGGCCTGGCATCTTCAACATGTTGTATGCGTAGTGAGAGGCTGCCATGAACTTGGCGAGTGCTGGACGGCCAAGTATCCCATTGTAAGGCAATGGAATGTCGGCGACGTCAAAAGTGACCCTCTCAGTCCTGAAGTTCAGCTCACTGCCAAACGTTACTGGCAACGTGACCTTCCCCTTCGGCTTGCTCCTTCCCGGGTTGATTCCTTGGAATGTGCCGGTCTCCTCAAGCTCGCTGTCAGGGATCTGGAGTTTTTGGAGCACAGCGGAGGAGATCAGGTTCAAGCCGGCCCCGCCGTCAACTAGCATCTTAGTGACCTTGAGGTTGCGGATAGTTGGTGAAACCAACATCGGCAAACACCCGACTGCAGTTATGCGATCAGGGTGGTCCTCAATATCAAAGATGATAGGCGTGTTGGACCATTTCAGAAGCTTGCGTGATTCGATGGGTGGTTCTGCTGCATTGACTTCTCGCACCCACTGCTTGAGCTGGTGGTGCGAAGTATGCAGAGAAGCACCACCATCAACGCACAAGACTTCTGTGGCTTTCTGGAACTCCTGCTCACTGGTCTCGACATCATCCATGTCTTCGTCATCGTCGTTGTCTTCATCCTTGTCGCGGCCGCGGGGAGGTCTGTCTCCTTGCCGCTGCTTGGCCTTACCGCGACGTCCTCCCCGGCCGGCGCGCTTCTTGCCGGATTCTCCAGCGCCACCTTGGGTCCTCTCCTTGTCGCGTCGCTCGTATTCAGCTTTTTGCTGCTGGACAAGCTGCTCGACCTTCTTGCAGCTCTGGAGGTCATGGCCCTTGGTGCGGTGGATCTTGCAGTACTGCTTGTCGGTGCTGTCCTGCTTGTCGGCGATCGCCACAGCCTGACAGTTGGTGCATGCGGCAACCTCCTTGCCGGAGCTACCAACATTGGCTTTCTTGGCGCCACCTTCGTTGCCGGACTGCTCAACGACTAGCACATCTTTGCCTTTCTTCTTCCTGTTCCACCGCCGGTTTTTCTTTGCTGGGGCAGCATCCTCACTGTCAGATCCTTCTGCTCTGATCTTCTCTCCGGGGAGTTTCCTCCCTTCCTCAGCACGTGCACACTTGTCGGCCAGGGCATACAGCTCGCTGACGTCTCTGATTTTGCACATCGCCATCTCCTCCCGCATCCTGCGGTTACGCACGTTCTGATGGAACACGCTGATGACCGCGGCAGGGTGGACATCTGGGATGTTGTGTTGTACACGGCTGAATCTCTGAATGTACTTGCGCAAGGGCTCTCCTTCCTTCTGGGCGAGCAAATGAAGGTCACTTTCTTGGCCATGAGGTTTGTGGCCGCCTGTAAAGGCGCCGACAAACTGATGGCAAAGGTCTGCCCAGGAGGATATGGAGTTGTCCGGCAAGTGCATGAGCCAGGACCTGACGTTGGGCTTGAGCACCAGCGGGAAGTAGTTGGCAAGGATCTTGTCGTCCCGTCCCCCGGCAGCATGCATCGCGATGGTGTAGATGCTGAGGAACTCCGACGGATGCGACTTGCCGTCGTACTTCTCTGGTACATCTGACTTGAAATTCTTCATGCTGGGCCACTGGACTTGCCGCAGCTCACGAGTGAACGCAGGGCAACCTACCGCGTACGGCAAGTCGCCTAGTTCCCCTGGCGCATGCATGTCGATAGAGGGCCCAACGCGCTGGTCTGATTGACGTCGCACTTCTCTTTGGCGCTCGATGCGCGTACGAGCGTCTTCTTGTTGTCGTTCTTGAAGAACTTGGCGCTGATCGCGACGAGCTCGCGGATCTGATGATGCGGTGGAGTCGCTGTCGAGGTGGATCCGGCGAGTCGGCGATCTTGGCCTTCGGGGTGGAGAGTGCACAGAGGCTGCACCCCCACCGGTCTTGTCGCCACCGGCTTGTGCCTGGCTGACTGGCTGCGGCTGCGACGTGCTCGGCTGCCGCTGAGTGTCGCCGTTGGCAAAGCCGATGAGACTCTGGATGGTGGCCCTCCAATCGTCGATCTTGTCTGCTGCTGGAGGGTAGTCTAGAAGTAGCTGAGCTCGCGCCAAAGCTTCAGCTGCAGTGGCGGGTGGCGGTGGCGAACGGTGCGAGGAGCGGGATATGCTCGGACTTCTAACCATGTTAGAAGGAGCAGTGTCCCGTCCAGGCGACCGTGCCTCGCTCGTGCCAGCATGTTGGCGTGCATGCTGGTCTTGAGCACTCCGGGATCCACCAGCTCGATCTTGGTCCAGCAAACGCATGGTACTGTGAGTACCATGACGCTGCCGGTCCCGCGCCTCCTGAGATGGGCGCGGTGCATGTACGGACGCCGAGGTCTTGGAGTGCGCCCGGTCGTTGTGGGAGCCGGCTACGCCGCCGATGGGTAGCGCAGCCTTGTCCTTGGACCTGGTAGCACCGTGTGCTCCCTCGTCGACGCCCGTTCTTCCGCCGGCGTCTGCCCCATCAGCCGTTTGCTCCGGCGGTGGTGGGTTCGGCGCGGACGGAGCAGCCGCTTTCGAAACCTTCTTCTTCGGCGGCATGTCGATGAAGATGTCGCTCGCGTGAACGCCGGATCTGGTTCACACAACCTCGACGCCCCCTACCTGGCGCGCCAAAGATGTCAGGGGACTAATCCACGAACACCTATGGGACCGGCGGACCGAGTCCCTTTTGGTTCGGCGGGGGCGGAGGTCGTGCAAAGAGCGGATCGAGGTGAAGCACACGAACGGTTTACCAAGGTTCGGGCCGCACGGATGCGTAAAACCCTACTCCTGCTTTGTGGTTTGTATTGAGTTCTTGCTCGGGAGCGTGGAGTGCTACAGTACACACCAGCCGCTAACGAGACCGAGCGTGAGTGTTCTGTGAACTAGCTTTTTTTCTACGTTGCGCACGGGCCTCCTTTTATATGCTCAAGGGGTCACCGACAGGTGGCAACGGAGACGAAGGGTAAAAATGGAAAGGTGTTGCGGTAGGTACAGCTCCCTGCTACAGTGTATCATACCTAACCCTGACGGCAGGGGACGAGGGCATTAAATGCCCGTCTGTGTCGCCTAAACAGTGCAAAAGGGACCGTCAGGGATGCCACTGCTCGCCACGATGGCAATCTTGTCAGCGCCGCTCGCCACTGCGCACCGCTGGCTGCATAGCCTCCCGCCACGCACGCCTGGAAGGGGCCCAGAGCGACACATTGGTGGATGTGCTGGAGCGCGTGCACGAAGTGGTGGCTTGCCGCGGCAAGCGCCTTGCCGCGGTCATTATCTTGTCGCGTCCGGGAGCTTGTCGCTCACCGGGCCTTGCCGGGACGCGAGGCGCGCCGCGGCAAGTTCCTTGAGATGCCTTAGGTGGCCTTCCCGGCAAGCTCCTCTTGCCAGGGTCTTGTCTCCTTAAACGCCATGCCTTGGTTGGCCTTCCCGGCAAGCTCCTCTTGCCGGGGTCTCGGTTTGGATACTTTGTTCTTGAATGGCTCCAAAGGAACCACGGAGGACCTTGGCGGTCACCCGGTAAGCCTTGCCGCGGGATGCTGCGACTGCCCGTGCACAAGTTCGGGATACTAGGGTACCCCTACTCTAGTACACCGACACCAACATTTTTAAAATGTTTTGTGAGTTTTTTGCAATATATATTTAAATAAAATATTTGAGAGTATAAACGAAATTGCAAAAATAAAACAAAAAACAAAACAGAAAACGTAAAACGTCAAAAAAAAAGACAGAAAAATAGACTGTGACCTCGCTCGCGCGTGGGCTGACCCATATTGGTTGCCCGAGTCGGGAGTTATAGTCGCTGAATGCGAGGAATAGGGGCTCCCGTAAAGAGCGGCAGATAGGACTCGAGTGCCAAAAAACATGAAATATTGGAAAGTTTTGGCTCCAGGGAGCATATGCTCCTGAAAAAACATGTAATTCACAATAATAAATAAATAAATCTGAATTTTCTGTAGATGTTCATGTTCGTGTAGCAAGCCTGCTTGACAATTTTCATGCGAAACGGGATAACGCTTCTTTATTGGTAAAAAACAAAATTAAAAGTAACATTTGGTGTTTGATTTTTTGTTTTGTTTTTTGTACAAGTCATAATGCTTAACCATTTCCCCTAAAAATTTGCTGGTAGTATTTGGATGTGATCATGAACACATTTTTTCTTCCCGATTTTTGTGACATTAAAAAAGAACATTTTTCACGCGCAGGAGCATGTGCTCCCAAATGCCAAACTAGATTTCCATAAAACATTGTATTTTTCAATACTCCCTTTTTTTATAATACTTTACTGCCAAACAAAACCTTACTCTACTGCTCACCAGTGTGATCTAAGTTTTTCTTGGTTTTCTGCGTTGACCATGTAATGCTCGTCTGTGTGGACCATCCAAAGACCATTGATTTTCAGCTTTTACCTTCTGTTGATTCGATTCCTTCTTTTATTTTATATGTTATTGTTTCTCTCTTTCCATTTTATTTTTTACTTCATGTTTTTCTGTTTCTTTTTTACATATTATTTTTCATTTCCCCCTATGTTTTTTTATTTATTTCCATTTTATTTCTTTGTTCTTGTTTTATTTCTTTATTTGTTTTCTTTTCCTGTTTTTCTATCCTTTTCCTTTTATTTTATCCATTTCTTTTTTACTTTTTGTTTGCCCTTTTTTAGTTTTATTTAACTACTAACAATGTAAAACCAAATGCATATATATATATATATATATTTCATACTTGAGCGTTTTCATATGCATATGAAACATTTTTTTAATTAACACAATGACCATTTTTAAATTTATGTTCAACACTTTGTTAATACAAGCTGAAATTATTTTAATACATGTTGTTGTTTATACACTCTTTTGAGATATTTTTAATACACATTGAATATCTTTTCTCATGCATGACGAACATTTTTTCATATACCTGAACCATTTCTGAATGCAGGCTGAACTTGTTTAAATAAATATTGAACATTTTTTAAACTACATGAAAGAATTTCTTAACCCAAAATATTGTTTCCAAGTATTTTTTAGAAAATAAATAAAATAGCAAAAAAGGGTGAACATGTATATATAATGATAAATAAATAGAAAAATACCAAAATAAGAAAAGGCATTTATCACACTTATCGTTCAATTAATTTGACAAAAAATTCTCAATCCATGTCAACGGTACAACCCAACAAAAGTGGGCTTAATGCCATGGCCAACAAGGAAAAGAAGGACACAAATCTTCCATAGAATACATTCCTTCAAATATAAGTAAATCTTAATAGCTAGTAGGAATGACACAGTTACATGAGCCAGTTATCGTCCTTCTAGTGCCGTAAGGCTCACGCCATTGGCAGAGTTTTCCAGGTCTTCTGTCGCATCACTGGTTTCGTAATTTATCTGCGCGAAATACATAGGTTGCCTCGGCGCTGCGCGAGGCATGGCTTCACTGTCGAGCATGGACACAACGGATGACATGTGAGGCCTAGCACCGGAGCTGTCCTGGACACACAAGAGCCCAACATGGATGCACTTGGACACTTCATCAAGCGAGTAGCTCTCCGTGACGGCTGGGTCCACGAAATCCTCCACTTTGCCATCTGCCCACAAGTTCCATGCCTGAAACATAATGGCAAAATTTGTAATTTATATTTGCTAATACTGCATTTCTTGTTGAGTTATTAGAATCTGAAGCATTTTTCATAACACAGTATGTGACACTTACAAATGATATGAGATTTGAAAAGTCCATCACAAGATGATGTGGTGAACTGATCTTTAATCCACTTACAATCTCTAGTAGCAAAATACCAAAGCTGTAGGTGTCCGACTTGACGGAAAAAATGCCCTCCATCGCATACTCAGGCGACATGTACCCGCTGTTTGAAAATTTTGAGCTATTTCAGGCTTATAAATTAAATTTTCAGACCAAGGACTAGTTGAAGAAGTACTTACTACGTGCCAACAACTCGTCTGGTACTTTCTTGTTGTTCGTTGCCCCCAAAGATCCTTGCCATTCCAAAATCTGATATTTTTGGGTTCATCTCCACGTCTAGCAGGATGTTGCTTGGCTTGAGGTCTCTATGGATTATAGTCGTTCTCGAATCTTGGTGGAGATACATAAGTCCTCTAGCTACCCCTTTGATTATGTTGAACCTCTTTGGCCAATCAAGCATAAACTTCCTTGCAATATCTGCCAAGAACAGGACATGCATTTACATGAGTGCAAGGCATAAGCCGTTCAGACAAGTAAGTTTGCTTGGTCAATTCGAGATTACTTTCGATAGTATGGGATTAGAAGTTTAGAACATACCAAAAAGAAACTGGTCCAGGCTTTTGTTGGGTAAGTATTCATAAATAAGCAACTTCTCATCCTCATGAATACAACATTTAAGAAGTCTAACTAGATTCTTGTGCTGCAATTTGGCAATAAGAACCACTTCATTTCTAAAATGCTTTATCCCCTGATCAGAACCCTTGCTAAGCCTTTTAACAGCAACTTCCTTTCCATCTTCTAGTACTCCCTGTGTGATTTCATAATTATTGAAACAGACTTTCCAATGTTGTAATTAATTGACAAAGTCAAAGTTTTAAAACCTTATAGACTTTGCCAAAACCTCCTTTTCCAAGTACGTTTGTGTCATGGAAACTGTTTGTTGCAGCAGCAATGTCTTCGAACATAATAGACTGGAATTCTAAATTTTGATCCCAAACTTCTTGCGAAGTGCTCAGGTGTTTCAGGGCCGGTTTTTTCAGGGTTTCCTTGTTTACTTGTATCCCTGCAGAAATATCAGTACTATCAATACTCGACACTTTTACATGAAAGATCATATCAGAGTAAACTGGAGTCCCTTGTTCTACCTTTTTGCTTGCATATGCAGACGAGATATATGCATGTGAGTGTCAGCAGGAATGTTATAACTGGAAGTGCGATCTTGAATACCATACTGACACCGCTCTTCGTGGTGTTTACTGCAGAACTGTGTTCTGTGAAGGAGATGATAGCATAGATTGAATGAGTATAACATGTGAGAGTATGAATTTATTCTTTTCTCAATGAGTATAACATAGCATCAATTTACTTGAATTCGTATATAATACCAAAGCAGATATTGAAAATCTATCTCAATCCATCAAAGTTTTAAATGATATGCTATATCAGTGCTATAGTGTTTAGTGGGACATCACGCTAACAACGTCGTGTACAACTTAGCGGCTTTAGCGCGCTATAGCGCCATTTAGTACGCTAGTGAGGCTGCCACTATTCCTCATATCCCATTATTTAAAACTTTGATGTCAATATAATTACAGATTTTGTTTCAAAAGTTAAAATTTGCATCCATAGATTCATTATTATTCTCAATCAAAGTAGACAAAGGCATATCATTAGGATCAGTAGGAGCACTCTTATTAGCAAAGAATTTCATAAGTCCATCCATCTTTCCACTCAAAACATTAATCTCTTCAATTGCATGCACTTTTTACTAGTAGATCTTTTAGTGTGCCATTGAGAATAATTAACCATAATATTATCTAGGAGTTTGGTAGCTTATCCTAAAGTGATTTCCATAAAAGTGCCTCCCGCGGCCGAATCTAAAAGATTTCTAGAAGCAAAATTCAATCCGGCATAAAAATTATGTATAATCATCCATAAATCCAAACCATGTGTAGGGCAATTATGTATCATTACTTTCATCCTCTCCCAAGATTGTGCAAAATGTTCATGATCAAGTTGCTTAAAATTCATAATATCGTTTCTAAGAGAGATAATCTTAGCGCGAGGAAAATACTTAGAGATAAAAGCATCTTTGCACTTATTCCATGAATCAATACTATTTTTAGGCAAAGACGAAAACCAAGCTTTAGCACGATCTCTAAGCGAAAATGAAAATAGCTTAAGTTTAACAATAGCATTATCCACATCTTTCTTCTTTTGCATATCACACAAATCAACAAAGTTGTTTAGATGGGTAGCGGCAACTTCACTAGGAAGGCCAGAAAACGGATTTTTCATGACAAGATTCAGTAAAGCAGTATTAATTTCACAAGATTCATCATCGGTAAGAGGAGCAATCGGAGTGCTAATAAAATCATTATTGTTGGTATTGGCAAATTCACACAATTTAATATTATCATGAGCCATCGTGACAAGCGAGCAATCCAACACACAAGCAAACAAGAAACATGCAAAGAGGCAAATAGAAAAAGAGAAGGGGAACAGAAAAAGAGGGCGAATAAAACGGCAAGGGTGAAGTGGGGGAGAGGAAAACGAGAGACAAATGACAAATAATGTAATGCAAAGGATAAGAGTTGTGTTGGGTACTTGGTATGTCTTAACTTGGCATAGATCTCCCCGGCAACGATGCCAGAAATCCTTCTTGCTACCTCTTGAGCAGTGCGTTGGTTTTCTCTTGAAGAGAAAGGATGATGCAGTAAAGCAACGTTCTCAGTTTTTGAGAACTAAGGTATCAATCCAGTAGGAGACCACGCGCGACTCACCTCGTACCTACACAAACAAATAAGAACCTCGCAACCAACACTATAAAGGGGTTGTCAATCCCTTCACGGCCACTTGCAAGAGTGAGATCTGATAGAGATAATAATAATAATAAGATAAATATTTTTGGTATTTTTATGATAAAGATTAAAACTAAAGATTGCAAAATAAAATAGATTGGAAACTTGTATGATGGAAAATAGACCCAGGGGCCATAGGTTTCACTAGTGGCTTCTCTCAAGATAGCATAAGTATTACGGTGGGTGAACAAATTACTGTCAAACAATTGATAGAAAAGCGAATAATTATGACAATATCTAGGCATGATCATGTATATAGGCATCACGTCCGCGACAAGTAGACCGAAACAATCCTGCATCTACTACTATTACTCCACACATCGACCGCTATCCAGCATGCATCTAGAGTATTAAGTTCATAAGAACAAAGTAACGCCTTAAGCAAGATGACATGATGTAGAGGGATAAACTCATGCAATATGATATAAACCCCATCTTTTTATCCTCGATGGCAACAATACAATATGTGTCGTTTCCCCTACTGTCACTGGGATCGAGCACCGTAAGATTGAACCCAAAGCTAAGAACTTCTCCCATTGCAAGAAAGATCAATCTAGTAGGCCAAACCAAACTGATAATTCGAAGAGACTTGCAAAGATAAACCAATCATACATAAAAGAATTCAGAGAAGAATCAAATGTTGTTCATAGATAATCTGGATCATAAACCCACAATTCATCGGATCTCGACAAACACACCGCAAAAGAAGATTACATCGAATAGATCTCCAAGAGAATCGAGGAGAACTTTATATTAAGATCCAAAGAGAGAGAAGAAGCCATCTAGCTACTAGCTATGGACCCGAAGGTCTGAAGTAAACTACTCACACATCACCGGAGAGGCCATGGAGTTGATGTAGAGGCCCTCCGTGATCAATGCCCCCTCCGACAGAGCTCCGAAAAAGGCCCCAAGATGGGATCTCTCGGGTACAGAAGGTTGCGGCAGTGGAATTAGGTTTTCGTGGTGCTCCTCGATGTTTGCGGGGTACGTGGACTTATATAGGAGGAAGAAGTAGGTCGATGGATCAACGAGGGGCCCACGAGGGTGGGGGCGCACCCAGGGGGGTAGGCGCCTCCTGCCTCGTGGCCTCCTCGATTGTTTCTTGACGCCCACTCCAAGTTTCCTGGATCACGTTTGTTGAGAAAATCACGTTCCCGAAGGTTTCATTCCGTTTGGACTTCGTTTGATATTTCTTTTCTGCGAAACATTGAAATAGGCAAAAAGAACAACAATTTGGGTTGGGCCTCCGGTTAATAGGTTAGTCCCAAAAATGATATAAAGGTGTAAAATAAAGCCCATTAACATCCAAAATAGATAATATAATAGCATGGAGCAATCAAAAATTATAGATACGTTGGAGATGTATCAGTGTGTCGCCCCAAGGCTAGTGGAGGTCTGGGCGTAATCAATCTCCGCATTCAAGGAAATGATTTGTTGTTAAAATATCTACACAAATTTTACAATGGCTGGGACACACCTTGGGTGCAACTAAGTTGGGAGACATATTACACGGATCAAATCCCATATGCTGCTGATCCCTGCGGATCATTCTGGTGGAGGGATGTGGCCAAGTTAATGCCAACATACAGAGGTATCTTGATGGCAAACTTGGGAAATGGCCGCAACGTTCATGATTGCATTCTCTGTGGCCTGCAAACTGAAGAAAGATTGGAACAACTATTCTTCGACTGCCATTTCAGCTCTGACTACTGGTCCCACCTTGGCCTCTCTTGGCACCCTAGTAACTCAAGATTACAAAACGTTTCTAAGGCAAAGGAAGACTGGAATCGGCCACTCTTTATGGAGCTATTTTTGCTGGCCGCTTGGAGTATATGGAAGGAACACAACAACAAGCATTTCAGGGGGGTCACACCCTCGAAAACATCCTGGCTGGACAGGCTTAAGGCTGACTTCTCCCTTCTCATTCATAGGGTTAGGGAAGGACAAAAGCAATCCATCTCACTCATCCTAGCCTCCTTATAACTTAACTTTCTCATGCCTCCCCCAAAGGGGGATGGATTGTAAATACCATGTACAGTATTTTTAACCTTTTTTAATATATACACAGTGGGAGGTACTCCTACTGTTTCTGGTAAAAAAAGAAGCTAAAATATGAACATTTGAAAACTGAGAAAACTAAACAGATGAAAGTAAAAAAAATCAAGCTATGTTTGTTCTCAACATAGATATGTTAAGATTTAGAGGGAATTCTAAATAAATTTGTATGTTATAGTTAGGTAGTTGTGGTCTTGTATGATATGGTTTTGAACTTCGATAAATTTGAGTGCAATTTATATTTACCTCTTGCAACAAATCGAACCATAAACTGCATCTATTGATGAATAAATACCACACCCACGTCAGGTGATACCCGGTTCCCTGGTAATTTTCATGCCCGTGAGAAGTCACGCTAGATCCATTGTAAAATGGAAGCCCGTCTAAAACACAAGGCATATAAGTTTTTCTTAGGGCATCTCCAACAGCAACCAACAAAAATCCTTCCGCATCCGTCTGCGGACTGGGGGGAGCCAGTCCACGGACATGGATGCGGAAGGTCGACATCCAATGCTAGCCGCATACATTTCAAACTCTTTTTCAACAAACTGGATGAAATTTATGCAAACACGGCCGAATTTCATACAAACATGATGGATTTCATCTAAACCGGATGAAAACGGTTACATTTTGGACATATTTTCAACTAAAAAGCTAAAACTATATGCACGTACGGTCACGCGGAGCTCCATTCCCACGACACTAATACATTATGCTAGTCTACGGCCGGCCGCGATGGCTCCCTAAAGTTTTTGGGATTCTAGAGTATTTATAGAGGCGGAGGTAGGTCAAGGGGGTGCCCGTGGGCCCCACTACTCACCAGGACGCATGGGAGGCCCCTGGCGCGCCCTGGTGACTAGTGGGCCCCACGAGCGTCCCCTCGTGCCCTCCAGAAGCTCCCTAGGTGTCTTCCTGCCAGAAAAAAATGTACAAAATATTTCGTGGCATTTGGTATTGATATTTCGCAAAGTAAAAAAACAGCAACTGACACTGGGCATTATGTCAATAGGTTAGTCTTAAAAAATGATATAAAGTTGCTAGTAAATGTATATAAAACATTCAGGATTGATAACATAACAACATGGAACAATAAAGCATTATAGATACGTTGGAGGCGTATCAACTTACCCCACTTTGTCTCCGGTTTACTGGAGAAATCACGTCGGAACCGCCCCGCAGACTGATACAGGTCAGAGTTGGATGGCTTTCGTGGTACGGACGGTTGCAGAGGTTTGAGGGTCGGTGTTGGAGATGCCCTTACGTCAAAGTGTAGCAAATTTGACCATATTTGTAGAAATAATCTTTTATTCTTAAACTTGAAAAAACCAACAAAACTTTGACTCTAGACAAAAATTATGCACCTTATATTTTGAAATCTTTAAACTTGATCAACCATTCATAACTTCGATTTTGGAAGAAACTTATACACCTAGTATATATTTTGAAAAAGGGTGAGTGCAGTAGTACTATTGAAGAGAAAGAAGTTTCCTAGGTCAATTCTCTCGCTCACCGGACCCAACCACGCAGGATTCCTATGAGTGGTGCGTGTGCATAGATCGAAAAAAGCTGCCGTCGGCAAATCGACGAGCAAGCGGGGGAGCTGCTGCTGCATGCCCTGCGCAGACGCGTCACGTGCCCCATCGTGGGATCACGCATAAATTCTGTTTGCAACTTGCATGACTGACCATCGATCTGTAGTCGCTCTCATCTAATCATTCTCCCGTCGCCGTCGAGCTCCAGCTTATTCCTCTTGGATTTGCAGCCAGCGCACGTGCTGTACAGTCCGGGGCTCCTGTCGGCAACGAAGGGATGCAAAATCGTCGTGGATTCGGTCGCTGGTTTCCCCCGGCGGTGCGATATATTCAAGAATGTGCGGCGATTGGAACAGTCCTGTCCTGACGATGGTGCCAAAATTACGTACTATGCATCTTGTGTATATATCGCACCACCGTCTGGGTACATGGTCACTGGTCAAGAGAAGGTCTTTCTTTCTGGCCCAAAAAGATCTGGTAGATATAGCAGTCACCCGGGTTCATTTCATACTAGGTAGCACCATGGGTGGTGGGCTAGCCAGCCTGAGTTTTATCTTTATTTAAAATTGATGTCTAGTTTTCTGTAGACATTATTCATTTTTGAAATGGGTCAAATTCATTGCCCGATTTGGATTACCCATTACTCTCGCCGTTCCATAATATAGTGCATATATATTTTCTAAAAAGTCAAGCTTTGTAAGTTTTGACCAAGTTTACTGAGAAAACTATTTATATCAACAATACAAAATATATAAAATACTAAAGTATGTCTTGTGATGTACTATCTCAGAATACGTATTTGCTATTCTAGATGTATTTTTTTTCTCTCTACAAACTTGCTCAAAGTTTAACTTCTCAAAAAATATATACGCACTACATTGTGAAATGGAAGGAGTATTAACGTTGATATTTATCCTTTTTGTTGTTGTCTCGGACTATGTTTCAAATTTAGATTTGAAATGATATAATATGGTTAGATACTCCTTTCTTGTTTATTGGGCTCATCTTACAAATCACATCAACTAAGGATGAACTACTTATGTGCTAGACAACACGTTAATGCTACATGCATGACTCTCTTGCTCCTTCATGCATCAGTATATTATACATTGAGAACAAGAATCTGACAGAATTTAATATGGACATAGCTATATATGCATGTTCCGAATACAATGAGCCTTAGAATTATTATCTTTTTATGTTTGAGATATGCCCTCTAAACCGGAAGGGGGGATTATATGTTGTGTTCATCCATTGATATATAGAAGTCTTCTGAAGCGTTAAGCCCTGCTACGGAGAATAGTGCAATCGGTGTACCAGGAGCTCTAGTGCAAACATGTATGGTTTCCCGGAGAAACGACCAAATGAGAGATGATGTTGAAGTTCGTTACTTTACCTGGATCATAAGTGTGTACCAAAGAAGTTTGATCAATGAATTGATTCCGGTAGGCGTTGGACTAAGTATGTGGTTTTTCTTTCCACCGTATATCCAGCTTCGGTCCATTATGTAGGTAGCACATACGACTATAACATTACTAAGACAAAAAAAAAACTATACAAACCTCAATTTCTCCTCCCTCCCCACTCCCCAGTTTTGCCAACTACCCATTTTATACCAAATTCCTATATATCTAAGAAAGACCTAAGGTTCCCTGTTTCACCTCCTAGATTTACACTCGACCCTTTGTCCAAGTTCCTCCCATTTTCCCTTTTGGTCCCTGCCCCTTTTGCTTTTTCTCACCTGTTTTGATGGAAAACCGCCTCAACCGGTCCACATCTTATTGAATTTAAATAAAAATTTCTTTGGTAAGTCAATAAATGTTTACCAAATAAAATCCTTTTTAAACACTTTTATTAACAATAAATAGGACATGAATCACATACTACTAATCTACTAGAATATTTATGTCCCCATTGCAATGCACGGGCAATTATCTAGTACTCCCTCCGTCCCAAAATAAGTGTCTCAACTTTGTACTAACTTTAATACAAAAAATTGTACTAAGGTCAAGACATTTATTTTGGGACGGAGGGAGTATATCATAAACATAAGTAAAATAACAAAATATTGCCCCTCTCCCACAAATCTACCCCACCCCACCCTCAATACTTCCCATCTCTAGCATAAACTACCCAAATACATAATCAGAGAAAAAAAATACAAGAATTGGCAATAGTCAAAATTAGTAACTTTGGACACCAAGAAGTAGTTGGTGTACAATCAACACCCAAAGTGCTCAAATGGTGAAAATTCGACACAAGGCCGCCAAGTTGCGGTGCTTTCTGGGAAACATATCAGATTCTGGAGAAGCATGCAGTTGTGGGTTGAACTTAAGTAGCTCGAAGGATCAATGATGGGCGGGTACCGAACCACCTAGCTGGGATCTAGAGAGTATATAGCATCATAGCGGGCGTCTGGGTTTGCAGTTGTCGTGTGTTGAGAGTGTTTTGTTGGGCCACTTGTTTAGCTGTGGTGTTTCATGCATCAAGTGTGGTTTGCCTGATCGGTTTTTGCCTGGTTCTCTGTTAATTAATTAGGAAACTCTCTTCTTCTTAATTAATCGATGAGGCTCTTTTGCCTCTGTTTTGGAAAATATAGCAGGTTATCGGCCAATTAAGGTAGCCATCAAAGGTAGTTAGGAAGCAAAGACGGTCGCCCACATGAGGTCCCTAAATTAACCCATTCAAATTGTATTATAAGTGGCCGATAAAACCATGAGAGACAATTTCTCACACAAGACCCATTTTAAAGCACAATCATAGACGAACATGCATCACAAACAGTTCTTCCTCTAGGCTTATGGCTCACGATTTCCTCGGCCGTCCCGTATGTAATAGAATGTATCATATGTAAGAGTGTATCATAGGCGCGCCATTAGAAATATCGTCATGTCAAAACTTGTGCTGCTATGTACTATTGAAAGAACTACAGAATGCCGAATTCTCGGTTGTCTAAGAACTTATTGAACCCTAGTTGAGCACATAGCCCATTGGATCCATTTTGCTGAATTTTGCTAGGGTTATTTTGATGGTGATTGCTAGCTTAATTTTGTACCATATTTACTAAGATCTAGCAAAATCTCAGTTGCCTGAGAGATAGGCATGCCTGAGAAATTGTAACGTGTAACAGGATGATCAGCATCATATGGAATAACATAGAGGTTAGTAGATATGTTTGTATGCCCCTTGATGGTAATTGATTTCTCAATATTTCATTTTTTTAAACGGAAGCATAAGATTTGCCTCATCTATTAAATAAGGAGAGAATAGAGTTTAGAGTTTTACAACACCCACAGGTACAGCATGGGAATTACTCGCCCACAAGAATATCTCCTAATTTTTTTGCGCCCACGGTCACCAAAAGCTTGGCGGTGAGTAGGACGGTCGTTGGCACACTCTTATGACGGAATACCCGTGCATTTCTTTCATTCCAAATGGTCCACGAGACAAGCATGGTGACAAAAGTCAAAGCTTGCCGATTGGGGTTGCGATTATCAGTTCTCTTGTCCCACCATTCGTAGAAGGATTCATCCATGTGCCACTCGGATGTATCCATGTGTGCGAGACCAAGCCTCTCAATGAGAGACTTCTATATCCGAATCGTAAAGCAGCACTTGAAGAAAATGTGGGCACCCGTTTCTTGCTCCCTATTGCAAAGCTTGCGGAGGCCACAATTTGGCCAACCTCATTGCTATAAATGATTGGCTGTCCAAATCCTATCTTGCATTGCCAACCACGCAAAGAATATAACATCTGGAGGTGCTCATGCCTTCCAAACCATACAGTCAAAAGGGGAAGGACTCAAGCCTAGAATTGAGCCTTGTGTGCGGTGACCGCCGTGTATATCCCATCGTTCGCGTGCTTCCAGACGATGGTATCTTCGATTTCTCATGAAGGTGGACATCATTTATTTTTTTGCGAATACGCAAAGATTGCGTATCTTTTCATTGATAGAAAGAGAAGAATGAGTACAACAAGGGGTACAACTCATGACATGAACGCAAAGAGGCATGAACATGGTGCCCGGAGCATAGAGAGACAGGGTGCTCAGCCCAACAGAGTAAGGAACACAACTAAACCCACCAAGCCTAAAACTAGAGGAGCAGACCGAAGCAGCATGACGTCAAACATCTTCAAATCCAACACCGGGGACACCACGAGCGAGCAAGATGACGCCTTCAAGAAGGGGGAACGACGTAGTGACGCCGCCGCCATCCGATCCGGTGAACCGGACCTAGGGTTTCCCCTGATGCTAGTAGAGGGGCACGGATAAAGGCCTTGGCAGCGCCTCCAGAAAGGAAAACGACACCCGCGAGCGTCGTCGCTGCCAGCATCGGCAAGCCGAGCATGGATTTCGCCTGGCCTGAGTCCGAGCGATCCCAAAGCCACCAGGTCAAGATCCGAAGATGCCGGAGCCAACCTGCACATCGACTGAAACCTAGGAAGGGGGGTGGGGCTGCACCTGCCGCCAACAAAAACACAAGCTTTGGAGCCGACATGGCTCGTAGGTGGATGGGATCGGAGAGGCAGCAGTGTAGAGAGCCGACGTGGATGGAAGGAAGGCAGCCGACGCAACCAGCAATCCGGAGCTGGAAGAGAACGCGGATCCGTGCTGCCGGAGGCGAAGCCACCCGAACTCCGGCGAACCGAGGCTGGAAGGGACGCAACCGTTGGTGCACCGGGGCCGAAACCGCGCTGGTAAAGGACGCCGGCAGACCAAGGACACTGGAGAACGCAGGTCCATGGATGTCGGGACCGGAGCGGTGTCGACAAAGATCCACTGCGAAAACTACACCGGACTAGTCGAGGATCGCCGTGACCACACACAAGCAGGGGTCGTCACCGTAGCTCGGAAGAGACGCCGTCGAGGACGGAGGGTGGCCTGCACCGAGGCAGGACCGAGCCCCGGCCAACTCCCCCAAGGGCCTTGCCAACCCAACGGACAACAGCAAGAAGGGGGGCTGCACCAATGGGGTGGCAGAGGCGGACGGGGGAGGAACACGCGGGCGCGGCCGCGCCGCCGAGCAGGATGGCAGGACGCGGTGCAGCAGCTGGACGGGGAGGGAGTCCGCGGCGCGCCAGATCCGATCTGGGGGCCGGTGGGAGGGAGGGTCCTCAGCGCAAGGGGCGGGGAGGGGGGCGAGCGCATCCGCCACACACGCCGCAGCCAACCCAGGCCCGGTGCGGCCGCGCCAGCCGACCGGCAGCAGCGATGCGGGGAGGCGGCGACGGAGGAGAGGGACTGCAGCGGGGGTGGGGGTGCCGGTGCAGGAACGAAATCGCCCCGCCGCCGCCATCCCCGGGCGCGGCGCGGCTTCGCCGGCCGTCCCTCCGGCGGCGGCGCAGCGGGTGTACTGGTGGCGGAGGGGAGCTCTCGACGGCGGCGAGGGTTTCCCCCGTGTCGCCAGACACGGGCGACGCGGGGGTGGGCGGGGGAGTTCGTTCAGGTTTTTCAGGTGGACATCATTTAGGAGCATCCAAATAGTGAAGAATTCCCGAATGTGGGCGGAGGAGACAACCGCGACTTGGTTGATCTTGAGGATCCAAGCGTTCCCCTTGAGGGTCTCAGGACCTTCCAATTCTTTTCTTTTCGAGGCCTCGAAGATGAGCGGTGC
The DNA here is from genome assembly GCF_018294505.1 of Triticum aestivum. Lineage (NCBI taxonomy): Eukaryota > Viridiplantae > Streptophyta > Magnoliopsida > Poales > Poaceae > Triticum > Triticum aestivum. The sequence continues at coordinate 754,558,230 of NC_057797.1, read as the reverse complement.
AATATCTTTGGGTTTGCAACCAAGAAGCCACGGGGAGTCCCAAAAAGGCGTTTTGGCGCCATCTCCCACCGTGATAGTCATAGAGGCATAGAAAAACTCAAAGTCCTTATCGGTGCAGGGGTTTCCCAGGCCATTTCATTTTGGAGAACAACAGATTTGGTGGTGACTTGCGAGCCAAAACCCCAACGTTATTTTTGCATTCCAGCTACCACACGGCTTGTGCTGACCCTTAGCGCTAGTTTCCTGTCAAGAATGTATTCCACACTATGTTGAGTAGGAGAATGTTGAAGATGTACTCCAGTAGTTGTATTGGATGTATCTTGTAAGAAGAAAGAAGAATTGTATTTTATTTTTTGGCACGGTAGCTTCAGATTTTGTCGAGGTGCAGATTATAACTCCAAACGGCCCCTTTCCACTATCTAGGCCTAAAAGATTGAGATGTACCAGTGCAGAAAGTTATCAGATTCCAAGAAGCCCCTATCCCACTTGGTGCAAAGTGGCAACGATTTTCATTCGTCGGATCACAATCCAAACTCTGTGGCGGCAACATGTCATCCGTCCGATCATAACCGATGGAGCTGCCACAGATTCTACGATGTCGCTCGTCAACACTTTTACAGTCCGGTATCTTTCAGGTACTTGTGATCAGTCTAGGATTGGCCAAAAGGCACACCACACCTCGTATCTTTTGAGCCGTGCTCACACTAAGAACTTGTGCGAGGGGACTTCACCGGAACGCCTATAAATAGCAGTACGTACGCCGCTGCATATACCACACCAAGCTTCCACGTAAGGCAGAACTCAAGCATCTAACCTAAACATAAGCAAGGTTAGTTAAGTCGAGCATGGCGTCGAGGGATCCGCTGATCGTGGGGAGGATCGTCGGCGACGTGGTCGACTACTTCGACATGGCGGCGCAGCTGAGGGTGATGTACGGCAACAGGGAGATCACCAACGGGTCCGAGCTGAGGCCGTCGCAGGTGGAGAACCAGCCGACGGTGCGGATCACAGGACGCCGCGGGTCACTCTACACGCTCGTGAGTGGCCATACGTCTCCACGCATGCATCATTTGGTTGCATGAAATCACGCATGCATGCACGTCGTTAGTTTTAACATGCATATGCGTTGCATGACTGACATGCATGTGCCATGTTTCAGGTGATGGTCGACCCTGATGTACCCAGCCCAACTAACCCTTCCCAACGGGAGTACCTCCATTGGTACGTGCATGCTGGCTGATTTAGCTAGCTTTACCCTTAGCTAGGTACCTTTGTTTTTCGTCGTGCATGCCATGCTTGCACTTTGTGTGCTAACCATTTCGTGAGAAAAATATATAATCATTAGTGTATGTATATATTTACTAGTACTGCTATATATACTGGTATATCGGATTAAGCTAATTGCTTCGGTTTAATTTCTTGACTACATTCAGGATGGTGACAGACATACCAGATGGAGGTGACGTGAGCCGCGGTAAGAATCGGATTAAGCTAATTGCTTCGATTTAATTCCGCAAAAAGAAGCTAATTTACAGAGTACATGTACCATGTCAATTATTCTCTCCAACTGCCTTTCCTAGCGAAAAACAGATAGTCAAGTGGGAACCATTAATCAAACTTTTTGCGTGTGTGCATGCCTGCATGCAGGAACCGAGGTGGTGGCGTACGAGAAGCCGCAGCCGACGGCGGGGATCCACCGTGTGGCATTCGTCGTGTTCCGGCAGGCAGCGCGGCAGGCCATCTACGCGCCAGGGTGGCGCTCCAACTTCATCACCAGGGACCTGGCCGAGTGCTACGGCCTCGGTGCTCCGGTGGCCGCCGCCTACTTCAACTGCCAGAGGGAGGGCAGCTGCGGTGGCCGGAGGTACAGGTGAATCGAGCAAGCTGTCTGGCACTACGTAGTACGTACAAGCGCGCGATCGCTCCATCCAAACGTGTCACACTAAATATATAAATAAAGGAATAAATATATGTAGTAAGCTAGATATATAGCTGCTTCAGATACACATACTGTGACACTGTGTAATACTGGCCATCTCGATCGGCAGTACCTACTTGTGCCGGAATATACCGTGTACTTGGTGCATGGCTTAAACATTTAATAATCATAATATACGTGTTGTTGTTGGCAAATGAATAATGCTTTCTCTAATATATATTTTTATATTGTGAAACAATATGTTATGCCCTTGTTCCCTCGGAAAGGAGAACCTCGCCAAACCGGGGGTGTGAGTGTGTGCCAAGTTGATTGTGAAAGTACTAATAACTATTGGATGGTGAGGAAAAAAACCACCCGATCGCAAAAGTATAGCCGAAGGATACCACTTACCACCCAGAGCCATCTATGTTGGTCTAATAACCGTGGATGGATCTTCATAAGTGTCTGCTATATTATCGTAGATGTGTAGACGATCCTTGAAAGTTGCTCATGTGATTTGCTACACAATGCATACAACTCTTTACTAGATCTTTTAATGATTGTATGCTCAATCCCATGTATCTTCCGACATGGTTGTAACTCTTTGTAACTCTAACCGTGATCCATTCCTCTATTCTCATCCTCACTCGACCATGTTCTCATCAATAACCCCCAACATCGCCTACTTTTCCTTCTTCATCTCATCTTCCTACGACGGCACCCCTATAACTGTGCCACTGTGTGAAGGAGATCTAGGCTCTAATGGTCATCGCCACACAAAAGGAGATCAATATTGAGCGGTGGCTGCTGAAACCCTCCTTCACCTCGTCAGACTCGAGCTAGCTGCTACACAAAGGACAATAAAGACACCACCCACTACTTGGAGCAACTACATCAAGGGAGAAGAGAAGCACACTACTATATAAGAGCATCTACAACCAGATTAGGCAAATCCGGGCCCTCAAACGCTCGCGGACGTGTCCGGGTGCGTCCGTGGGCTGGCCGGCGACTCCTCAAATCGCGTCATCCACATCCGTGTATCTCATATCCGATCTTCCATATCCATACTAAACCATGCAACGTCAATCAAACTACTTAAATCATCAAATAGACATAGGCAAGCACAATACGTTCACCAAAAGATTATGAACGGATGTTCAAGAGACCGCCGGAGTTCACACAAATGACGGACAACTTTAAACTACATCTAAGTACTTGAAATTAAACCGAAGAAAGTGGATCTTCATCACTTCCTCGCCGGCCCTTTCCCCTTCCGGTCGCCGTCGCAACTGTAGCTGTCGGCGGCCGGTGGAGGATCGTCCGAGTCATCGGACGAGGCGCTATGGTCGTCGTCATCATGGGAGGAGGAGACGATGAATTGAGCAAGCTGGCTGGCTGTACGTTTGGATGGAGCGAGCGCGCTTGTGCGTACGTAGAGCCAAATAAACCAATAAATATGTGTGAGCTAGATATATGGCTGCTCCAGACACTAACGTGCAATTCTGCTATCTCGATCGGTAGTACGTACTTGTGCCCGAATTGTACTCGGTGCATGGCTTAAATATTTAATAATCATAATATACATGTTGTTATTGTCAAATGAATAACAATGTGTTATGCTCTTGTTCCCTCGGAAAATGGAGAACACATCCTTCCGGTTCTTATCTCGAAGGAACAATGCGCCTCTGTGCCGGGCCGTCTCATGACTGATAATGTGCTTGTGGCTTATGAATGTGTGCATGCTATCAGAACCAAGAAGAGAAAGAAGCCTCTTTGTGCGGTCAAGTTAGATATGATGAAAGCTTATGATAGGATCGAATGGGTTTTCTTAGAACAAACGTTGAGAAAGTTTGGCTTTGCTTCCCAATGGATTGAGGTGATCATGCGTTGTGTTTCGTCTGCATGTTTTTGTGTCAAACTTAATGGGGTTTTTTCGAGAGCTTTTCTTCTTTCACGGGGTTTGCGACAGGGTGATCCACTGAGCCCTTACCTGTTTCTTCTCTGTGCTGAGAGCTTCTCTGCCTTATTGAAGAAAGCTTAGGAGGACCGGATCATTAAAGGGGTGACTTTTGGGAGCACTGGCCCCCATGTCACACATCTTCTTTTTGCGGATGATAGCATTGTCTTTTTGGAAGGCTCACGAGATAACATGGCTGCTCTCAAGGAGATCCTTCGAAAATATGAGCGTGCTTCGGGGCAGAAGGTGAATCTGCAGAAATCTTCTATCTTCTTTGGGAGGGGGTGTCAGAATGATGTGAAAGACCAATTGAAAACTGATATTGGCATCCAATCCGAGGCACTTAGCGAGAGATATATCGGTCTTCCTACCCAAGTGGGAAGATCGAAGGATGGTGCTTTCAGATATGTGATGGAGAGTTCCAAGGGAAAGGTTACTGGATGGAAGGGACAGGGTTTGTCAAACAAGGCTAGGGAAGTGTTGGTTAAATCCGGACTCCAAGCTACCCCTACGCTCACCATGAGTTGTTTCCATCTCACAAAGAAAATATGTTGGAATCTGACTTCTATCTCCTCAAAATTCTGGTGGGGTGCGAGGAATGGTGAGATGAAGGTGCATTGGATTGCGTGGGACAAAATGTGTACCTCCAAGCGTGAGGGTAGTCTGGGGTTCCGACAACCCGAAGCTTTCAACCAAGCTCTGTTAGCAAAACAAGCGTGGCGTCTCCTCACGGTGCCCAATTCTTTGGTCGCGAGGGTGCTGAAGGCTCGTTACTTCAAGGACTGTTCTATTCTGTCCGCTACTTGCCCGGCCAACGCTTCCTTCATGTTCAGAAGCTTGTTGCATAGAAGGGACTTGCTGAGGGAAGGGCTGGTTTGGCGAGTAGGGGATGGATAGATCGTCTATTAATATCCACCATGACAACTGGATCCCGCGGTCTGGTTGCTTGAGACCACTGGGGCAAGCGTTCCTCCCGGGCACGACTAAGGTGGCTCACCTGCTCTCAGATCAGGCAAATGGATGGGATGAGGCCAAAGTTGCGGCCATGTTCTCGCCTTCGGATGCCCGGGATATTCTGCAGATCGCTGTTGGAGGAGTGGGGGTGGAGGACTACCAAGCCTGGAACTACACTAAGAATGGAATTTTCAATGTTAAGTCTGCCTATCACTTGGCCATGTTGAGGAAACTTGCGAGAGCTGGACAGCCAGGCTCGTCGAGCTCAGTGCAGCGACATAAAGGTTACCTTGGCATTTGGAGTACTAATGCTCCGGGGAAAGCTAAAATCCACATGTGGAGACTTGTTCGTAATGGTCTGGCAGTGGGGTCTGAACTACATAGACGCTGGATCAAACCGGGTGTTTCTGTGTGGCATGCGGCAGGGAAGAAACCATCTATCACAGGTTCTGGGCATGTCAACATTCGTCATTGTTCTGGCAGAAGCTGCATTCAGAGAAGGGCGTCACGATGGCACTCCCGCCGTTTCCTATGGACTCCCAGAATGCGCTTGCAAACTGGCTCCTTGGATGGTTTGCGGAGGCGGCCGATGAGGAAAAACAAGTGATGATTCAAGCAGTGTATGGCCTCTGGGTAGCTCGTAATGACGCGCGGGATGGGAAGAAGATGGCATCCCCACATGAAATCATGGAGTCTATCTACTCCCACTTGATCGAGTGGAGACAAGTTCACGACGCCGCAGCGAGGGTGCCGCAGGCCAGAACTGTGCAGCGATGGAAGCCTCCGTCTCAGGGGTGGGTGAAGGTCAACTCTGATGGTGCCGTCGTTGGGAATGGGGAGAAGGGGGGCGCCGGAGTGGTTATTCGTGATGCTGGGGGTGCTTTTCTTGCAGGTGCCCGTCAGTTCTTCAATCGCTCGGTTGACCCGAAGGCTGTGGAAATCCTCGCCTGCAAAAGTGGTTTACTCCTTGCTATTGAGAGAGGATTTCAAAGTGTCCATCTGGAGCTGGACAGCCTGCCTGTTGTGCAAATGCTAAATGATCGTCATAAGTGCATGGCAGCTGTTGGTTCGTGGATTGAGGAGATTAAGGAGCGGTTGCATACTCGGGCTGAGTATCGCGTGACTTGGGTTTGTCGTACTGCCAATGTTGCTGCTCACAAGTTAGCTAAAGTAGGTGTAGGTGATGAGTTGTGTAAGGTGTGGTTGGGGTCTCCCCCAGACTTTGTTCTCTCTGTAATTTCTGATGACATTCTCAGCTATGCTGGCTAAATAAGAAGCATCAATGTTGACCCTAAAAAACCGGAAATCCCTCGAGCGTGCACGGCATACACACGCCACATCCGACAGCAGGTTGACCCAAATCGGGATGTCCTCCATAAAAACCAGCCTCGATTCACCAGGGACCTTGAATTCGTGGGAGCTTAGTAACTGTACTGATGTGGGCCAAAAAATCATGTATAAAAAAACATATCTAAAGCGGGTCTTTGTGGGTCTCCGTCTAAAAACCCTAGGGCAGCAATTATAGTCTTGAGGATGTAGGATTTTCAAGGCGGGTGGAACAAAAGCCTATGATAGAAGTAATCTCAGGATAGCCATGAGGCAGACCGTATCACATATTTGGTCTATTCAAGGGGATAGTCCATTTGGGTACGTCCTGTAAAGTAATACAGGGGAGACTAAGAAAAAACAACATACTCTTGACAAATCTTCACCTGCAAGGCTGGGATTTTACCAGTCACGTATTTAGGTATACCCATTGATAAAAAATGATAAGAAATAGGGACTGGAAGAACATTGAGTGGACCACGAAGTAGGGTATTTGGAGGGGAAGTTCTTTTCTATATGAAGGAGAACATTTTTCTTAAGCACTACAAGAAATATGTTCCTCTATGATGGATTTTTTGTTGTTGTTTTTGAAAACATGAGTACACCTAATAAAGTGAATTTTACCGATAAATTGTGCAAGATTTTAATGCATTAATTTCCAAATGTTCATGTAATTAAAAAGGTGTTCAATCACTTTAAATAACATTTTTTGTATAATTTTTAAACGTGTTCATTTAGTTTTTAAAAATTGGTCACACAATTTAAAGAAGATGCGTGTGTATTCATTAGTAAGTGTGTACATTTCCTTGAAACAACAATAAATAGAAGCGAACTGAGCGTAGCTAAGATGATTAGGTTCCTTGTGGTGGTACCAACCCACCGAGGTTCAATTCCTAGACTTGGCACCGATGGTCGCACTTCCCTAGATATATTTCAGCCATTCCGGTGATGTGTGCTCGTGGGAGGAGACGTTCCCATCACCTACGAATGCATCAAAACCCCAGAAAAGAATAAAAACCAGAAGAAAAACAGAACTCCAAATTGAAAAAAATGTAATATTCAAATAACACAATGCACAAAAGCAAAAATACTATGTACCACCTATGGCGAATGCTTTGGGATATATTTCTTGGTGTGAGACACACCATGCCTACGGGACAGGCCCAAGAAGCGGTTTTGGGAAGCTTCTAGAGAACGGTTCGGGAAACATCCTGGCCGGTATTGGCTGGTCTTCGGAAGGTACCGTGTTGTTTCTTCTTTTCTCTATTGGTTTTTCATCGAGGTTTCATTTTACATGCTGGTTTTATTTCATTTTCTTTCACTTTTGAAATACATGTCGCCTTTTATTGAATACACGTTGAATATTTTTTATACTGCTTGAATCTTTTAGATATACTTCACACCTTTTTAAAATACATGTTGAGCATTTGTAAATTGCACATTCAACATTTTTAAAACACATTGTACATCTTTTAATTGCATGGTGAACATTTTTAAACACAGTTTGAACTTCTTACAGAAAATTACGAAACATTTTTTAAAAACATGCAACCAGTATTTTATATGTTATGAACATTTTTGTAAAGATTGCGAGACTGAATTGTTTCATTTCAGTGAACATTATTTTAAAATGTCAATATTTTCAAATCCGCAATTTTCTATGAAATATCATGATTTTTCTTTGTAAATTACACAGACAACTTTTTATATTTTCATGCATTTTTTAAGATGGTGTAACGAACACATTTTTAAACGTGTGAACATTTTTTGAACTACACGAACATGTTTTCCAATTGTACGAATAGACTTTTATATGCACAAACATATATTCTAATGTGCACCAAGAGTTTTCATAATCGGAGAAATTAATTTTATATATGATACATATTTAGAATATTTCAAAACATAAATGAAATAGAAAAAAGAAAGGAGAAAACAACAGAAAGAGACGAGCAAACGTAAGAACATCGAAGCTTGAGACCGAGACACGCATTTCCTTTTTAACACGCTTACATCAAGTTGTCATTGACACGCATAGGATAGCCACTAACAGACATTAAATGGCCCACCATTTAGAGCTACATATGTGGTGAGAATCCCGGTTTTAGGAACTTTCTGAAAGTTTCCTGAGTGATTTTGAGAACCTTCTAGAAGGTTTTTAGACCGAATTTCTATTGTTTTGATTGGTTTTGGGTTTTCTTTTTGTTTCAGTTTTTCTTTTCTTTTTCATTTTTTAGTTTCCTACCTTTTGTATTTTATTTTCTATTCTTTTATTTTTCCTTTTCAAAATTTCACAATTTAGTAAATTATTTGCATTCCAAAAAAGTTTGCAGATTCGAAAATAATGTTTGTGTTTACAAAAAATGTTCAGAAATATAAAATTTCGTTCATGGTTTGACAAAATATTCTCATTTTGAAAAACTACTTGCTTTAAAAAAACAAAATCAAATTCAATTTTCCTCAAAATGTTTAAATTTTTGAAAAAAAACATTCTCATTTTTACACTTTGTTCACGTTTTCATAAAATATTTGTAGAATGCAAAAACTTTTTGAAGTTTTAATAAATTGTTTGAAATTTCAAGTTTTGTTCATCTTTTCAAAATCATTTTGTAATAAAAAATCACGATTAAAAAATGTTCTCAATTTTATCTAAATATTTTTCTCTACAGTAACTCAAGCTGGTTCGCTACACATGATCAACATTTTTTCAAATACTTGTTCAACACTTTTCAAATACTTGTTCAACATTTTCCAAACACTTGTTCAAAATATATATGATCAATGTTTTTAAAAATTCTTGTTCAAAATTTCAAATATTTGTTATCATTTCTTGAATGCTTGATTAACATTTTTTAAGTCCTTGTTCAACATTTTTCAAATACATGTTCAACATTTTTAAAACGCTTGATTAATTTTTTTCCAAATACTTATTCAACATTTTTCCAGATGCATGATAAACATTTTCAAATAATTGTTCAATTTCTATTGAATACTTTATCAACATTTTTCAACTAGTTGTTCAAAATTTCTCGCAATGCTACATTAACATTTTTCAAATACTTGTTCAACATTTTTCAACTACATGTTCAATATTTTTTTTTGAATGCTTGATAATATTTTTCAAATACTTGTTTAACATTTTTCAAATACTTACCCAACATTTTTGAAATGTTTTGTGAGTTTTTTGCAATATATATTTAAAATATTTGAGAGTATAAACGAAATTGCAAAAATAAAACGAAAAACAAAACAGAAAACGTAAAACGTCAAAAAAAAGACAGAAAAACAGACTGTGACCTCGCTCGCGCGTGGGCTGACCCATATTGGTTGCCCGAGTCGGGAGTTATAGTCGCTGAATGCGAGGAATAGGGGCTCCCGTAAAGAGCGGCAGATAGGACTCGAGTGCCAAAAAACATGAAATATTGGAATGTTTTGGCTCCAGGGAGCATATGCTCCTGAAAAAACATGTAATTCACAATAATAAATAAATAAATCTGAATTTTCTGTAGATGTTCATGTTCGTGTAGCAAGCCTGCTTGACAATTTTCATGCGAAACGGGATAACGCTTCTTTATTGGTAAAAAACAAAATTAAAAGTAACATTTGGTGTTTGATTTTTTTGTTTTGTTTTTTGTACAAGTCATAATGCTTAACCATTTCCCCTAAAAATTTGCTGGTAGTATTTGGATGTGATCATGAACACATTTTTTCTTCCCGATTTTTGTGACATTAAAAAAGAACATTTTTCACGCGCAGGAGGATGTGCTCCCAAATGCCAAACTAGATTTCCATAAAATATTGTATTTTTCAATACTCCCTTTTTTTATAATACTTTACTGCCAAACAAAACCTTACTCTACTGGTCACCAGTGTGATCTAAGTTTTTCTTGGTTTTGTGCGTTGACCATGTACTGCTCGTCTGTGTGGACCATCCAAAGACCATTGATTTTCAGCTTTTACCTTCTATTGATTCGATTCCTTCTTTTAGTTTATATGTTATTGTTTCTCTCTTTCCATTTTATTTTTTATTTCATGTTTTTCTGTTTCTTTTTTACATATTATTTTTCATTTCCCCCTATGTTTTTTTGATTTATTTCCATTTTATTTCTTTGTTCTTGTTTTATTTCTTTATTTGTTTTCTTTTTCTGTTTTTCTTTCCTTTTCCTTTTATTTTATCCATTTCTTTTTTACTTTTTGTTTGCCCTTTTTTAGTTTTATTTAACTACTAACAATGTAAAACCAAATGCATATATATATATATATATATATATATATATATATATATATATATATATATATATATATATATTTCATACTTGAGCGTTTTCATATGCATATGAAACATTTTTTTAATTAACACAATGACCATTTTTAAATTTATGTTCAACACTTTGTTAATACAAGCTGAAATTATTTTAATACATGTTGATTGTTTATACACTCTTTTGAGATATTTTTAATACACATTGAATATCTTTTCTCATGCATGACGAACATTTTTTCATATACCTGAACCATTTCTGAATGCAGGCTGAACTTGTTTAAATAAATATTGAACATTTTTTAAACTACATGAAAGAATTTCTTAACCCAAAATATTGTTTCCAAGTATTTTTTAGAAAATAAATAAAATAGCAAAAAAGGGTGAACATGTATATATAATGATAAATAAATAGAAAAATACCAAAATAAGAAAAGGCATTTATCACACTTATCGTTCAATTAATTTGACAAAAAGTTCTCAATCCATGTCAACGGTACAACCCAACAAAAGTGGGCTTAATGCCATGGCCAACAAGGAAAAGAAGGACACAAATCTTCCATAGAATACATTCCTTCAAATATAAGTAAATCTTAATAGCTAGTAGGAATGACACAGTTACATGAGCCAGTTATCGTCCTTCTAGTGCCGTAAGGCTCACGCCATTGGCAGAGTTTTCCAGGTCTTCTGTCGCATCACTGGTTTCGTAATTTATCTGCGCGAAATACATAGGTTGCCTCGGCGCTGCGCGAGGCATGGCTTCACTGTCGAGCATGGACACAACGGATGACATGTGAGGCCTAGCACCGGAGCTGTCCTGGACACACAAGAGCCCAACATGGATGCACTTGGACACTTCATCAAGCGAGTAGCTCTCCGTGACGGCTGGGTCCATGAAATCCTCCACTTTGCCATCTGCCCACAAGTTCCATGCCTGAAACATAATGGCAAAATTTGTAATTTATATTTGCTAATACTGCATTTCTTGTTGAGTTATTAGAATCTGAAGCATTTTTCATAACACAGTATGTGACACTTACAAATGATATGAGATTTGAAAAGTCCATCACAAGATGATGTGGTGAACTGATCTTTAATCCACTTACAATCTCTAGTAGCAAAATACCAAAGCTGTAGGTGTCCGACTTGACGGAAAAAATGCCCTCCATCGCATACTCAGGCGACATGTACCCGCTGTTTGAAAATTTTGAGCTATTTCAGGCTTATAAATTAAATTTTCAGACCAAGGACTAGTTGAAGAAGTACTTACTACGTGCCAACAACTCGTCTGGTACTTTCTTGTTGTTCGTTGCCCCCAAAGATCCTTGCCATTCCAAAATCTGATATTTTTGGGTTCATCTCCACGTCTAGCAGGATGTTGCTTGGCTTGAGGTCTCTATGGATTATAGTCGTTCTCGAATCTTGGTGGAGATACATAAGTCCTCTAGCTACCCCTTTGATTATGTTGAACCTCTTTGGCCAATCAAGCATAAACTTCCTTGCAATATCTGCCAAGAACAGGACATGCATTTACATGAGTGCAAGGCATAAGCCGTTCAGACAAGTAAGTTTGCTTGGTCAATTCGAGATTACTTTCGATAGTATGGGATTAGAAGTTTAGAACATACCAAAAAGAAACTGGTCCAGGCTTTTGTTGGGTAAGTATTCATAAATAAGCAACTTCTCATCCTCATGAATACAACAGCCAAGAAGTTTAACTAGATTCTTGTGCTGCAATTTGGCAATAAGAACCACTTCATTTCTAAAATGCTCTATCCCCTGATCAGAACCCTTGCTAAGCCTTTTAACAGCAACTTCCTTTCCATCTTCTAGTATTCCCTGTGTGATTTCATAATTATTGAAACAGATTTTCCAATGTTGTAATTAATTGACAAAGTCAAAGTTTTAAAACCTTATAGACTTTGCCAAAACCTCCTTTTCCAAGTACGTTTGTGTCATGGAAACTGTTTGTTGCAGCAGCAATGTCTTCGAACATAATATACTGGAATTCTAAATTTTGATCCCAAACTTCTTGCGAAGTGCTCAGGTGTTTCAGGGTCGGTTTTTTCAGGGTTTCCTTGTTTACTTGTATCCCTGCAGAAATATCAGTAACATCAATACTCGACACTTTTACATGAAAGATCATATCAGAGTAAACTGGAGTCCCTTGTTCTACCTTTTTGCTTGCATATGCAGACAAGATATATGCATGTGAGTGTCAGCAGGAATGTTATAACTGGAAGTGCGATCTTGAATACCACACTGACACCGCTCTTCGTGGTGTTTACTGCAGAACTGTGTTCTATGAAGGAGATGATAGCATAGATTGAATGAGTATAACATGTGAGAGTATGAATTTATCCTTTTCTCAATGAGTATAACATAGCATCAATTTACTTGAATTCCTATATAATACCAAAGCAGATATTGAAAATCTATCTCAATCCATCAAAGTTTTAAATGGCATGCTATATCAGTGCTATAGTGTTTGGTGGGACATCACGCTAACGACGTCGTGTACAACTTAGCGGCTTTAGCGCGCTATAGCGCCATTTAGTACGCTAGTGAGGCTGCCACTATTCCTCATATCCCATTATTTAAAACTTTGATCTCAACATAATTACAGATTTTGTTTCAAAAGTTAAAATTTGCAGACAGCAAAAGTAACTGGCTAGCTTGACTGTTACAAATGTGCACCGACACAATTCTGGAAGAAATGCAACTGATGAGTTTGTTCAGTGGTAACGACACAATACGTACCAGGAGAGCCAGCAAGCCGAATGTAGAGGTTGCCACCAAGCATACCGGCCTTCTCAGAGTCAACAAGCTCCCCTGTCCAGATCAAGCATCTTGATGGGCCACCAGTTGCGACGATGCTGCTCAGGTTGGTGTAAGCGTACGCAGTGCAGGAGCAGTCACGCTCACACTCAGCAGTGCACTCCTCGAAGCTTCTGTTCCTCACATACACAAACTTGTCAGGCACCTTCATCTCCGGCAAAGTCAAGAAATGGTCGCCGCGGCATGTCAGGTTTTCCTTTCTCACGCATCCTCGGGAGGGGTTGGCGCTGAAGCCGTCTGCCGGCCTGAACCCATCGAGGCACTTGCACTCGCCGCTGATCTTGTCAAACATGTCGCAGTAGCCGAACGGACCACACGAGCCATAGTGGCGGCAGCCATCATCCGGGCGCTTGAACAGAGGCACCCATGACCGGCCAGTCCAGATCCTGAGCATCAAGTCGCCATTGTAGTCCAGCTTCCAGTGCGATCTCCGGGCAGAGCTGTTACCCGTGTTGTACGTCGAGTAGATGGTCTCCCCGTCATCGACGTTCTGGGACCACATGTATCCGTTCTTGTCCGAGGCTTGTGCACCGTTCCACAACCCGCTGCGCCAGTACTTGCTAGTCCCGCGGAAGGTGAGGATCTGGAGGCCTGTGCCGGGGTCACGGCTGAGCAAGAATTTCCCGGGGGACGGATCCAGAGGACCTTTCCAAGCAACGAGACGCACTGCTGTGTGGGTCTTGTAGTTTGCCCACAACTTGAAGCTGGGGAGGATGGTGTCGGTCGGGTGATCATAGCTCTGCCATATCTGCGTGAAATTCTGCAACTGGACGACAAAGTTCCCCGCCTCCAGCAGCAGCGCCATGGCACCATCACCCCCGGAGGTGACGTTGTTCGTCGTCCTCCAGAGGATGTGGCCTTCTGAGTCTGACAAGACAAGATCAGAGGTGTTGGTGAGAACCAGCTCCCCAGACAAACCGCTGCCGATAGGATTGTCACGGTTGGCCACCCACACATATGTCCTCTCCGGGATGTCGTGGTACCATATGCCTACATATGAGTTTGCGGCGGTGGAGTTCTCAGGGTCCAGGGAGAAGAAGCCTAGAGCGAAGATGCCATTGTTTGAGACGAGCTTGTCGCCCGGCAAGAGTGGCTTCGCGGGTGTGAGGCGGTCATCAGATTCACAGAAACATACCAACAATAAGAGGGTAAAAATGACACGGAGAGTCATGCTACTGAGACTTTCTTTCACATATGCTTGTGAAAGAAGAGCAAAGTAAACAGTTTGTGCTGACCACAGAAGCATGAGAACCAGTTTGCCGGATGTAATTTCAGGCTGAAGGGTAGGAAACTGCTGTGGAAATTAGCCGTGGGAGATTAAAGATCAAGAAGTACTATATCAATGTGTTGACTGCACCATATAAACTGAGGAACTGAGCTCTCGCCACTCGCAACCATCGGATTGACCGGACACCGGAGTCCGTCAAAGTCGTTGGGGACAGAAATATGCTATGGTTGAGAAATGACAAGTGCGCACAGAAGACGAAAGGACCGGGTTACCGTCAGGTGGAGCTCGGACGCGGTAGTCACTCGCAGCGAGGCGGTGTCGGAGGCGGGGGAGCCGGCCGGGATCAGCCGGCAACGGACGGCGGAGGCGAGAAGGGGAATGGGGGCAGAGCTCGCGAGCAAACAGAGGGAGAGTGACAATGGGAGAGGAAGCACAGAAGCAAGACGAGATGTGTTTTTACTGGGTGCGTGTGCCTTTTCTTATACCGCAAATAATAGCAACCTGTGCAGCTGACCGAGTGATATGAATGCACATAGTGGTACAACAGTTTACACGCAACTACCACCCCTCCACCCTGATCAATGCATGCTCCAGAGCCTGCATCTCGCCAGTGTACTACACTGCAAGGCCATTTCTATGGCTGCTCCTCGCCAGTGCAGCATCTTCAATCATTCATCAAGTCTTACGTAGACCTTAGAGCATAGTGTGACGTAGGCGTACCATAAGATCGGACTTTACATTTGGCCTACTGTATGAAGTCCGCAGACAGCGCCGGGCACCTCTCACTTGTCCGCGTCCACAACCGTCACCTCATATTCAAACCTTCAAATTCATATAATCTCATGCAACATAGATCAAACGACGTATTCCATAATTCATATAAATCATAGCACATAGTTCATACTGGGCATAGCATACGGTAGTTCATCATTACACATACCATCAGACTACCAAAATTAGTTAGGCATATGTTCTATTATAAAAAAAAACAGGGTTATAGAGCAAGTTCATCCACGGCCGCCCTTACCGTCTGGTGGATGGTAGTGCTCCCAAGACAACATAGGGGCCTAACGCGGCACACCTTCGTCCTCTCACGGTGGGCATGCCATGCCGCGACCTTGCTTTTCCGCCATAGCTGGAGCATCCGGAGTATCCTTGGTCATGTGCATTGGCACCACTGACCTCAGACTCGAAGCCAGGCGGCATGGGGACAAAGACCTAGCATCGGGGTTGCTCGGATGCCACAGGGCAGTCCTCAAGGGTGTACATGTACCTCCAACCGCCCTCGCCGGCGCCAGATTCAGAGCGGACACGCGGCTCGAGCCGCCAACAGGCACATTGCCGCTGCTGGTTCTAAGCCCCACCAAAGCAGGAATATCCTCCCGAAACCGGTGGTAAGCCAGTCGGACAGCTATCTGTTCCTCGTCCATGCAGAGGATAAGGTCCAGTCGTTGGATCCAAAGTTATTGGACATAGATCCGATGCCCCGAAATGCGAAAATGGCGAAAGATCATTGGAGAGGAGTTGGGCAGAGCGGACTGAAAGTGAAGTGAAATGGAGTGGAGTGGCAAATGGCTAGGGTTTGGTCCGGATGTGGATATGGATGGGGTATTTTTGGGATCGGGGTGGAAGGCCACCAAAGCTGGAATATCCTCCCAAAACCAGCGGCAAGCCAGTCGGACAGCTATATGTTCCTCATCCATGCAGGGGACAAGGTCCAGTTGTTGGATCCAAAGTTATTGGACTCAGATCCGATGCCCGAAATGATGAAAATGGCGAAAGATCACTGGAGAGGAGTTGGGCAGAGCGGACTGAAAGTGAAGTGAAATGGAGTGGAATGGCAAATGGCTAGGGTTTGGTCTGGATGCGGATATGGATGGGGGTTTTGTGGGATCGGGGTGGAAGATGCGATGTGGAGGACGCGCCCGGGCAGCCCTAAATCCACCAACATATGGGCTGGGTTTGAGGGGAGCTGGACGGCCCAGACGTTTGGGCTGGCTTTGAGGGGTCCAGTTGAGTGTTTGTTTTTTGTTTGGGCACTGCCCAGGCTATCCCCAGGCGTTTAGGGGGTGGGGTGGGGGGGGGGAGGGGGTATTTAGGGTTGATGTTTGCAAGTGCACAGAGTCAAGCACAATTCACGCGAAGTATTTGCCCAGTTCATGTGCCGAAGCCATAGATAACTCATAAAAAGATAACTACCAACCTGCAGGTACACTGCATGTCACAAACGCAGCTAAGTTCACACTCAAGCAGGAGTTTGGAAATGATTTACTAAGTATTGCTATAACGTAAATGGTTAAAGAGGAGAGTTTAACTAAGTATTGCTATAACGTAAAATAAATACTCCCTCCGATCCAAAAAAAGGTGGCATGCTTTAGTTCAAATTTGAATTAAAGCTGAACTAAAGTCATGACACTTTTTTTTGGATCGGAGGGAGTACTAGACTAGACAGAGAAATAAACTAAGAAGAATTAATATGATGTTTCAGATGAGCAAAGTGATGACAAGGTGGAGATTAGTTATACCCGGTGACATGGATGGCGGCGCTCCACATATGTGCAATATCACCTTGTGTTGGTCGGATAATCTACTCATGGTGGGCGGTCCCTCAAATAGCATTGCCTATCAAGCAGCGCCTTATTGAGAGTTTGAGACAACTCAATTGTCCTACTTCTTGTTACATACATGCAGCAGCTAACGGAGTCATCGTCCTTCTAGCGCCGTAAGGCTCACGCCATTGGCAGAGTTCTCCGTGTCTTCCATCGCTTCAGTGGTTTCGTAGTTTATCCGTGCAAAATACACAGGTTGCTCTGGCGGTGCACGAGGAATGGCTTCACTGTCGAGCATGGAAACAACCGATGACATGTGTGGCCTAGCACTGGAGCTGTCCTGGACACACAAGAGCCCAACATGGATGCACTTGGACACTTCGTCAAGCGAATAGCTCCCCGTGATGGCCGCGTCCACGAAATCCCTCACTCTTCCATCTGCCCACAGGTTCCAAGCCTGAAACATCACGGAGAAGTTCGTAATTTATATTTGGGTTCAGTTATCAGAATCTGAAGCATCTCTTAACACAGTACATAACACTTACATAGGATATGAGGTTTGAAAAGTCCATCACAAGATGATGAGGTGAGCTGATCTTTAATCCACTTACAATCTCTAGTAGCAAAATACCAAAGCTGTAGCTGTCAGACTTGACGGAAAAAATGCCCTCCATCGCATACTCAGGCGACATGTACCCGCTGTTTATGTATATGTGTAGTTTGAGTTATTTCAGGCGCATAAATAAAATTTTGAGACAAAGAGCTAGTGCAAGAGTTACTTACTAAGTCCCAACAACTTGTCTGGTACTTTCCTGTTGCTCGTTGCCTCCAAAGATCCTTGCCATTCCAAAATCTGATATTTTTGGATTCATTTCCACATCTAGCAGGATGTTGCTTGGTTTGAGGTCTCTATGGATTATCGTCGTTCTCGAATCTTGGTGGAGATACATAAGTCCTCTAGCTACCCCTTTGATTATGTTGAACCTTCTTGTCCAGTCAAGTACAGACTTCCTTGCAGTATCTGCCAAAGAACAAGATGTGTATGCACATGAGTGCAAGGCATCTAGTTAGCCGTTCAGAGACTACTTTCTAGAGAATGGGATTGGAACATACCAAAGAGAAACTTGTCTAGGCTTTTGTTGGGCAGGTATTCATAAATAAGCAACTTCTCATCCTCATGAATACAACAGCCAAGAAGTCTAACTAGATTCTTATGCTGCAATTTGGCAATAAGAACCACTTCATTTATAAAATGCTCTATACCCTGCTCAGAACCCTTGCTAAGCCTTTTAACAGCAACTTCCTTTCCGTTTTCTAGTGTTCCCTGTGTAATTTCATAATTATTGAAACAAATTAACAAGGAGGAAATTATATGTTGTAATTAATTGACAAAGTCAAGTGTTTTTACAACCTTATAGACTTTGCCGAACCCTCCTTTTCCAAGTACGTTCGTGTCATGGAAACTGTTTGTTGCAGCAGCGATGTCTTCGAACCTAATAGAGCGCAATTCCAAATTTTGATCCCAAACTTCTTGCGAAGTGCTAAACTGTTCCAGGGCCGGTCTTTTCATGCTTTCTTTGTTTGCTTGTTTCCCTGCAGAAATATCGGTAACGTAACCACTCAGCACTATTACATGAACATCATATTACAGGAAACTGGAGTCCCTTATTCTACCTCTTAGCTTGCATATACAGACAAGATATATGCATGAGAGTATCACCAGGAACGATATAACTGGGAGTGCAATCTTTAATACCACACGGACACCACTCTTCCTGTTGTGTCCTGTCAAGAAAATAATGAAAAGAGTACTGCATCAAGATTCAAGCATAGCTTGTGAGAGTACACATTTACCTTTTTCTCAATGAGTACAAGATATCGATTTACTTGCATATAATACCAAAGAAGGTAGTAAAATGCATCTTGTATCTCAAATATAGTTACAGATTTTGTTTCAGAAATGAGTACTTGCAGACACCAAAAGTAACTTGGCTAACTAGCATGGCCGGCCCTGGGTAGGGGCAAGAAGTGCGACGCCCTAGGGCCCCACCTGATGAGGGGCCCCAACCTGTGTGGTACGTACGCTATACAGCCCATTGTTTTATTGTTCAGCCAATCGTTTCTTCAAGTAGAGTTCGGATTCCATCGATTATGACTGATTCCATCGATCTCCCCGCGTCTGTCTTCTCGTTCTCCGTTCCGCTCCTCTTCCGAAGCACCTAGCAATGATTATGACTGGTTCCGTTGATCACCCTTAAATTTTTCATCACTACTACTCGTACCTTATGGATTTCTCTTTTTTTTTCTGCAGCACGCTACCTATAAGTACGTCCCATCCTATGAGCAGCCGCAGGGGGGGCCAGCCGAACCACATCAGTTATGTTTGCTTTGCAACTAGGATGGACACCGCCTCAAAAAGTTCTAGTAACTTTTCAGTCTGTTTTCCATTTGATCTTTGTACTCAATTATGTAATTTTAGCTCACTAGTTGGTCTTCTCTTTCTATACAGGTTTCTCAAACACGAAATTGAGGATGGAGCGAGGTCGAAGATGTTTGGAATTGGCTAGTTCAATTTCTACTTTTCTCCTCCAACGATTCAGCTGTCCCCCCTCCTTTCCTGCAGTATACGTATAACCTAAAAAGCTTTGTTGGTTGTTTGCTAAAATTTACCATGTCCCTGGTGTATTATGAGATCGTATTTGCTAATGAATTCTTGGTACTGTTGTTTAGTTAGATGTTTGAAGTCCGATAAACTTTTGTGATATATATCAGTATGAATGAAATTATTGACTATGTCTTTCAAAAAGAAATGTCTTTCTTCATGGGGCCCACTTTTGAAGCTCGCCCCGGGCCTCGGAAAAGTCAGGACCGGCCCTGCTAACTAGTGCAGTGTTACAAGTGTGTGAGATGGAAAAATAGCCTACCGACACAATTCTGAATGAAATGCTAACTGATGAGTTTATTCGATAATAACAACTATAAGTCCCGGGTAGGAAAGGCTGGTGTTCGTAGTTTGACAAGCAGACTATTACTGCAGGTTAAAAGAATTAAAGCAACCATGGAAGTATGGAACAATATACATACCAGGAGAACCAGCAAGCCGAAGGTACAGGTTGCCACCAAGTACGCCTGTCTTCTCTAAGTCAACAAGCTCCCCTGTCCAGACCAAGCATCTTGATGGGCCACCGGTTGCGACAATACTGCTCAAGTTGGCGTAAGCGTACGCAGTGCAGGAGCAGTTACGCTCACACTCAGCAGTGCACTCCTCGAAGCTTCTGCTCCTCACATACACAAACTTGTCAGGCACCTTCATCCCAGGCAAGGCTGAGAAATGGTAGCCATGACATGTCAGCGCCTCCTTTCTCACGCATCCTCTGGAGAAGTTGGCACTGAAGCCGTCCGCTGGCTCGAACCCATCAAGGCACCTGCACACCCTGGTGAGCATGTCACAGTAGCCAAAGGGACCACACGAGCCGTATTGGCGGCAGCCATCATCTGGGCGCTTGAACAGAACCACCCATGACTGGCCACTCCAGATCCTGAGCATCAAGTCGCCCGTGTAGTCCAGCTTCCAGTGCGATCTCCGGGAGGAGCTGTTGCCAGTGTTGTACGTCGAGTAGATGATCTCCCCGTCATCGACGTTCTGGGACCACATGTATCCGTTCTTGTCTGAAGCTTCTGCACCGTTCCACAGTCCGCTGCGCCAGTACTTGCTTGTCCCCCGCCAGGTGAGGATCTGTAGGCCCGTGCTGGGGTCACGACTGAGGAAGAATTTCCCGGTGGATGGGTCTTGAGAACCCTTCCAAGCAACGATGCGCACTGCTGCGTGGGTCTTGTAGTTCGCCCATAACTTGAAGCCGGGGAGGATGGTGTCAGTCGGGTGATCATAGCTCTGCCATACCTGCGTGAAATTCTGCAACTGGACGACAAAGTTCCCTGCCTCGAGCAGCAGCGCCACAGCCCCATCACCTCCGGCGGTGACGTTGTTCGTCGTCCTCCAAAGGATACGGCCCTTGGAATCTGACAAGACAAGGTCAGAGCTGTTGGTGAGAACCAACTTCCCAGACAAACCGCTGCCGATTGGGTTGTCGCGGTTGGCCACCCACACATACGTCCGCTCCGGGATGTCGTGGTACCATATGCCTACATATGAGTTTGCGGTGGAGTTTTCAGGGGAGAAGAAACCAAGAGCAAAGATGCCATTGTTGGAGACGAGCTTGTCGCCAGGCAAGAGTGGCTTCGCAGGTGTAAGGCGGTCATCGGATTTGCAGAAGCAAATCGATAATAGAAGGATAAAAAAGGGGAGCATTGTCATGCCTGTATGTTTGTGAAGAGCAAAACAAGGAGATTGTATGAAAAAAATGCTTTGGATTAGCTTGGTTGCAGGGTAGGAAACTGCTGCTGGTCTTTGTGGGGAATTAAAGGACCTAGAAATGCTCCATGTCAAAGCCATGGATGTGTTGATTGTATCAAACACGCCAAGAAACCGTGGTCTACTCGCAACCATCGGGTGACCGGAGTCCCATCGCAGTCCTCGTCGGCATAAATGCGCCATGGTAGCAATAGTCCGGGGACTTGGATCTCACACAGCCAGGCCACCAGACAACCTGACGCAACACTGCAACAGGATGGTGCAGAAATTAATGTCCAGATCTCAACATCTTTGACGACTCGCCGCTCTCTGGCAGGAAGCGTGGGAAGTACATGTTGGACGAAAGGTGTGTGCTAACTGCTCAGGAACGGGTTACCGTCAGATGGAGCTCCGGCGGGGTCGTCCCGGCGACGTGCGGGCACACTGTCCCCTTATCAGGCGGCACCGGCCCGTTGCTTCAGAAGGAAAAATTATCAGGCAGCATCCGAATTTGTCAACTCGAGTGGGTGGGATGAGCACGTACCGACGGCGAGCGCGACAGGCGGGGGAAATTAGGGGAGGGTGGCCGCGACGGCGCGATGAGGTGCCGGCCGCTTGCTATGGCCACCTGGAATGAGAGGGGCAGGCAGGGGAGACGACGCGCCGGAGACGCATATGGCGGTGGCGCCATGATTGGCGGACCAGCGGCGCCAGTGGGGACTGGGGCGAGCCGGCGGCGGCAGTGGGGGGACTGCGGCGAGCCGGCGAACGCAAATGGCCGCTACTTGCTTTCTTGTGGGCTGCCAAGCGGGCTGCAAGTTTACTTAGGGGCTTGGCACCGCTCAAAGCTCGCCGCCAGCGCGGCCCATTAATGTGTCTTTTCCATAAAGAATCAAAAAATATTTTCTTTTCTTAATAAATTTTTAAAATAATTTCATCTAAATTTTAGTTTAAAGTGAGACAGTTTACGTAAACAAATATAAAATTATAATATATCTGAATATATATATATATAATATTTGTCTCACGTTAAAAAAACGAAAATGTTAACGCCCACACGTGTGGACGTTGACCATCTCAACCACACGCATCCATCACCGTCCAGTACTATATGCACGAATCTTGACACGATCTGGCTAATTTTTCTATGCCACGTAGGACAAGGCGTGTGTGTGGTGTGTGACATAGTTCGCCCACACATCCGTTTTACCACACGGAGGGGCCGGTGTGTGGGCGTTTAGCAGTTCACCCACACACCAGTTTTCAGTCACACACAAGGGCTGGTGTGTGGGCATTTGCCATCTCGCCCACACGCCCGTCTGCTCTCCCACACGTAAGCTGCTAGTTGCCATGTGTTTTTGCAGCGCACATGGCAACTGCCTCTAGTGTGCTTTGTAAGCAGGTGGCAACTCTTTTTTTTACCCGAATTGTCATGTGTTTTTGCAGGGTACACGGCAACTGCCTAGTGTGCACGTAAGCAGATGGCAACTGTCTTTTACCGAGTTGCCATGTGTTTTTGCATGGTACATGGCAACTGCCTCAACGTGCACGTACATGGCAACTGCCCTAACGTGCATGTAAGCAGATGGCAACTCTTCCTTATTACATGGCAACTGCCCTAGCATGCTTGTGAGCACATGTCAACTCTCTCAACTGCCTAGTGTTAGTATGTGGCAACTCCTAAAGTTATGAAATCATGGTAACTACATTAGATCAGACCATACATGGCAACTGCAGTTGTCCGACATGGCAACCGTAGTTCAGCGACATGGCAACTGCAGATAAACGAACATGGACGAGGGTCTGGACCATGGCAACTGCGGGCGCGCGGTGGGCGTCACGCGTTGCGTGCGGGACCAGAAGGGTACGAGGCTTGACATACGGGCGTGTGGGCGTTATCAATTTCGCCCACACGCACGCGTGTGAGAGGGTTCAGGAGGGAAAAAAGATGTGTGTGGGCATTAGTTGTTTTGCCCACACATAGATGTGTGGGCTGGTTGCTGTCCATGCCACACGAGGCGTGTGGCACAACTACCCGATACACCACACGTGTGGCAGTTATCGGGACCCTAAAAAAATTCTTGCACACGAAAAATATATTCATATACTCCCAAAACAAATATTAATATATTTAAAAAATATGCACGTGGGAAATTTTGTTCATGTAATTTTGAAAGGTGTTTACATATTTCCCCCAAATATGGGCGGAGTATCCTGTTAATGATGGCACTTGGTCATACACTGAGGTTGGATTTTTAGCCTTTATTTTGAAAAAAAAAGCAGCAAGCAATCTCAGGGTAAAGGTATAATGCAGGGCATACTGAGATGCATGCTATGATGGAAACCTTATTCTTAACAAATGAAGATAACACACAAGCATATCTGAATAGAAACACCTTGTCTGAAATGAGAAACAATATAAACCTTTAGTAATAATGCATTATCCACATTTTCTTCATACATAGTAAAGTCCACTTCGGTACTTCACATGCGATAAACTAACAGAGGTTACAACCACCACTATGCTGAAAACCACAATTTATGTGCAGTAAATTAGAGAGTTTACACCTATTATGGGGTTCCAATATATGGTATAAGCTGGCATTAAACATCTAACGCCCTATTAGTGTTGCGATACTCATGGTATTTTGTGAATTATCCATGTTTTCCCTGGTATGTCCATTTTCCTGATTTCTTGCTGCAAAATATGCAGGTTGCTCTGGCTCTGGAAGCAAAGTTATTTCATTCTCCAACATAAACACAGATGATGACATGAGTGGCCTAGCATCTGAATGGTGTTGAACACACAAGAGTCCCACGTGAATGCACCGTAAAACTTCATGAATTGGACAGCTACCAGCAATTGTTGAGTCCGCCAGTTCCATTGCATTTCCACCTTCCCATAATCTCCACGCCTGATGAATAAATTCAAGTTTCAACCAATTAACTCTAGTTTTGTTTAGGTCACCAGGTTCAAGCATTCCATGATACTTACATAAGTTGTAAGGTTTGGGAAGTTCATTATGAGCTGAGGTGAGCTGATCTTCAAGCCACTTACAATCTCCAAGAGAAGAACACCAAAGCTGTAGATGTCCGACTTAACAGAAAAGGCGCCACCCATCACATATTCTGGAGACATGTAACCGCTGTTTAAACATTAAGTTTGCCTCAGTGCACCTTTTAAAGAAAATAGTGTGGGTCTTACTAAGGGGCAGTTTGGTCACACTATTAAATAGTCTAGTTTTACACTTATCCAAAACCATCTATCTCTTTCATGACTTGCATGGAACATCCTAATCAAACACGACTGAAGATCCGTGGCTTTGGGGGATTTAAATTGGAATTAGCAATTGCAAAGATAATAGAGATTAAAGTACAAAAGTGAAAGTGCTCTTAACTAAGCTCATCCTAAATTACTGAATCTCTGAACAAACATAAGATTCTAATTTCATAACTTTCATCCGACAGGGCAGCGAAGCAAAGATATCCGACAAATCTGGTTAATTATTCAAAATTTTCTCATAACTGTCCTCACTTTTTAACAACAGCCTTTAGTTTTTGAATTTAATATATAGAAAATAGTACCCAACTAAACTCATCAAAGCATTTCACTAGCATTGAGAACACAAGTTGAACTTAACTAAACCAAAAATATACCAGGCAATGGGAGTAAAGGTGTTCATCCCTGCCAACTTGATTCTATCCCTAAGATTGAACAATATCATAGACACTGCTCAGCACATGAATTACTTACTATGTTCCAACAACTCTAATAGTGTTTCCTTGCTGCTGGTTTCCACCAAATATCCTTGCCATACCAAAGTCTGATATTTTAGGATTCATTTCATTGTCCAACAAGATGTTGCTTGCTTATGAATTATTGTTAATCTTGAATCTTGGTGGAGATAAAGAAGGCCTCTTGCCACCCCTTTAATTATTTTGAACCGTGTCATCCAATCAAGGACATCTTTTCTTGTATTATCTTGCAGCATGAACAGATCAATAAAACAAATTGTTAGTCATCATGCATATTCTTTCAGAATCTGAACAAAAAAACAGTTTATGGTCAACATTGAGAATTTTGTGCAACATGAGATCAGAAGTCGGAATATACCGAAAAGGAAGGAATCCAGGCTTTTGTTAGGCATGTATTCATAGATCAATAACTTCTCATCATCATGAATGCAGCAACTAAGAAGTCTAACTAGGTTTCTGTGCTGCAATTTGGCAATTAGAGTCACTTCATTTCTGAATTCCTCTATACCTTGCCCAGAACCACTGCCAAGCCTTTTGATAGCAACTTCCTTGTCATCTTCCAGTATTCCCTACATAATTGTATACATTTTTGTGAGGTGCTTAATTCCATCATTCTGAACTGAGAAACAATGAAAGCCACAACTTTTTTTCTCCACTGAAACCTACTGCGTTTTTTGGCATATTAGACTGAAGATAATTTGAATAGATTGACAGGACCATTATGGTGTCAAATGTCAATTAGAAGGAAATAAAAAAACATATTTACAAAATCAGACCACAATTCTGGCGGACATATTGTACCCTACTTGCCGATGTTAATTAAGCTTAGTGTTACCTTGTAAACTTTGCCGAAACCTCCCATTCCAAGCATATTGGAGTCGGAGAAATTATCCTTTGCGGCCACAATATCTTCAAAACTAACAAACGGAAAATCTGAATTTTTGCCTCCAAGATCACTAGAAGCACCCAAGTATCGTAGCATCAGTTTCTTCTTGATTTCCTTCTTCCGCCGTACCCCTGCTGATTGACATTGGCACTTAACTGATTAGAACTTAAAGAATAGCTTGGTATGAAGGAAAGGAAGGTAATTATTGCTCTATCTTTCTACTCACATTTCCAGACAATGGCTATGCACGTGAGTAGTAGCAGGCATGCTACAACCGGTGGCACAATCTTCACTAAATTGCTATTTTTCTGAACTGCTGAAATGTATCACAACAGAATTTACTGCATCAAACATAACTTGCAAGAGTATAGATTTAGTTACTTGCATGAAGTACCATGACTGATCTATGTACCTAGGTATTCTTAATTTCAGTAACCCCTCGAGCGGTACTGCTAGGCATGTGGTAAAACTGAGGGTGCAGTAGTACAAAATACTTGCAGTTTCCCTGTATAACAGAGCTCTATGATAAATGAAAAGGCAAGCTGTTTGCCCTTTCGTGAATAAAATAAATACTTGGTCATTTCCTGACTCTGCATAGACAAAAGGAACTGGCTAATTATGTAGTGGCATCAGGGACGAGTAGTATGTTCGCCTACAGTCCCATGTCTAAAATTTCCCTGTTTTGTACTCCCTCTGTAGAAAAATATAAGAGCGTTTAGATCACTAAAGTATATTTATTTAGTGATCTAAACGCTAGATCACTACTTTAGTGATCTAAACGCTCTTATATTTCTTTACGGAGGGAGTACTTATCTCTGCTGGATGATTAAAAAAAAGTTCTTGTGCATCCAAGTAAACAAAAGAAAAACTATTGATCCGAAACAGTAATGTCGTCCATACCAGCAGGAGAGTCCCCAAGGCGAATGTACAGGTTCTCGCCATAGTTGTTGGTCTTCCACGTGTCGACAAGCTCCCCTGTCCAAACCAAGCACCTTGTCTGATCCCCCAGAGTGCCTGCACTGCTGAGGTTGGCGTAAGCATACGCTGTGCACGAGCAGTTGCCGCTGCACTCCGCCGCGCACTGGTCAAAGCTTCTGTTTCGGATGTGCAAGAACCTGTCAGGCACCTTCATTCCGGACAAGCGCAGAAAATGATTTTTGCTGCCACACTTCAGCGCTTCCACTCTCCGGCACCCTCTCGAGGAATTCATTGGATCAGGCTCAAACCCATCCAAGCACTCGCATGTGGGGGTGGCCCCCGTGAAGTCAGAGTAGCCAAACAGGCCACACGAGCCATAGACACCATAACCGCCGGAGGGGCGCTCGGATGTGGCTATCCATGATGAGGAGTAGCTGTTCCAGGTGAGGAGCCTCATGGTGCCGGTGTAGTCGAGCATGATGCGCGCGTACGGTGAGTCGTCCGAGACCGAGTACATTAGGTAGAACCTGTCCCCTGTGTTGACAATGGTCTGGTACACGACGGAGCTGTTGTTGCCAGGGTATGTGCCACCGGACACCGATGCGCCGTTCCAAACGCTGATGCGGCAGTACAGCTTGGCTCCGTTCCAAGTGACCATCTGCATGCCCAAGTCTGGGTCCAGACCGAACGAGAAGTCTCCTACGGATGGGTCATCCGGGCCCTTCCAAGCGACAAGGCGGCCCACCACACGGCCCTTGTAGCTCAGCAGAAATCTCATGCCCGGGAAGATGGTGTCGGTCGGGTGATCGAAGCTCTGCCATACGACTGTGCCGTTCGGAGACCGGAGGACCAAGTTCCCCGTGTCGAGCAGCACCGCAGAGGCTCTCGCGTCTTCATCGGCCGTGATGTTGTTCTTTGTCATCCAAAGCATGCGGCCTTCAGAATCCGACAGCACGAGGTCGGACTTGACGCTGATGGCGAGTGTCGCGGGTGAAGCGGTGGTGGCCGGGCTGTCGCGGTTGGCAACCCATACGATGGCGCGGCTGCTCTCCGGGATGTTGTAGAACCAAATTCCAACATATAGGCTCCTGTTGGAGTTGGCGGGGGAGAAGAAGCCGAGAGCGAAGACGCCATCCTTGGAGACGAGCAGATCACCAGGGGAGAGTGGCTTCCCCTGTGTCAGTTGATCGTCAGATTTGCTGAAAGGAAACAAGAACAGGAGGATGAAAATGGGGAAGCAGGGCATACCCATTACGCCTCTTTCGTGTGCCAGCCCCCGGTGAAGAAAATGGCATACATATACAAGGATGATTTGATTAGCTGACCCTGAGGCACACGGTTCTCCATAACAGGAAGTAGCTACGTGTATGGTTGGGAGCCGTCAGTCAAACTGATGTTTTTTTTTTTATCAAAATGCTAAACTCTACTATCATTAGTTCATCAAATATGAAATGTAGGATGTCAAAGTCGAGATTCATCTTTCAGCGTATAATGAATGGACAGCAAGGATCTAGACCAAATCACTGCTGACAAGGCATTCTCAAATGGTACTCGAAGTCTTCAACAATGATGCACGTTAGAAGAAAAACCGCTACTACAAATCTACAGTGGGGATTCTTGGTGGATTTTTGAGTGAGACGGCGAAGGCGACACCTCACTGCACTTTTGTCAAACGCACGAGCGCATCCCTGAGGTCAGATGCGCCACATTATATAGTTATCCCTACTGCGTACTTTTACTACTGTAATAATTTCAAAAGTATGTACAAAAGACTAAAACAGAGAAAGAGATAAGCCTAGAGAGACTGCGATGGGAGTAAGGTTGACTGAAGCAGGCCACAGCAAAGGCTAAAAGCTAGACTATTATCAACGAAAAGCCAGGACCCAAGCCACAAATGAAGAGTATTTGTTCCTCTTAGCTGCAAATAAGCCATTCAAATTCCTGCTTGAAATTGGCTCTGCAGTCATATAAACTTGGAAGGACAGACTTGTGTGAAGATAAAACCATCTTCTTCCCCGCCTCTCATCTCACATCTCGAATTCGAGATTTTCCCCCTCTTGCAGTTTGATTTTACCAAGTTCTGAGCTGGTTCGCGACACAGAATTCTGAGTTGAATACTTTCGAATTTTACCTTGGAAAATCCAAAATTCCAACTCGGATCTGACATTTGGGCTAGGCTTCCGGCGAACCTCACGCGGCGGCGGCGTGCTCCCGCGCGACGGGGGCGCTGGCTCCAGGATCCAGAAGCTTCCCCTCCCCACCGGGCAGCGTGCCGCCGCGAGCTCGGGGGATGCGCGGGGTTCCGCGGGCGGCGGTGACGCGGTCAGAGAAATGGGGCGGGCAAGGGGAAAATGATGGTTGAGCGGCTGCGGGAACCTCCTCTGCTCCACAAGGCGAGGACTTCAGTGGACGCAGTTCAAACTGGCGGGACCGAAAACAACTCTGAACACTCCACACTTTTCCCTTTGCCATCCTTCACACAGACCCGAACATGGCAAACTACGGGGCTGTTTCATTTTAGGCCCTGCATTACCATACTTTGTCATATATTTTGCCAAGCTTGCCCTAAGGTTAGTACATTAAAATGAAAGTCACAAGTTATCAAGCCTAAGAAAATTTTGCCATACTTTTTATGTGTATGTCATGTGGGGCCCTAGTATGGCTTGCCTAAAATGTGGCTTGAACCAAACACTCATCTAAGTTGGTCAAATTTGCCTAACCTTTAATGTGACAGCGTTTAGCAAAGTTAGTCATAAACCAACACAATGGGATGCATTGTCTTTCAGTTTTGCTAAACCTCTTGTGCCTGATCTTTTTTTCCTGCCGTTCACTTTTTCTTCTTCCCGTGCATGCGAGATGGGGAGGCCGGACCATGTCAGAGAAGAAGCAGCCTCATTATTTATCTTAGGCGTGTGGAGGTGTAGGTTCGCTGAAAACAGCAACCTTACTATCTATCTTAGATGGTCGTTCAATATTGATCTGATGGTCAGGAAAAAAATGACTGATTGAAACTTTTTTTCAAGTACCTATTAAATAGACAGTCCCATTATCATTTCCTTCTCACAAACCTACCTACACGGCTGAACCTTCCACTCTCACAATTATGACCACCGTCCCATGCTTTTGTTCCTATACTTGAATGTTGCAAAACATTCCTCTCTGGTTGGCACGCTAAAGCGAACCAACTTGTGGTTGGATGGTTAAAGGGACTGTGGTATCTCTAGCCCATCAGGGTTCAAATCTTGGTGCTCGGATTTATTTCAGGATTTCCGGCGATGCGCATTCAGTGGGAGGACACGTTCCCGTCGACGACGAGGTGCCTACGGCGAATTCGTAAATTTCAAGATGATATACCGGGTCAGTCTTTCGGAGGTGCTCATAGGGATAGAGAGTGCGTGTGTGAGTTCATAGGGGTGAGTGTATGCGCGTGTATATGAGCGCTTGTGTCTGTACTGATGTTTAAAAAAAGATTGGCATGCTAAACTTTTAGGTTAAGGTGATTGTCTCATCCTAATTACCACTGTCATAGACTCCCTTTTAACATACTACATATCGTCGATCATCCAAATCCCTTGAAAGGTTTTGAAAAGTATCAATGCTATCCGTAGAGTCTTCTTTTGGGCGGTAGAAGACACACGTTCTGGAGCTTAATGCATTATCGCTTGGAGTAAATGTTTGCAAACCAAAAAATATTGATGGGTTAGGCATTAAAAACTGGCATGTTCAACACGGCCCAAGTTGGTTCCTTGAGACGTTGCGTGCGCATTGAAGCGGCGTCTCCGAGAGGTCGCGTCAATCAGCGTCGCCCTCTCGTCCAGTCGCATCACGCAGCAACATTTTTTGCGTGTGCTCTGCATCGGCCCTTATACAGCACGAGAATCAGCGCGTGCGTCGAATAGAAAGGCGGGAGATGCAGGAGGGTTTTTGAATGGGTTGGGTGATAGGATGCGTACATGGTAGCGGTCCATATGCCCGTAAAGGTCCTCGCCGGTCTCCGGCAAATATGACGTCCGGACCGCCGAGCAAAGTGACAGAAGACCACGTTGAATGATAAAACACGTCCGGACGCGAGTCCAAACAGTTACGAGCGATTTGAGAGTCGGCGAGATTGGAGATGCCCAAACCAATCCTCTCCCGCTCATCCTCTCCGCCCCAGCTTGCTTCAGTTCGTTTTGGGCCAATGAAGCAGTACCATGAGGTGAGACACCGACAGCACAAAACTCGAGATAAGATATCCACACACTACGATGCTCTAGATTAGATTAGAGCCACTCACCTGGTAGGCAGTTGTCTATGGCTGCTCTAAGCGCATCGTGCCTCGTCGGTCCCGTCCCATTCAAGGACGTCGCCACCGCCGTCGATGGCCACAGCTC
This sequence comes from Triticum aestivum, assembly GCF_018294505.1. Classification (NCBI taxonomy): domain Eukaryota; kingdom Viridiplantae; phylum Streptophyta; class Magnoliopsida; order Poales; family Poaceae; genus Triticum; species Triticum aestivum. The sequence goes on along the minus strand of NC_057797.1, from coordinate 754,526,915 downwards.
CACACCCGAAGAGTACGAGGACATCGTCTCCGGCCTGCCCAGCAGCACCGCGCTAGGCATGGTCCTGCGCCAATACCGTGGCTCCTGGGTGATCCAAGAAAGAGTCACGGCGTTCATCTCTCTCCAGCGACGCTTCACGCCACGCCCCGGCGACGTGCTCCTCGCGAGCCCGGCCAAGTGCGGCACGACCTGGCTCAAGGCGCTGGCGTTCGCCACCATGGCGCGGGGCGCGTACCCGCCCACCGACGCGCAGCACCCGCTCCTCCGCATGAACCCGCACGAGTGCGTCCCCTTCATGGATGAGCTGTTCACCGCCGGGCAGGACGCCAGGCTTGAGGCGCTGCCGTCGCCTCGCCTCATGCACACGCACATGCATCATTCCTTGCTGCCTGCATCCGTTACTGATAACCCCGACTGCAAAATCGTCTTCATCTGCAGGTAAATGTTTTTGTTTTTGTTTGGCAAGTATAAACTGTTTCCTCTACTTGTTCTCCCATGAATTTCGGCATGTTGTTGCGTCACACCGTCAACGTGCACAACTCCATGAAATTGCCTGATTTACTTTACTGAAATATCATTCATGCCAATAACCAGTGTAGGCGACCTGCGACCTACCGCGTGGTCGGCAATCTCTCAACAACTCCCTCCCTAAAAAATATAAAAGCGTTTAGATCAATATACCTGCTCTTATATTTGTTTTTTACAGAGGGAGTGCATAATTAACTACAAGCAAATGAAGGCGAGTTGCTCATGGATCTAACTCTAACGTTGTATGCAGGGACCCCAAGGACATGCTTGTTTCCTTGTGGCATTTTCTCAAAGGTGTTCGTCCTTTCACGTTTGATGACCTGTTCAACTCTGCCTGCGAGGGGAAGACCCCCAATGGCCCCATATGGGACCACCTCATCGGCTACTGGAGTGCAAGCAAGACCAGCCCGGACAATGTCCTTTTCCTGAGGTACGAAGAGATGCTCATCGACCCGGTCAGCCACGTCAGGGAGCTGGCGCGGTTCATCGGGCAGCCATTCTCACACGCCGATGAGGCGGCCGGGATACCGGCGGACATTGTGAAGCTCTGCAGTTTTGATAAGCTCAAAGGCCAAGGCGCCAACATGGCAGGCTCATACGACGGGAAGGTTTTCAGTTTTGCACATGAAACCTTCTTCAGGAAAGGGGTGGCCGGAGATTGGGTGAACAATATGACGCCGGAGATGGCGCAACGCTTTGACACCATCATCGAGGATACCCTTAGAGGGTCTGGCCTCACATTCAAGTGATCTCCATCTGTTGCCAAGGGTGGTGGTGCTGGTTGGTGCTTTGTTGGTGTTGATCGCTTCGACATGACATTTTTGTGTCATCATGGCTTTTGTTTTTGTTTCTCTTTCTTTCAGTATTTGTTTACTGTATGATTGTATGACTATATCCTGAATTGAAAACACCGCGATAAAAGACGGATTATGCATCAATCGATGCACAAGCCAGAGGAGTCTCTCAGTTCCAGAACAATAATGCTCCCTCCGTCCCATAATGTAAGACGTTTTTTGACACTAGACTAGTGTCAAAAAATGTCTTACATTATGAGACGAAGGGAGTAATAGTTTAGTTGTGTGTTCTAATTATCTTGACCGACTTATATTGTGCTATTGCAGGCTCAATTATAATCAGTATTAGTTTATACTAGAAGCGATCGCACGCCTTGCTGGACGCTCTTTGCTGTGTGGTATCCCTGTTATTGCCTCTTTTTTCCACTCTTGTGTGTTATTGTTTGCACCCCGATCTCTGATGGGCTGTTTTCTGGGGGCCGCAATCTTTGTGGGTCTGGCGATGTTCCCAGGCTTGCTCATATTTTTCTACGAGTTCCGCTTTGGTACAAGGGCTCCCCTCTCCTATGTCTCGCCTTCAGCGAAAGAGGTAGGAACCCTTGCTGAAGGGGAGACTGAGTTGGGCCAGAGCGCAGGAGGCAGCAGCCCCCTATTTTCCGTTTTTTTTACCTTCTCTGTTTCACTTTTTTGCTTTATTATTTCAATTCTGTACATACATTAAAATATTATAAATATATATATTACAAAAAATAACTCTAAAAAACATTTGAAAAATGTTTATCAACCATTTGAAAAATGTTAAATGTGTATAAAATGTTTATCATGTATATGAAAAATGTATATATAAAAATTTGATAATGTATTAAAAAATGTTAATCAAGCATTTGAAAAAAAAATCATAAGTATTTGGAAAATGGTGATAAAGTTTTTGAAAAATGTTAAATGTATATAGGAAAATGTTGACCATGTATTAAAAATTTGATGAAATTGCTTGATCATGTATATAGACATTGTTAATCAAGCATTTGAAAAAAAATTGAATAAGTATTTGAAAATGGTGATCAAGCATTTGAAAAATGTTAAATGTGTATAGTAAAAATGTTGACCATGCATGTATTGAAAAAATGATGAGTCTTTTTTATCATGTATATAAACATGTCAATCAATCATTTGGAAAAATGTTGAATAAGTATTTGAAAAATGGTGATCGAGTATTTGAAAAATGTTAAATGTGTATAGAAACAATGTTGACCATGTATTAAAAAATTATGATTTTTTATCATGTATATAAACATGTTAATCAAACATTTGAAAAAATGTTGAATAAGTATTAGAAAAATGGTGATCAAGAATTTGAAAAATGTTAAATGTGTATAGAGAATATGTCACCATGTACTAAAAAAATGATGAATTTTTTATCATGCATGTAAACATGTTAATCAAGCATTTTAAAAACAATGTTGAATAACTATTTGAAAAATGGTGATCAAGCATTTGAAAAATGATAAATTATTGGGTTTCGGCATCGGTTCCTTTTTCAGTTCATCGGTTTCTATGTCCACTCCAGCCACCAACTGCAAAGGCGTCAGAAACCAGAAAAATAATAAAAACCATAAGAAAAACAAACTCCAAATTGGAAAAGGAGAATGTAATATTGAAATGCCACAATGCAAAAAAGCAAAAATACTATGTACCTCCCATGGCGAGTGCTATGCGATTTCATTCTTGCAGCGGGCTGGGATGCTTAAGTGCAAACCGACAAGTACACCGATGTCTACCACTGACAATATCACTGTTGTTGATGGTGAGCTTCTGTCCTCTGCTGATGCGACGGAGTATAGGAGTGTTGTTGGTGGTCTTCAGTACTTGACGATCACGAGACCAGATATTTCTTTTGTTGTCAACCCCGTGACACTCATTGGTCTGTTGTTATGCGCATCTTGCACTACATTCGATTTACTGTGTCTCATGGCTTGCATATTCGACCGACCTCCTTGTTGGGGAACGTTGCAGAAAACAAAAATTTTCCTACGGTTTCACCAAGATCCATCTATGAGTTCATCTAGTAACGAGTGATCGGATGCATCTACATACCTTTGTAGATCATGAGCGGAAGCGTTCAAAGAACGGAGATGATGTAGTCGAACACGACGTGATCCAAATCACCGGAGATCTTAGCGCCGAACGGACGGCACCTCCGCGTTCAACACACGTACGGTTAGCGTGACGTCTCCTTCTTCTTGATCCAGCAAGGGGGAAGGAGAGGTTGAGGAAGATGGCTCCAGCAGCAGCACGACGGCATGGTGGTGATGGAGCTGCAGTACTCCGTCAGGGCTTCGCTAAGCACTATGGAGGAGGAGGAGGTGTTGGAGAGGGAGAAGGAGGCAACCAAAGGCGTGTATGAAGAGCCCTGCTTGCCCCACTATATATAGGAGGGCCAAAGGGGGGGGCGCCGGCCCTAGGAGATCCAATCTCCTAGGGGGGGCGGCGGCCAGGGAGGTTTCCCTCCCCCCCAAGGCACCTAGGAGGTGCCTTCCACTATTGGGACTCTTCCCTTTTGTGAAACCCTAGGCGCATGGGCCCTTGGGGCTGGTGCCCTTGGCCCATGTAGGCCAAGGTGCACCCCCTATAGCCCATGTGGCCCCCCGGGGCAGGTGGACCCACCCGGTGAACCCCCGGGACCCTTCCGGTGGTCCCAGTACAATACCGATAACCCCGAAACTTGTCCCGATGGCCGAAATAGCACTTCCTATATATAATTCTTTACCTCCAGACCATTCCGGAACTCCTCATGACGTCCGGGATCTCATCCGGGACTCCGAACAACATTCGGGTTACTGCAGATACATATCCCTACAACCCTAGCATCACCGAACCTTAAGTGTGTAGACCCTACGGGTTCGGGAGATATGTAGACATGACCGAGACGACTCTCCAGTCAATAACCAACAGCGGGATCTGGATACCCATGTTGGCTCCCACATACTCCACGATGATCTCATCGGATGAACCACGGTGTCAAGGATTCAAGCAACCCTGTATACAATTCCCTTTGTCAATCGATATGTTACTTGCCCGAGATTCGATCGTCGGTATCCCAATACCTCGTTCAATCTCGTTACCGGCAAGTCACTTTACTCGTACCGTAATGCATGATCCCGTGACCAGACACTTGGTCACTTTGAGCTCATTATGATGATGCATTACCGAGTGGGCCCAGTGATACCTCTCCGTCATACGGAGTGACAAATCCCAGTCTTGATCCGTGTCAACCCAACAGACACTTTCGGAGATACCCGTAGTATACCTTTATAGTCACCCAGTTACGTTGTGACCTTTGGTATACCCAAAGCACTCCTACGGTATCCAGGAGTTACACGATCTCATGGTCTAAGGAAAGGATACTTGACATTGGAAAAACTCTAGCAAACGAACTATACGATCTTTAGCTATGTTTAGGATTGGGTCTTGTCCATCACATCATTCTCCTAATGATGTGATCTCGTTATCAATGACATCCAATGTCCATAGTCAGGAAACCATGACTATCTGTTGATCAACGAGCTAGTCAACTAGAGGCTTACTAGGGACATGTTGGTGTCTGTTATTCACACACGTATTACGATTTCCAGATAACACAATTATAGCATGAATAAAGACAATTATCATGAACAAGGAAATATAATAATAATACTTTTATTATTGCCTCTAGGGCATATTTCCAACAGTCTCCCACTTGCACTAGAGTCAATAATCTAGTTACATTGTGATGAAGCGAACACCCATGGAATTCTGGTGTTGATCATGTTTTGCCCTAGGGAGAGGTTTAGTCAACGGATCTGCTACATTCAGGTCCGTATGTACTTTACAAATCTCTATGTCTCCATCTTGAACATTTTCATGAATGGAGTTGAAGCGACGCTTGATGTGCCTTGTCTTTTTGTGAAACCTGGGCTCCTTGGCAAGTGCAATAGCTCCAGTGTTGTCACAAAAGAGTTTGATTGGCCCCGACGCATTGGGTATGACTCCTAGGTCGGTGATGAACTCCTTCACCCATATTGCTTCATGTGCTGCCTCCGAGGCTGCCATGTACTCCGATTCACATGTAGATCCCGCCACGACGCTCTGCTTGCACTGCACCAACTTACTGCCCCACCATTCAAAATATACACGTATCCGGTTTGTGACTTAGAGTCATCCAGATCTGTGTCGAAGCTAGCGTCGACGTAACCCTTTACGACGAGCTCTTCGTCACCTACATAAACGAGAAACATTTCCTTAGTCCTTTTCAGGTACTTCAGGATATTCTTGACCGCTGTCCAGTGTTCCTTGCCGGCATTACTTTGGTACCTTCCTACCAAACTTACGGCAAGGTTTACATCAGGTCTGGTACACAGCATGGCATACATAATAGAACCTATGGCTGAGGCATAGGGGATGACACTCATCTCTTCTATATCTTCTGCCATGGTCGGACATTGAGCTGAGCTCAATTTTATACCTTGTAACACAGGCAAGAACCCCTTCTTAGACTGATCCATATTGAACTTCTTCAATATCTTATCAAGGTATGTGCTTTGTGAAAGACCTATGAGGCGTCTTGATCTATCTCTATAGATCTTGATGCCTAATATATAAGCGGCTTCTCTAAGGTACTTCATTGAAAAACTCTTATTCAAGTAGGCCTTGATGCTGTCCAAGAGTTCTATATCATTTCCCATCAAAAGTATGTCGCCTACATATAGTATGAGAAATGCTACAGAGCTCCCACTCACTTTCTTGTAAACGCAGGCTTCTCCATAAGTCTGCGTAAACCCAAACGCTTTGATCATCTCATCAAAGCGAATGTTCCAACTCCGAGATGCTTGCACCAGCCCATAAATCGAGCGTTGGAGCTTGCACACTTTGTCAGCATTTTTAGGATCGACAAAACCTTCCGGCTGCATCATATACAATTCTTCCTTAAGGAAACCATTAAGGAATGCCGTTTTGACGTCCATTTGCCATATCTCATAATCGTAAAATGCGGCAATTGCTAACATGATTCGGACGGACTTTAGCTTCGCTACCGGTGAGAAAGTCTCATCGTAGTCAACCCCTTGAACTTGTCGATAACCCTTAGCGACAAGACGAGCTTTATAGATGGTCACATTACCATCCGCGTATGGCTTCTTCTTAAAGATCCATTTATTTTCTATGGCTCGCCGTTCAACGGGCAAGTCAGTCAAAGTCCATACTTCGTTTTCATACATGGATCCTATCTCGGATTTCATGGCTTCTAGCCATTTGTCGGAATCCGGGCCCGCCATCGCCTCTTCATAGTTCGAAGGTTCACCGTTGTCTAACAACATGATTTCCAAGACAGGGTTGTCGTACCACTCTGGTGCGGAACGTGTCCTTGTGGACCTTCGAATTTCAGTAGGAGCTTGATCAGAAGTATCTTGATCATCATCAATGACTTCCTCTCTAGTCGGTGCAGGCACCTCAGGAACATTTTCTTGAGTTGCGCCTTTTTCCGGTTCAAGAGGTAATACTTCATCAAGTTCTACTTTCCTCCCACTTACTTCTTTCGAGAGAAACTCTTTCTCTAGAAAGAATCCATTCTTGGCAACAAAGATCTTGCCTTCGGATCTGAGGTAGAAGGTATACCCAACAGTTTCTTTAGGGTATCCTATGAAGACGCATTTTTCCGACTTGGGTTCGAGCTTTTCAGGTTGAAGTTTCTTGACATAAGCATCGCATCCCCAAACTTTTAGAAACGACAACTTAGGTTTCTTCCCAAACCATAATTCAAACGGTGTCGTCTCAACGGATTTCGACGGAGCCCTATTTAAAGTGAATGCGGCAGTCTCTAAAGCATAGCCCCAAAAAGACAGCGGTAAATCGGTAAGAGACATCATAGATCGCACCATATCTAATAGAGTGCGATTACGACGTTCGGACACACCATTACGCTGAGGTGTTCCAGGCAGCGTGAGTTGTGAAACTATTCCACATTTTCTTAAGTGTGTGCCAAATTCGTGACTCAAGTATTCTCCTCCACGATCTGATCGTAGAAACTTGATTTTCCTGTCACGTTGATTCTCAACCTCACTTTGAAATTCCTTGAACTTTTCAAAGGTTTTAGACTTGTGTTTCATTAAGTAGATATACCCATATCTACTCAGATCATCAGTGAGGGTGAGAACATAACGATAGCCACCGCGAGCCTCAACACTCATTGGACCGCACACATCAGTATGTATGATTTCCAATAAGTTGGTTGCTCGCTCCATTGTTCCTGAGAACGGAGTCTTGGTCATCTTACCCATGAGGCATGGTTCGCACGTGTCAAATGATTCATAATCAAGAGACTCTAAAAGTCCATCTGCATGGAGCTTCTTCATGCGTTTGACACCTATGTGACCAAGGCGGCAGTGCCACAAGTATGTGGGACTATCATTATCAACTTTACATCTTTTGATACTCACACTATGAATATGTGTAGCATTACGCTCGAGATTCATTAAGAATAAACCATTCACCATAGGAGCATGACCATAAAACATATCTCTCATATAAATAGAACAACCATTATTTTCGGATTTAAATGAGTAGCCATCTCGAATTAAACGAGATCCCGATACAATGTTCATGCTCAAAGCTGGCACTAAATAACAATTATTAAGGTTTAAAACTAATCCCGAAGGCAAATATAGAGGTAGCGTGCCGACGGCGATCACATTGACCTTGGAACCATTCCCGACGCGCATCGTCACCTCGTCCTTTGCCAGTCTCCGCTTATTCCGCAGCCCCTGCTTTGAGTTACAAATGTGAGCAACTGCACCGGTATCAAATACCCAGGAGCTACTACGGGTACTAGTAAGGTACACATCAATTACATGTATATCATATATACCTTTTGTTTTGTCGGCCTTCTTGTCCGCTAAGTATTTGGGGCAGTTCCGCTTCCAGTGACCACTTCACTTGCAATAAAAGCACTCAGTCTCGGGCTTGGGTCCATTCTTTGGCTTTTTCCCAGCAACTTGCTTGCCGGGCGCGGCAACTCCCTTGCCGTCCTTCTTGAAGTTCTTTTTACCCTTGCCCTTCTTGAACATAGTGGTTTTATTGACCATCAACACTTGATGTTCCTTCTTGACTTCTACCTCTGCTGATTTCAGCATTGCAAATACCTCAGGAATGGTCTTTTCCATCCCCTGCATATTGAAGTTCATCACAAAGCTCTTGTAGCTTGGTGGAAGCGACTGGAGGATTCTGTCAATGACCGCATCATCCGGGAGATTAACTCCCAGCTGAGTCAAGCGATTATGTAACCTAGACATAGTGAGTATGTGCTCACTGACAGAACTATTTTCCTCCATCTTACAGCTAAAGAATTTGCCGGAGACTTCATATCTCTTGACCCGGGCATGAGCTTGAAAAACCATTTTCAGCTCTTCGAACATCTCATATGCTCCATGTCTCTCAAAACGCTTTTGGAGCCCCGGCTCTAAACTGTAAAGCATGCCGCACTGAACGAGGGAGTAGTCATCAGCACGTGTCTGCCAAGCGTTCATAACGTCTTGGTTCTGTGGGACGGGTGGATCACCGAGCGGTGCTTGTAGGACATACTCTTTCTTGGCAGCTATGAGGATGATCCTCGGGTTTCGGACCCAGTCCGTATAGTTGTTGCCATCGTCTTTCAGCTTGGTTTTCTCTAGGAACGCGTTGAAGTTGAGGACTACGTTGGCCATTTGATCTACAAGACATATTGTAAATATTTTAGACTAAGTTCATGATAATTAAGTTCATCTAATCAAATTATTTAATGAACTCCCACTTAGATAGACATCCCTCTTCTAGTCATCTAAGTATAACATGATCCGAGTCAACTAGGCCGTGTCCGATCATCACGTGAGACAGACTAGTCAACGTCGGTGAACATCATCATGTTGATCGTATCTTCTATACGACTCATGCTCGACCTTTCGGTCTTCTGTGTTCCGAGGCCATGTCTATACACATGCTAGGCTCGTCAAGTCAACCTAAGTGTTTGCATGTGTAAATCTGTCTTACACCCGTTGTATGTGAACGTTTGGATCAAACACCCGATCATCACGTGGTGCATTGAAACAACGAACTGTCGCAACGGTGCACAGTTAGGAGGAACACTTTCTTGAAATTATTATGAGGGATCATGTTATTTACTACCGTCGTTCTAAGTAAACAAGATGCAAAACATGATAAACATCACATGCAATCAAATAATAATAGTGACATGATATGGCCAATATCACATAGCTCCTTTGATCTCCATCTTGGGGCTCCATGATCATCTTGTCACCGGCTTGACACCATGATCTCCATCATCATGATCTCCATCATCGTGTCTCCATGAAGTTGCTCGCCAACTATTACTTCTACTACTATGGCTAACGCGTTTAGCAATAAAGTAAAGTAATTTACATGGCGTTTCTCAATGACACGCAGGTCATACAAAAATAAAGACAACTCCTATGGCTCCTGCCGGTTGTCATAATCATCGACATGCAAGTCGTGATTCCTATTACAATAGCATGAACACCTCATACATCACATATATGTCATTCATCATTCATCACAACTTTGGCCATATCATATCATAAAGCACTTGCTGCAAAAAACAAGTTAGACGTCCTCTAATTGTTGTTGCAAGTTTTACGTGGCTGAAATAGGGTTCTAGCAAGAACGTCTTCTTACCTACGTGAAAGCCACAACGTGATTTGTCAACTTCTATTTACCCTTCATAAGGACCCTTTTCATCGAATCCGCTCCAACTAAAGTAGGAGAGACAGACACCCGCTAGCCACCTTATGCAACTAGTGCATGTTAGTCGGTGGAACCGGTCTCACGTAAGCATACGTGTAAGGTTGGTCCGGGCCACTTCATCCCACAATACTGTTGAAGCAAGATAAGACTAGTAGCGGCAAGAAAGTTGACAACATCTACGCCCACAACCAATTGTGTTCTACTCGCGCAAGAAGAACTACGCATAGACCTAGCTCATGATGCCACTGTTGGGGAACGTTGCAGAAAACAAAAATTTTCCTACGGTTTCACCAAGATCCATCTATGAGTTCATCTAGCAACGAGTGATCGGATGCATCTACATACCTTTGTAGATCGCGAGCGGAAGCGTTCAAAGAACAGGGATGATGTAGTCGAACACGACGTGATCCAAATCACCGGAGATCTTACCGCCGAACGGACGGCACCTCCGCGTTCAACACACGTACGGTTAGCGTGACGTCTCCTTCTTCTTGATCCAGCAAGGGGGAAGGAGAGGTTGAGGAAGATGGCTCCAGCAGCAGCACGACGGCGTGGTGGTGATGGAGCTGCAGTACTCCGTCAGGGCTTCTCTAAGCACTATGGAGGAGGAGGAGGTGTTGGAGAGGGAGAAGGAGGCAACCAAAGGCGTGTATGAAGAGCCCTCCTTCCCCCACTATATATAGGAGGGCCAAAGGGGGGGGGCGCCGGCCCTAGGAGATCCAATCTCCTAGGGGGGCGGCGGCCAGGGAGGTTTCCCTCCCCCCAAGGCACCTAGGAGGTGCCTTCCACTATCGGGACTCTTCCCTTTTGTGAAACCCTAGGCGCATGGCCCCTTGGGGCTGGTGCCCTTGGCCCATGTAGGCCAAGGCGCACCCCCTATAGCCCATGTGCCCCCCCGGGGCAGGTGGACCCACCCGGTGGACCCCCGGGACCCTTCCGGTGGTCCCGGTACAATACCGATAACCCCGAAACTTGTCCCGATGGCCGAAATAGCACTTCCTATATACAATTCTTTACCTCCGAACCATTCCGGAACTCCTCGTGACGTCCGGGATATCATCCGGGACTCCGAACAACATTCGGGTTACTGCATATACATATCCCTACAACCCTAGCGTCACCGAACCTTAAGTGTGTAGACCCTACGGGTTCGGGAGATATGTAGACATGACCGAGACGACTCTCCGGTCAATAACCAACAGCAGGATCTGGATACCCATGTTGGCTCCCACATACTCCACGATGATCTCATCGGATGAACCACGATGTCGAGGATTCAAGCAACCCCGTATACAATTCCCTTTGTCAATCGATATGTTACTTGCCCGAGATTCGATCATCGGTATCCCAATACCTCGTTCAATCTCGTTACCGGCAAGTCACTTTACTCGTACCGTAATGCATGATCCCGTGACCAGACACTTGGTCACTTTGAGCTCATTATGATGATGCATTACCGAGTGGGCCCAGTGATACCTCTCCGTCATATGGAGTGACAAATCCCAGTCTTGATCCTTGTCAACCCAACAGACACTTTCGGAGATACCCGTAGTATACCTTTATAGTCACCCAGTTACGTTGTGACCTTTGGTATACCCAAAGCACTCCTACGATATCTGGGAGTTACACGATCTCATGGTCTAAGGAAAGGATACTTGACATTGGAAAAACTCTAGCAAACGAACTATACGATCTTTAGCTATGTTTAGGATTGGGTCTTGTCCATCACATCATTCTCCTAATGATGTGATCTCGTTATCAATGACATCCAATGTCCATAGTCAGGAAACCATGACTATCCGTTGATCAACGAGCTAGTCAACTAGAGGCTTACTAGGGACATGTTGGTGTCTGTTATTCACACATGTATTACGATTTCCGGATAACACAATTATAGCATGAATAAAGACAATTATCATGAACAAGGAAATATAATAATAGTGCTTTTATTATTGCCTCTAGGGCATATTTCCAACACTCCTCTGACTCTCTCTCGGCATACTCTGATGCGGACTGGGCTGGCAGTCCGGATGACAGGCGATCTACGGGGGGCTATGTTGTGTTCTTTGGCTCTAATTTGATCGCGTGGAGTGCTCGGAAACAGGCTACTGTCTCACGTAGCAGTACTGAAGCTGAGTATAGGGCTGTGGCCAATGCTACTGTGGAAATTATCTAGGTAGAGTCTTTGCTTCAGGAATTGGGTATATCCCAATCAGTCTCCTATCCTTTGGTGTGATAACATCAGTGCTACATACCTCTCTGCAAATCTGGTATTCCATGCTCACACGAAACACTTTGAAGTTGACTATCACTTTGTGCGGGAACGTGTCTCTCAGAAGCAACTACAGATCAGGTTCATCTCTTCTAAGGGTCAACTTCCAGACATCTTCACCAAGCCATTGCCTCTACCACAATTTGAGGCATTGCAGGCGCAATCTTACCCTTCTAGATTCGTTAGGAAGTGGCTAAGATTGAGGGACGGTGTTAAACTGTATAGCTTCTGTATTCATATGTGTATATTATAACGTTGTATCCCACTCATTCTATATATACATAAGAAGTTGATCCCCACTACTTAATTTATCTAGACATGCAAGCCATCCACGTCACCCACATGTACGTACAGCCACGTCACCTCTCCTAGATGTGTGAACCGACCCATCCATCTCTCTGACTGTTTTAAAAAAGACCCATCTTTATCAATGACAGCTCTTCCCTCCGGTCTTTCCCCTTCCTCGTCTTTTCCAATCCCCACGATTCTATATGGCCCAAGACGAGCGATGGGTGCAGTAAATATATTCAAAAAATAAGAAAAATGACATTCCCTAAAAAAATGACACATAAAAAGTAGGAAATTCTTGTGATCTATTCCTTCGCTGATCAACCCAGTAACCACTAAGACTCCTTTAATTATTGTGCCGTCTTACTTCGTTTTTCTTCTTCTTATTCTTTCCTTAGTTCGCTGAAGCTGGGTTTTTTCAAAAAATAAAAATCTGGACCGGGTTATTTTATGGTTTTTTATTTCTTTTCAATTTATTTTTCTTCTCCTTAAATTTTCCTTTTTAATTTTTCAAATGCACAATTTAATTCGAAAAATGATGAACCTTTCTCAAAATTGATGAATTTTTAAAATTTTGTGAACATTTTAAAAAATTTGCAAACCTTTTCAAATTCAATGAAAATTTTCCATTTTTTGTAATATTTTTCCAAAATCGATGAAATTTCTCTAAAATTGATGAACTTTTTTCCAAGTTCATGAACTTCTTTTCAAAATGGATGAACTTTTTCATGACTGATGAACTTTTTTTCAAAGTTATGAACTTTTTCAAAATTGATGAATTTTTTAAAAACTCAGTGAACTTTTTGCAAATCGTTGAACTTTTGTTTCAAATTCACGATCTTTTTGAAGTTTGTGAACTTTTTTGCCATGAAAATTTTGAATTCACAAAAAAATCGATTTTTTTGGATTTATTTTAAAATAATTTTCAAGTCAAAAGTTGAACTTTTAATTGGTCAATCATTTACCAGTTTTCTTAGGCGCTACCAGACACGAGGTAGTGGTCGCTACGAGTGAACCAGGCCTGAGATGTTCATCGCGCCTGTTGGTTTGATTGGCCGGCCCACTCTGGTCGCCTTGAGGCGCCAGGAGCCTAAACCAGCACTGAGAGCCCCATTTAGGAGCTCACTAAAAAGTACTCCCTCCGTAAACAAATATAAAATGTTTTTAGATCATTAAATTAGTGACCTCCTAAAAAATCTTATATTTGCTCACAGAGGAAGCATAAATTAATATATTTTGAGCAAAATAAATCAATAAAGATAAAGAGGGGAAAATTAGAACCAAAGAAGACACGTGAATAATCGTAAAAGTATACAGAGAAAGACGATTATTTTGGCCAGTATAATTCATATGTCTTGTCTCTCCTACTTAATACAAATGTGAGGTTACATTTGGTTGTCGTTCGTGCAACCTTAAATACACCCCCTCCCTCTCCCCTTCATCACTCCGTTCTGATGTTTTCTCCCATCTCTGGTTTTTCACGGTTTGTCCTAAAAACCACATCAACTGCCCCATGTCTTAATGATTTACCAAATAGAACCATGTTTTTTTAGTAAGCCAGTAAATACTTAGAAAATAAGGGGTTATCGAATAAAATACTATTTTTTACACAATATGAGCAGGTAAATCACGAGCTAACCTATTAGAATATTTGTGCCTTCATTGCAATTATGCGCAATGATCTAGTAACATATATAATATTGGTCTAACTAATGGTCAAAGTATTACCCCAAAGATAAATAAATAATTGATGGTCAAAGTTAATTTTTAAAAGGTGTGAATTTGTTATAAACTGGAACAAAGGTAGTAGCTTAGAGGGTCCCGACACAACCACATTGAGATTAGATCCGGCGATGGCGGCGCCTGTGTGTTCTTTCCTTCCGAGGCATCGCCCCTATTTATAGCAGTCTATGTGTTGTCAATGGTCATGCAAGGTGTAGTTGTCTCATCGCCTATGCCTGGCCGTTGATAGCGTCATCACGATATTTCAGGGTCATGCCCTTTGTTTTTCCAATAATGTGATTGTGTGCATTCTCGATGTCTCGGCTTGTTCTTAACATTCTTGTTGCTGCTGAGACCAGGTGTAACCGATATCACCTTGATGTTGATATATTAATTGTCCTTTATAAAGAAAACATTTGTAAAATGTGCCCTAAAATATGTGACCATTACCTCTTTTAGGGGATGCACCCCAATATTACCGAGTGCAACAGGTGACACAATGTTGGCCCCATAAGTATAGAGTGACTAGACCAGGTCTATATTTTGATTCAATTATAGAGCTTCTTTTGAATATGTGGGTCTTCGATCTCTATGGCCCGATTACACAAACGGCGTGTAACTCAGCAGCAGCCCAGGTAATGGTGCCCCAAGCAGGCCAGGCCGGGACGCAAATGACCTGCGGGCCAACCCGGTTAATCCAAGACATTGCCTCAAAAAAGAAAAGAAAAATAATCCTAGCATACGTGTTAGTGATCTGATGATTGAGAAAATATTTTGATACGAAACTTCAGTGTTTTAGGTTACTCTGCAAAAACGTTTGGACACCAACTTAAATGCCCAAACAGTACTCTGAAATCGACATACCATCCGTCTCAAGAAAAATAGCTTCGGTATATGCTAGCTTCCAAAACTGCCACGATAAGGCTGATCAGTGCTCAGCTAGAGGCTTATTAATATTCGTACCTCTAGTCTTACTCTTAAATCGCTAGAGTCATGACAACGATTTGCTCAATTACTAATATATGAGCAGACGAGCTCACAAGCAGTCTCATTCCAATTTATATAAATATATCTCAAATTATTTGCTGTATAATTTGATTTGACCAACGAGAAAGTTTTGAAAAGGCAACATGTGTATCACCATTTGACAATATATAATCGCGAAAACCCACCAATAATTGTCTCAATTATGTTGATGTTTGGTTGGATGGAAATGAACAGAAGTCTTTTTCGCGCATCAAATAATATTGCTTGTTTTGCTTTCCAGCCATACCTGTCCTTTCAAACTGCTTGTATGATAGTCAGCAATGCCCCACACGGCCAGACCCCTCATGATAAGAACAACAAGTTATTATTGTACTGACCGATTTATGATATACTGTATATCTTATCACTTGTCAGGAAGGATTGCCCACCTCCACTAGTTCCTGATAACAGAAATCGGAAGGTTTCCTCTTGTTCCAGAATGTCTTTTAAGATAATTGGAGGGAACTTCCGCCTCAAGAGTACCTATTATCAACTAAAAAAAGAGTGCCAATCATGTATATGGAAAGAAATTTAAAATGTGATTGTTCCACTAAAAAGACTTAGTAAAGTGAACTATATAATCATATATTCTTTTCTTTTCTTCAACTGCAAGCATCGGCTTGAGTTTAAGACATGGCCTAAGGCTCATAATGTGGAAGTAGTGCAAAATAGAAGTACTATGTCTGATCCATTTTAATTATATTTACCACCTGAACTTCCAAAAGAATATTGTTTGATTTAATCATCTGACGCGCCTCATAATATAGTTATACAATAAATATGTTAGACGGCAATTTCATTTGAGCCACACAAGTCACCTCAGATCATGAGCGCCAAGAGTTTATTTCACGTGCGTTCAGAAGTTTTTTTTTTTTTTTAAAACTCTTGTAGTGACAAGCTAACATGTCCAACTGAGGCTATTTAACCAAGTTATAATAGCTGTCATGATGTCACTTCAAGCATCTGTTGTGCATCTGCGACGGAATCTCCTAGTGGACCAAACACCAATAATGATACTTCACAATTATTCCATCGCCATCAACATATCAAACAAGGTGCAAATTGATCGTATTGTTCACCAATCATTCATATAAAACACAGTAGTTGATTCCCATAGATAGGCCGCCTATTTATTTAACATGTATGGGTTATTATCAGTTGTTGTTCTTTGGCTTCATTCATGTCTGAAAAGATAGGTGATGCCTGGCATGGTAAGGGCATCTCCAGCCGCGCCCCAGGAAGGCCTTCCCAGGCGTTTTTTTTGCGCCGGCGCCGAAAAATCGGCCCAGTCGCGTCCCCAGGAGCCCGATTTTCGCCGGCTTGGGCCGAAAACAGCGCCGGCGGACCCAGGCCGAACCCGGCGCGCTGGGGGGGCGCCCGGGGGCGCCGGGGCGAACTGTTTTGGCGCGAAACAGCCGCGGGCCCGCCGCGTCAGCGACTCTACCCTCTTCTCGGCCCTTCGTCGTCCTCATCGCCTCGTTTCCCGCGGCGAATCAATGCCAAAGCTGCCGCGCCGGTCAGCCTGCGCCATTGATGCCTCACGGGCGGCGCAGTGAAGACCGGATGACGCGCGTCCCTCGCCCTCCCTCGCCCGCCACGCGTACTCACGGCGGCTCGCGCACGGGCGGCGCCTCGGCCTATATAAGACGCGCCCCAGAGCACTCGGCGACTCGTACTCTCTCGCCGTCGTCGTTCCTCCCTCGCCTCTCTCTCGCCGTCGTCGTTCCTCCTTCTCCTCTCTCTCGCCGTCTCCAGCACCCATGGCCGAGCGCTTCCCAGGCGACGGCGCGGCGGCGAACGGATTCGGCCGCCGCCATCTTCACGAGAGCGAGGCTCGCCTCCTTTTCGAGGCCGAGTACCCGGTCCCGCCGGACATGCGGGTACCCGGGGCGTGGAGGATCAGCGCCGGCGGCGTGCCGGTGCCCCCGATACCCACTGGCGCGGCGCGGCGTGCGGAGATCGCACGCATCCGCTCGTCCCTGCCGCGTGCGGCGAGGAAGGGGCCACGGTACGTCCCCGACAGACCGCTCTGGGAGCCCTACTTCCGCCGCCTTCACGCCGAGCAGCTCGAGGCCACCAACGGCGTCGAGCCCTCCGGCAGGCTCAACGCCGTCGGCCGGCGTCGGTGGTGGGGCGTGCCCGGGCGCACGTTGGAGGCCGTCCTCGAGTACATCGAGGGCGGCAACACGCCGCGCCTCGAGTACCCCGCCCCCCTTCCTTCTCACGCCGCCGGGGAAGCTCCTGGACCCCGAGGCGCATGGAGACCGGGGGGTCCTCCTCCTCGTCCGGCGGCTCGCCCTGCCTCCGCCCCGTCAAGCCGGAGCCCCAGGGCACGCCGGTCAGCGCGCGCACCCGCAGCTCCGGCGTCCACATCGGCGCCAACGCCTCCCCACCCACCGGCCGCTTCGTCCTCGCTGAGCCCAAGCCGGAGCCCGGCCTCCCCGCGGAGTACGAGGAGATAGCCCGGCGCGGCTTCTCCGACGAGGACGCCCTGCGGTGGGCGCGGGACGACTACCTCCGCGACGAGATGGTCCAGCAGCGCCGGGCCCTGGAGGAAATCGCCGCCCGCAAGCGTGGGCGCGAGGACGAGCACGGCGTCGTGGTCCTCGACAGCGACGACGACGACGACGACGCCCCCGGACCGTCCAACCCGCCGCGCCAACCGGGGGAGGGATGCAACAAGGACGGCGGAGGCGTAGGCGGGGGCGGCGACGACGACGACGACGACGGTGGCGGTGACTACACGCGGTTCTAAACCCTCCTCGGCATGTAGAACCGCGTGGGCGGGCGGCGAGGCGGGCGGCGAGGGAGAAGGCGGGGGTAGCCCGCGGTAGTTTTTTTTTCTTTTTTTGTAAAATATGTTTAAGTTTGAACGAACTCGCCGATGTTTGTGTTAAATTTGAGTCGTTTTTGCGCCGTATTTAATTTTTTTGACTAACGGTGGGCGCCGCGACTGGGGGCGTCACGCCCCCAGTGCGCGGTTTAGCGCCGGTGCGCCCCCAGGGGGCGATTTTTTGCCCCTCCTGAGGGGCCAACGGCTGGAGATGCCCTAATACTCGATAAACCACACTAACATTGAACAAAAGCTATAGCAAATAACGTGTCTAGATTCCAATGAACTAATCACTCAAATAGATTAACTGTGGTCCTAATCTTCTTCTTCGTCGTCTTGTTGTTAAGTTATAAGAAGTCAACATCACATGATGTAGAACTCTAGACGGTACTTTTAAGGAAATCTGCATAGAAAGCTGATACGGCAGTGAACTTATGACAGTTGTCCAAAGGTTCACGCTTTCTTATATTACGTTGTTTTCTCTTTTATCTGCTGCTTTAAAATTCAATATGAACATTACCTTCTTTTTTGGAAGAAGAAAGTGTGGAGAAGTATAATCACAACAAAACATTTTCTATATAAATCTATAAGTGTCAACTAAAATGGCATCTACTCCCTCCGTAAACTAATATAAGAGCGTTTAGATTACTATTTTAGTGATCTAAACACTCTTATATTAGTTTACAGAGGGAGTACTTGAGAAGGGAGCTAGTAAGAAATTACCAACAAAAAATGTTCATTTTAGTTGTCAGTTCAGCTAAGAAGTTGTAGTTAATGTTCGTTTGAATTTGGTTGAAAGCCAACCAAATCTGAGCAAAACTTGTACTGTTCGTATCTGACCTGAAATCGGGTGTCACCAATTTCTTGCACAAACTTCAGTGTAATAGCGAAGTCTGTTCTTTTTATTTCAATGGTGAGCTCCTCGTGATCATACTTCCAACGTTTTTCTTTTGAGGGAATGATCTTGCCTCCAGCCTTTTAGTTTAGCTTATTACCGAACCAACTCCAATCATTATAGGCACCCTCTCATCATACTGGTCTGAATGTTGAGATAGTCTCCAAAGTGACACTCTGGCTGCTTTTATAAAATAGACTGGTTAAAGTTAATATAATTATACTGGTCTGAATATGATTTTTTTTCTAGATCATCAGTATGAATCTGAATGTTATTGAACTATGTTACTTCTCTATATTGCTTTTTTTTTGCGGGTTACTTCTCTATATTGCTAGTCAAACTAAATTCCTTATTGCGATCAAATAGACTATTTTTCCTCCGTTCACAAATATAAGATGTTTTAAATATTTCAAATTACACTGCATACATACCGAAATGAGTGAATAATACTAAAACGTGTCTATAACTCTATATACATCCGATTCACAAAAAAGTTACTGAAAAGTTTAGGGACCTTTTTTCTTCATTTATCCTAAAACCTTTTCTCGAAACAAAGGAAGTCGAGCGAAACTGCATGCTCTTGTATAAAAGGGCAGCGGAGTCGTCCCTCCTACCTGCACAAAACCAGAGGCAACAAACTCTAAAGAAAGAAGACAAACAAAGCGCACGCACTTGGCATCTCGCCGGCCATGGGGCCGGAAGATTCACCGGCCGCTGCGGAGAGCTACTCCAAGGTCCTGCAGGGCCGGTACGAGCTTGGCCGCGTGCTCGGCCGGGGTGGATCGTCCAAAGTCTACCGCGCGCGCGACATCCGCATCGGCGTCTCCGTCGCCGTCAAGGCCGTCCGGAAGCCGCACCACCCGTGCTCTCCCGAGAAGGCCGCCGCGGCGCGCCGATCCGTGGAGCGGGAGCTCGCCGCGCTCCGCCGCGTGCAGGGCCACCCGCACGTCATGCGCCTCCTGGACGTCCTGGCATCCCGCTCCACCGTCTACCTCGTGCTCGAGCTCGCCCGCGGCGGCACCCTCCTGTCCGCGATGGACGAACGGGGCCGTTTCGACGAGCCCACGGCGCGCCGCCTGTTCGTCCAGCTCGTCTCCGCGCTGGCGCACGTGCACTCTCGTGGGGTGTTCCACCGCGACGTGAAGCCGGAGAACCTGCTGCTGGACGAGCACGGCGACCTGAAGCTCACGGACTTCGGGCTGTGCGTCCTCGCCGACCGGCATCTCGGCGCCGACGGGCTCGCGGCCACGCGCTGCGGGTCCCCGGCCTACGTCGCGCCGGAGATCCTGTACAAGAAGCGGTACGACGCCGGCGGAGTGGACGTGTGGTCCTCGGGCGTGGCGCTCTTCTCGCTCACGGCCGGCTACCTGCCGTTCAACGACGGCAACCTGATGGGCATGTACCGCAAGATCTTCTCCGGCAGATTTCGGTGCCCCAGGTGGTTCTCGCCGGAGCTGCGCAGTCTCATCGGCCGGATGCTGGACCCAGACGCCGACACGCGCATCAAGATAGGTGAGATCATGGAGCACCCTTGGGTACAACAAGATGGGACGTCGTCGTTTGACATCATCCGAGCTCCTTCCTCTGATCCTAGCCCGGAGGTGATGAAATGGGAGGCGGAAATGGAGCAAGTAAGGGAGCTGAACGCGTTCGACATAATCGCGTTGGCGTCGGGATGCGATCTGAGCGGGTTGTTTGGGCCATTGCCGGACCGGGTTCGGTTTGCTGTAGAAGGTGTGGACATTGGGTTGGTGCTGGATAAGGCTGAGGAGATTGGGCGCGAGGAGGGGTTTGCCATGAGGAGGAAGGAAGAAGTAGGGTGTGGTGGGATCATGTTTGAGGCGATCCAAAGGGAGATAATCGCCCTGGTGAGGGTTAGTCGATTGTTAGAGGAAATGGTGATGGTTGAGGTGGAAAGAGCTAGCTCATGTGAGGCACCTGAACTGTGGGAGAGGCTTCAGTTAGGTCTTAAATTCTCAAATAATTGAATATATAAACTTCCAACCCAATGTAAGTATATATATTCATCAGAAAAATGAGCGATGGAAGTGCATTGTTGGCACATTAGACTATGTTGGGAAATTAGGCAATTTCATGATTAATTTCAAAATATAAACCATGATAAAAGAAATAATTAGCATCCATATGTCAAATATGCTGGAATTTAGTCTATATTGGGGGCAGCCCAATAACTATTTCAGAAATTCCTAATAAATCCTAGAGGCCCACTTAGCACATTTGTGCAAAGCAAGGGATACTACTAAAGTTTAGTACCACATTGCTAATTTGGTGGGAGTTGGACCTCCTTATAAGGGAGGTTCTTTCCCCACTTGTATGAGCATGAGAACAAGAGGGACATCCACGCACGCTCCTCTTCCGCCTCGCGCCGCGCCGCGGGCTGCTGTCTGTTCGTTTCAGCTCCCGGCGCAACCTCTCGCCTCCTTCTCTTGCGCCTATAAAAGGGAGGTCTCTCCTCTCAGAGAGACGCACCAGAATTTCTCCTTCCTCTCGCCACCGGTTCCAATCTCTGAGGGCGAAACCGCACCTACGACTTCTTCCCCGACGTCGACAACCTCCTCAACGACATGGCTGGCGAGGACACCGACCCTAGGCTACGGTTCATATATGCAGAATCTATTTACCTTCTCTCTGTCAGAACGCATGATTTGTTTTATCTCTACTATATTAGTCATGCTTTATCTAGTATTTCCGATAATAAAATCATTTGGTAAATTGCTCATATTTCCAACAATCCAAAAACCTTATTATAGGCAATTTACCCCAAGTGGTTTTGCTGCTTCCATGAGACCTCCTATGTTTGAGGGTATCCACTATAAGATGTGGCGCGTGAGAGTAGTCTTGTGGTTTCAAATCATGAGTTGCTATGACGCCACTCTCGGCAAACCTGAAGGGGAGCTTCATGCTCAACAGGCACAAGCCTTTCAGAAAATGGATACTCTGTTTAATGCTGCTCTCTTCAGTGTACTTGGTGAGAACATAGTTGATGCTTATGCGTCAATTGATAATGGAAAAGATATGTGGGATGCACTCGAGGCCAAGTTTGGGGTCTCGGATGCTGGCACTGTGCTGTACATCATGGAGCAATTCTATGACTACAGGATGATTGAAGAGCGCTCCGTGGTTGAGCAAGCTCATGAGATACAGTCATTTGTTAGAGAACTTGAGCACTTCGGTTGTATGCTACCGGACAAGTTTGTTGCCGGAGGTATCATCACTAAGCTTCCTCCTTCATGGAGGAACTTTGCTACCTTGCTGAAGCATAAGAGACAAGAGTTTTCCGTCCCGGATCTCATTGGCACTCTTGATGTGGAAGAAAAGGCGAGAGCAAAGGACACACGTGCTCGAGGTATTGAGGGAGGATCTATTGCCAATCTGGTACAGAAGAAGAACTTCCAGCCCCACAAGTTCAAGAATAAGGGCAAGTTTGATGGTAAATCAAAGTTTGATGGGAAGAACAAGGCTGTGCAACACACGAACTTCAAGAAGAGGAATGACAAGAAGAAATGTGTTTGTCATGTGTGTGGGAATCCTGATCATTGGGCTCCTAGTTGCCCTAATCGCTATGACAAGCATCACCCTGGGAAAGGTGGCAAGACCGCTAATGTTGTCATTGGAGACACTGACATGAAGGATGATGTGTATGGTATATTTCCCACTATTCTTTCAGTATGTCATTCTCCTGATTGGTTGATTGACACGAGTGCTAATGTGCATGTATGAGGTGATATTTCCATGTTTTCGTCTTATCAGACTGCAGGGACTTCAACTGTGCCGATGGGCAACGGTTCAAGTGCTTCTGTTCGTGGTGTTGGCACGACCGATCTGAAGTTCACTTCGGGGAAGATCGTGCGGCTGAAGAACGTGCATTATGTCCCCTCCGTCAATAAAAATCTTGTTAGCGGATCTCTTCTGTGTAGAGATGGCTACAAGCTTGTCTTTGAGTCGAATAAATTTGTACTATCCAAGTATGGAACCTTTGTTGGTAAAGGCTATGAGTCAGGAGGTCTGTTTTGTTTATTGGAAGGAAGCGGTTCGTAGCGAGATGGATACCATCTTAGCGAATGAAACTTGGGAGATAACTGACCGTCCTTATGGGTGCAAACCTATAGGATGCAAATGGGTATTCAAGAAGAAGCTTAGGCCTGATGGTACTATTGAAAAGTACAAGGCTCGGCTCGTGGCTAAGGGTTATACCCAAAAGGAAGGTGAAGAATTCTTTGATACTTACTCACCTGTGGCTCGACTGACCACTATTCGAGTTCTACTTTCACTAGCTGCCTCGCATGTTCTTCTCGTTCATCAAATGGATGTTAAGACTACTTTCCTAAATGGAGAGTTGGACGAGGAAATTTATATGGAACAACCAGATGGGTTTGTACTAGATGGTCAGGAAGGAAAAGTGTGCAAGTTGCTGAAGTCTTTGTATGGACTCTAGCAAGCACCCAAACAGTGGCATGAGAAGTTTGAAAAAACTTTAACAGCTGCAGGCTTTGTTGTGAACGAAGCTGACAAATGTGTGTACTATCGCCTTGGTGGGGGCGAGGGAGTTATCCTTTGCTTGTATGTTGATGACATACTGATTTTCGGACAAATCTGAATGTTACTAAGGAGGTCAAAAATTTCCTATCTCGCTGTTTTGAGATGAAGGATTTAGGAGTTGCTGATGTCATTCTGAACATCAAGTTGTTGAGAGACGATGATGGTGGGATTACATTGCTTCAATCTCACTATGTGGAAAAGATCTTGAGTCGCTTTGGCTATAGTGACTGCAAGCCCTCTCCAACACCATATGATGCGAGTGTGTTACTTTGAAAGAATCGAAGAATTGCTAGAGACCAATTGAAATATTCTCAGATTATTGGCTCGCTTATGTACTTAGCCAGTGCTACAAGACCTGACATCTCTTTTGCTGTTAGCAAACTGAGCTGGTTTGTGTCAAAACCAGGAGATGTGAATTGGAAAGCTCTAGAGAGAGTTTTGCGTTATTTGAGAGGCACTGCGAATTATGGAACTCACTACACCGGGCACCCAAAGGTACTTGAAGGGTATAGTGACTCAAACTGGATCTCAGATGCTGATGAGATAAAGGCCACGAGCGGATATGTATTCACTCATGGAGGTGGCACTATTTCTTGGAAGTCTTGCAAGCAGACCATCTTAACGAGGTCAACAATGGAAGCAGAACTCACAGCACTAGATACAGCTACGGTCGAAGCAGATTGGCTTCTCCGTCTCTTGAATGACTTGCCGGTTGTTGAGAAACCTGTACCGGGTATCCTTATGAACTGCGACAATCAAACTATGATCACGAAAGTGAGCAGCTCAAAGGATAACATGAAGTCATCAAGACATGTTCAGAGAAGGTTAAAGTCTGTCTGGAAAATGAGAAACTCCGGAGTTATTGCATTGGATTATATCCAAACGTCTAAGAATCTGGCAGATCCTTTTACTAAGGGTCTATCACGTAATGTGATAGATAATGCATTGAGGGAGATGGGTATGAGACCCACAATATGAGTTGTTCACAGTGGTAACCTATTCTTTGTGATCGGAGATCCCGTGAATTAGATGTGGAAGACAAGTTGTTGGTCAACTGGGAGGAGAGTACCCTTACTGTTAAAATACCACTCCATAAAGATGCAATACTCTCCTAATCTGCATGGCAGGTTGATGTATATCTTAATGTGTTCTAAGTGGCTCTTTGAAGCAGAGATGTTGTCCTGCAGAACATCTTTTGAAGAACACACCTATATGAGTCTGATTGTTAAACGTCGCAATCTATGAGAGTAGGGTTCTCTCTAGTAAACTCATGAAAGGTCTCGGAGTATGACGCATAAGCTCCACCCGCGGAGAAGACCCACGGTAGCCACGTATCGGTCAAGGCTGAAGGAAATATGCCCTAGAGGCAATAATAAAGTTATTATTTATTTCCTTATATCATGATAAATGTTTATTATTCATGCTAGAATTGTATTAACCGGAAACATAATACATGTGTGAATACATAGACAAACAGAGTGTCACTAGTATGCCTCTACTTGACTAGCTCGTTGATCAAAGATGGTTATGTTTCCTAACCATAGACATGAGTTGCCATTTGATTAATGGGATCACATCATTAGGAGAATGATGTGATTGACTTGACCCATTCCGTTAGCTTAGCACTTGATCGTTTAGTTTGTTGCTATTGCTTTCTTCATGACTTATACATGTTCCTATGACTATGAGATTATGCAACTCCCGTTTACCGGAGGAACACTTTGTGTGCCACCAAACGTCACAACGTAACTGGGTGATTATAAAGGTGCTCTACAGGGTCTCCAAAGGTACTTGTTGGGTTGGCGTATTTCGAGATTAGGATTTGTCACTCCGATTGTCGGAGAGGTATCTTTGGGCCCACTCGGTAATGCACATCACTATAAGCCTTGCAAGCATTGCAACTAATGAGTTAGTTGTGGGATGATGTATTACGGAACAAGTAAAGAGACTTGCCGGTAACGAGATTGAACTAGGTATTGAGATACCGACGATCGAATCTCGGGCATGTAACATACCGATGACAAAGGGAACAACGTATGTTGTTATGCGGTCTGACCGATAAAGATCTTCGTAGAATATGTAGGAGCCAATATGGGCATCCAGGTCCCGCTATTGGTTATTGACCAGAGAGGTGTCTCGGTCATGTCTACATAGTTCTCGAACCCGAGGGTCCGCACGCTTAACGTTCGTTGACGATATAATACTATATGAGTTATGTATGTTGATGACCGAATGTTGTTCGGAGTCCGGGATGAGATCACAGACATGACGAGGAACTCCGGAATGGTCCGGAGACAAAGTTTGATATATGGGATAGTAGTGTTTGATCTCCGGAAGGGTTCTGGAATTCACCGGAAGGGCTTCCGGATGTTTCCCGAAATGTTTGGGCATGAGAACACTTTATCAGGGCCAAAGGGGAAAGCCCATGAGGCTTTTGGAAAGTGCAAAAGGAAGTTTTGCGGAGACCAGAGGCTAGTCGCCAAGAACCCTGGCGTCTAGGGGTAGACGCCGGGAACCCTGGCGTCTAGCCCTTGAGTCTGAAAAGGACTCTTGCCTTTCGGGTGAAACCGACTTTGAGGAGGCTTTTACTCCAAGTTTCGACCCCAGGGCTCAACATATAAGTAGAGGGGTAGGGATAGTACCAAAGACACATCAAGAAACACCAAGCCGTGTGCCGGCAACCCCGTCCCCTCTAGTTTATCCTCCGTCATAGTTTTCGTAGTGCTTAGGCGAAGCCCTGCGGAGATTGTTCTTCACCAACACCGTCAACGCGCCGTCGTGCTGCCGGAACTCATCTACTACTTCGCCCCTCTTGCTGGATCGAGAAGGCGAGGACGTCACCGAGCCGAACGCGTGCAGAACTCGGAGGTGCCGTGCTTTCGGTACTTGGATCGGTCGGACGTGAAGACGTACGACTACATCAACCGCGTTGATATAACGCTTCCGTGAACAGTCTATGAGGGTATGTAGACAACACTCTCCCCTCTCGTTGCTATGCATCACCATGATCTTGCGTGTGCGTAGGAATTTTTTTGAAATTACTACGTTCCCCAACAGTGGCATCCGAGCCTAGGTTTTATGCGTTGATGTTGTGCACGAGTAGAACACAAGTGAGTTGTGGGCAATATAAGTCATACTGCTTACCAGCATGTCATACTTTGGTTCGGCAGTATTGTTGGATGAAGCGGCCCGAACCGACATTACGCGTACGCTTACGCGAGACTGGTTCTACCGACGTGCTTTGCACACAGGTGGCTGGCGGGTGTCAGTTTCTCCAACTTTAGTTGAACCAAGTGTGGCTACGCCCGGTCCTTGCGAAGGTTAAAACAGCACCAACTTGAAAAACTATCGTTGTGGTTTTGATGTGTAGGTAAGAACGGTTCTTGCTTAAGCCCGTAGCAGCCACGTAAAACTTGCAACAACAAAGTAGAGGACGTCTAACTTGTTTTTGCAGGGCATGTTGTGATGTGATATGGTCAAGACATTGTCGGGGAACGTTGCAGAAAACAAAAATTTTCCTACGGTTTCACCAAGATCCATCTATGAGTTCATCTAGCAACGAGTGATTGGATTGCATCTACATACCTTTGTAGATCACGCGCGGATGCGTTCAAAGAACGGGGATGAGGAAGTCGTACTCGACGTGATCCAAATCACCGGAGATCCTAGCGCCGAACGGACGGCACCTCCGCGTTCAACACACGTACGGTCAGCGTGACGTCTCCTCCTTCTTGATCCAGCAAGGGGGAAGGAGAGGTTGAGGAAGATGGCTCCAGCAGCAGCACGACGGCGTGGTGGTGGTGGACCAGCAGTACTCCGGCAGGGCTTCACCAAGCTCGTGACGGAGGAGGAGATGTGTTGGGGAGGGGAGGGGCTGCGCCTTGGATGTGCTCTGCAGCCCTCCCCTCACCCCTCTATTTATAGGGGAAGGGGGAAGGGGGCCGGCCCCCTCTAGATGAGATCTAGAGGGGGGGGGGCGGCGGCCAAGGGGAGGGGGGCTTGCCCCCCAAGCAAGGGGGCGCCCCCCTTTAGGGTTTCCCCCAACCCTAGGCGCATGGGCCCTAGGGGGAGTGGCGCCCCAGCCCACTTTGGGCTGGACCCCTTCCTCATACAGCCCATAAGGCCCTCCGGGAGAGGTGGCCCCTCCCGGTGGACCCCCGGAACCCCTCCGGTGGCCCCGGTACAATACCGATATGCCCCCGAACCTTTCCGGTGACTGTATGACAACTTCCCATATATAATTCTTTACCTCCGGATTATTCCGGAACTCCTCGTGACGTCCAGGATCTCATCTGGGACTCCGAACAACTTTCGGATTACTGCATACTCATATCTATACAACCCTAGCGTCACCGAACCTTAAGTGTGTAGACCCTACGGGTTCGGGAGACAAGCAGACATGACCGAGACGACTCTCTGGTCAATAACCAACAGCGGGATCTGGATACCCATGTTGGCTCCCACATGCTCCTCGATGATCTCATCGGATGAACCACGATGTCGAGGACCTAATCAATCCCGTACTCAATTCCCTTTGTCAATCGGTACGTTACTTGCCCGAGACTCGATCGTCGGTATCCCAATACCTTGTTCAGTCTCGTTACCGGCAAGTCACTTTACTCGTACCGTAATGCATGATCCCGTGATCAACCACTTGATCACATTGAGCTCATTATGATGATGCATTACCGAGTGGGCCCAGAGATACCTCTCCGTCATACGGAGTGACAAATCCCAGTCTCGATTCGTGCCAACCCAACAGACACTTTCGGAGATACCTGTAATGTACCTTTATAGTCACCCAGTTACGTTGTGACGTTTGGCACACCCAAGGCACTCCTACGGTATCCGGGAGTTGCACAATCTCATGGTCTAAGGAAATGATACTTGACATCCAGAAAAGCTACAGCAAACGAACTACACGATCTTTGTGCTATGCTTAGGTTTGGGTCTTGTCCATCACATCATTCTCCTAATGATGTGATCCCGTTATCAATGACATCCCCATGTCCATAGCCAGGAAACCATGACTATCTGTTGATCAACGAGCTAGTCAACTAGAGGCTCACTAGGGACACATTATGGTCTATGTATTCACACATGTATTACGATTTCCGGACAATACAGTTATAGCATGAATAATAGACAATTATCATGAACAAGGAAATATAATAATCATTTTATTATTGCCTCTAGGGCATATTTCCAACAGTCTCCCACTTGCACTAGAGTCAATCATCTAGTTACATTGTGATGAATCGAACACCCATGGAATTCTGGTGTTGATCATGTTTTGCTCTAGGGAGAGGTTTAGTCAACGGATCTGCTACATTCAGGTCCGTATGTACTTTACAAATCTCTATGTCTCCATTTTGAACACTTTCACGAAAGGAGTTGAAGTGACGCTTGATATGCCTGGTCTTCCTGTGAAACCTGGGCTCCTTGGCAAGGGCAATAGCTCCAGTGTTGTCACAGAAGAGAGTCGTCGGGCCCGACGCATTGGGTATGACTCCTAGGTCGGTAATGAACTCCTTCACCCAGACTGCTTCGTGTGCTGCCTCCGAGGCTGCCATGTACTCCGCTTCACATGTAGATCCCGCCACAACGCTTTGCTTGCAACTGCACCAGCTTACTGCCCCACCATTCAAAATATACACGTATCCGGTTTGTGACTTAGAGTCATCCAGATCTGTGTCGAAGCTAGCATCGACATAACCCTTTATGACAAGCTCTTCGTCACCTCCATAAACGAGAAACATTTCCTTAGTCCTTTTCAGGTACTTCAGGATATTTTTGACCGCTGTCCAGTGTTCCATGCCGGGATTACTTTGGTACCTTCCTACCAAACTCACGGCAAGGTTTACATCAGGTCTGGTACACAGCATAGCATACATGATAGACCCTATGGCCGAGGCATAGGGGACGGCACTCATCTTTTCTCTATCTTCTGCCATGGTCGGGCATTGAGCCAAGCTCAATCTCGTACCTTGCAATACAGGCAAGAACCCCTACTTTGACTGATCCATTTTGAACTTCTTCAATATCTTGTCAAGGTACATACTCTGTGAAAGACCAATGAGGCGTCTCGATCTATCTCTATAGATCTTGATGCCTAATATATAAGCACCTTCTCCAAGGTCCTTCATTGAAAAACACTTGTTCAAATAGGCCTTTATGCTTTCCAAGAATTCTATATCATTTCCCATCAACAGTATGTCATCCACATACAATATGAGAAATGCTATAGAGCTCCCACTCACTTTCTTGTAAATGCAGGCTTCTCCATAAATCTGCATAAACCCAAACTCTTTGA
This sequence comes from Triticum aestivum, assembly GCF_018294505.1. Taxonomy (NCBI): domain Eukaryota; kingdom Viridiplantae; phylum Streptophyta; class Magnoliopsida; order Poales; family Poaceae; genus Triticum; species Triticum aestivum. Next base: position 754,496,897 of record NC_057797.1, on the reverse strand, counting down.
TCATCTCATCAAAGCGAATGTTCCAACTCCAAGATGCTTGCACTAGCCCATAAATCGAGCGTTGGAGCTTGCACACCTTGTCAGCATTCTTAGGATCGACAAAACCTTCCGGTTGCATCATATACAATTCTTCCTTAAGGAAACCATTAAGGAATGCCATTTTGACGTCCATTTGCCATATTTCATAATCATAGAATGCGGCAATTGCTAACATGATTCGGAAGGACTTCAGCTTTGCTACGGGTGAGAAAGTCTCATCGTAGTCAACCCCTTGAACTTGTCGATAACCCTTAGCGACAAGCCGTGCTTTATAGATGGTCACATTACCATCCGCGTCTGTCTTCTTCTTAAAGATCCATTTATTTTCTATGGCTCGCCGATCAATGGGCAAGTCAGTCAAAGTCCATACTTTGTTTTCATACATGGATCCTATCTCGGATTTCATGGCTTCCAGCCATTTGTCAGAATCCGGGCCCGCCATCGCTTCTTCATAGTTCGAAGGTTCACCATTGTCTAACAACATGATTTCCAAGACAGGGTTGCCGTACCACTCTGGTGCGGAACGTGTCCTTGTGGACCTTCGAAGTTTAGTAGGAGCTTGATCAGAAGTATCTTGATCATCATCATTAACTTCCTCTCTAATTGGTGCAGGCACCACAGGAACATTTTCCTGAGTTGCGCCACTTTCCGGTTCAAGAGGTAATACTTCATCAAGTTCTACTTTCCTCCCACTTACTTCTTTCGAGAGAAACTCCTTCTCTAGAAAGGATCCATTCTTGGCAACAAAGATCTTGCCTTCGGATCTGAGGTAGAAGGTATACCCAATAGTTTCTTTAGGGTATCCTATGAAGACGCATTTTTCCGACTTGGGTTCGAGCTTTTCAGGTTGAAGTTTCTTGACATAAGCATCGCATCCCCAAACTTTTAGAAACGACAGCTTAGGCTTCTTCCCAAACCATAATTCATACGGTGTCGTCTCAACGGATTTCGACGGAGCCCTATTTAAAGTGAATGCGGCAGTCTCTAAAGCATAGCCCCAAAATGACAGCGGTAAATCGGTAAGAGACATCATAGATCGCACCATATCTAATAGAGTGCGATTACGACGTTCGGACACACCATTACGCTGAGGTGTTCCAGGCGGCGTGAGTTGTGAAACTATTCCACATTTTCTTAAGTGTGTACCAAATTCGTGACTCAAGTATTCTCCTCCACGATCTGATCGCAAAAACTTGATTTTTCTGTCACGTTGATTCTCAACCTCACTCTGAAATTCCTTGAACTTTTCAAAGGTTTCAGACTTGTGTTTCATTAAGTAGATATACCCATATCTACTCAAGTCATCAGTGAGGGTGAGAACATAACGATAGCCACCACGAGCCTCAACACTCATTGGACCGCACACATCAGTATGTATGATTTCCAATAGGTTGGTTGCTCGCTCCATTGTTCCTGAGAACGGAGTCTTGGTCATCTTACCCATGAGGCATGGTTCGCACGTGTCAAATGATTCGTAATCAAGAGACTCTAAAAGTCCATCTGTATGGAGCTTCTTCATGCGTTTGACACCTATGTGACCAAGGCGGCAGTGCCACAAGTATGTGGGACTATCATTATCAACCTTACATCTTTTGGCATTCACACTATGAATATGTGTAGCATTACGCTCGAGATTCATTAAGAATAAACCATTCACCATAGGAGCATGACCATAAAACATATCTCTCATATAAATAGAACAACCATTATTCTCGGATTTAAATGAGTAGCCATCTCGTATTAAATGAGATCCTGATACAATGTTCATGCTCAAACTTGGCACTAAATAACAATTATTGAGGTTCAAAACTGATCCCGTAGGTAAATGTAGAGGTAGCATGCCGACGGCGATCACATCGACCTTGGAACCATTCCTGACGCGCATCATCACCTCGTCCTTCGCCAATCTCCGCTTATTCCGCAGCTCCTGCTTTGAGTTACAAATGTGAGCAACTGCACCGGTATCAAATACCCAGGAGCTACTACGAGTATTGGTAAGGTACACATCAATTACATGTATATCACATATACCTTTTGTTTTGCCGGCCTTCTTGTCCGCTAAGTATTTGGGGCAGTTCCGCTTCCAGTGACCACTTCCCTTGCAATAAAAACACTCAGTCTCGGGCTTGGGTCCATTCTTTGGCTTCTTCCCGGCAGCTTGCTTACCGGGCGCGGCAACTCCCTTGCCGTCCTTCTTGAAGTTCTTCTTACCCTTGCCTTTCTTGAACTTAGTGGTTTTATTCACCATCAACACTTGATGGTCCTTTTTGACTTCTACCTCTGCTGATTTCAGCATTGCAAATACTTCAGGAATGGTCTTTTCCATCCCCTGCATATTGAAGTTCATCACAAAGCTCTTGTAGCTTGGTGGAAGCGACTGGAGGATTCTGTCAATGACCGCGTCATCCGGGAGATTAACTCCCAGCTGAGTCAAGCGGTTATGCAACCCAGACATTTGAGTATGTGCTCACTGACAGAACTATTTTCCTCCATCTTACAGCTGAAGAACTTGTCGGAGACTTCATATCTCTCGACCCGGGCATGAGCTTGGAAAACCATTTTCAGCTCTTCGAACATCTCATATGCTCCGTGTCGCTCAAAACGCTTTTGGAGCCCCGGTTCTAAGCTGTAAAGCATGCCGCACTGAACGAGGGAGTAATCATCAGCACGTGTCTGCCAAGCGTTCATAACGTCTTGGTTCTGTGGGACGGGTGCGTCACCTAGCGGTGCTTCTAGGACATAATCTTTCTTGGCAGCTATGAGGATGATCCTCAGGTTCCGGACCCAGTCCGTATAGTTGCTGTCATCGTCTTTCAGCTTGGTTTTCTCTAGGAACGCGTTGAAGTTGAGGACAACGTTGGCCATTTGATCTACAAGACATATTGTAAAGATTTTAGACTAAGTTCATGATAATTAAGTTCATCTAATCAAATTATTCAATGAACTCCCACTTAGATAGACATCCCTCCAGTCATCTAAGTATAACATGATCCGAGTTGACTAGGCCGTGTCCGATCATCACGTGAGACGGACTAGTCAACATCGGTGAACATCTTCATGTTGATCGTATCTTCTATATGACTCATGCTCGACCTTTCGGTCTTCTGTGTTCCGAGGCCATGTCTGTACATGCTAGGCTCGTCAAGTCAACCTAAGTGTATTGCGTGTGTAAATCTGTCTTACACCTGTTGTATGTGAACGTTGGAATCTATCACACCCGATCATCATGTGGTGCTTCGAAACAACGAACTGTCGCAACGGCGCACAGTTAGGGGGAACACTTCTTGAAATTATTATGAGGGATCATCTTATTTACTACCGTCGTTCTAAGTAAACAAGATGCAAAAACATGATAAACATCACATGCAATCAAATAATAATAGTGACATGATATGGCCAATATCACATAGCTCCTTTGATCTCCATCTTGGGGCTCCATGATCATCTTGTCACCGGCATGACACCATGATCTCCATCATCATGATCTCCATCATCGTGTCTCCATGAAGTTGCTCGCCAACTATTACTTCTACTACTATGGCTAACGCGTTTAGCAATAAAGTAAAGTAATTTACATGGCGTTTCTCAATGACACGCAGGTCATACAAAAAATAAAGACAACTCCTATGGCTCCTGCCGGTTGTCATACTCATCGACATGCAAGTCGTGATTCCTATTACAAGAACATGATCTCATACATCACATATATATCATTCATCATTCATCACAACTTTGGCCATATCACATCACAAATCACTTGCTGCAAAAACAAGTTAGACGTCCTCTAATTGTTGTTGCAAGTTTTACGTGGCTGCAAAAGGGTTCTAGCAAGAACGTTTTCTTACCTACGTAATAGCCACAACGTGATTTGTCAACTTCTATTTACCCTTCATAAGGACCCTTTTCATCGAATCCGCTCCAACTAAAGTGGGAGAGACAGACACCCGCTAGCCACCTTATGCAACTAGTGCATGTCAGTCGGTGGAACCAGTCTCACGTAAGCGTACGTGTAAGGTCGGTCCGGGCCGCTTCATCCCACAATACCGCTGAAGCAAGATAAGACTAGTAGCGGCAAGAAAGTTGACAACATCTACGCCCACAACAAATTGTGTTCTACTCGTGCAAGGAGAACTACGCATAGACCTAGCTCATGATGCCACTGTTGGGGAACGTTGCAGAAAACAAAAAATTTCCTACGGTTTCACCAAGATCCATCTATGAGTTCATCTAGCAACGAGTGATCGGATTGCATCTACATACCTTTGTAGATCACGCGCGGAAGCGTTCAAAGAACGGGGATGAGGAAGTCGTACTCGACGTGATCCAAATCACCGGAGATCCTAGCGCCGAACGGACGGCACCTCCGCGTTCAACACACGTACGGTCAGCGTGACGTCTCCTCCTTCTTGATCCAGCAAGGGGGAAGGAGAGGTTGAGGAAGATGGCTCCAGCAGCAGCACGACGGCGTGGTGGTGGTGGAGCAGCAGTACTCCGGCAGGGCTTCGCCAAGCTCGTGACGGAGGAGGAGATGTGTTGGGGAGGGGGAGGGGCTGCGCCTTGGATGTCCTCTGCAGCCCTCCCCTCACCCCTCTATTTATAGGGGAAGGGGAAGGGGGCCGCCCCCTCTAGATGAGATCTAGAGGGGGGGCGGCGGCCAAGGGGAGGGGGCTTGCCCCCCAAGCAAGGGGCGCCCCCCCTTAGGGTTTCCCCCAACCCTAGGCGCATGGGCCCTAGGGGGAGTGGCGCCCCAGCCCACTTTGGGCTGGATCCCTTCCTCATACAGCCCATAAGGCCCTCCGGGAGAGGTGGCCCCTCCCGGTGGACCCCCGGAACCCCTCCGGTGGCCCCGGTACAATACCGATATGCCCCGAACCTTTCCGGTGACCGTATGACAACTTCCCATATATAATTCTTTACCTCCGGATTATTCCGGAACTCCTCGTGACGTCCAGGATCTCATCCGGGACTCCGAACAACTTTCAGATTACTGCATACTCATATCTATACAACCCTAGCGTCACCGAACCTTAAGTGTGTAGACCCTACGGGTTCGGGGGACAAGCAGACATGACCGAGACGACTCTCTGGTCAATAGCCAACAGCGGGATCTGGATACCCATGTTGGCTCCCACATGCTCCTCGATGATCTCATCGGATGAACCACGATGTCGAGGACCTAATCAATCCCGTACTCAATTCCCTTTGTCAATCGGTACGTTACTTGCCCGAGACTCGATCATCGTTATCCCAATACCTTGTTCAGTCTCGTTACCGGCAAGTCACTTTACTCATACCGTAGTGCATGATCCCGTGATCAAACACTTGATCACATTGAGCTCATTATGATGATGCATTACCGAGTGGGCCCAGAGATACCTCTCCGTCATATGGAGTGACAAATTCCAGTCTCGATTCGTGCCAACCCAATAGACACTTTCGGAGATACCTGTAATGTACCTTTATAGTCACCCAGTTACGTTGTGACGTTTGGCACACCCAAGGCACTCCTACGGTATCCGGGAGTTGCACAATCTCATGGTCTAATGAAATGATACTTGACATCCAGAAAAGCTACAACAAACGAACTACACAATCTTTGTGATATGCTTAGGTTTGGGTCTTGTCCATCACATCATTCTCCTAATGATGTGATCCCGTTATCAATGACATCCCCATGTCCATAGCCAGGAAACTTGACTATCTGTTGATCAACGAGCTAGTCAACTAGAGGCTCACTAGGGAGACATTATGGTCTATGTATTCACACATGTATTACGATTTCCGGACAATACAATTATAGCATGAATAATAGATAATTATCATGAACAAGGAAATATAATAATCATTTTATTATTGCCTCTAGGGCATATTTCCAACAGACATGATGCTAAATTTTATTGTATGAGATGATCATGTTTTGTAACCGAGTTGTCGGCAACTGGCAGGAGCCATATGGTTGTCGCTTTATTGTATGCAATGCAATTGCGCTGTAATGCTTTACTTTATCACTAAGCGGTAGCAATAGTCGTGGAAGCATAAGATTGGCGAGACAACAATGATGCTACGATGGAGATCAATGTGTCGCCCCAGTGACGATGGTGATCATGACGGTGCTTCAAAGATGGAGATCGCAAGCACAAGATGATGATGGCCATATCATATCACTTATATTGATTGCATGTGATGTTTACCTTTTATGCATCTTATCTTGCTTTGATTGACGGTAGCATTATAAGATGATCTCTCACTAAATTTCAAGATAAAAGTGTTCTCCCTGAGTATGCACCGTTGCCAAAGTTCGTCGTGCCCAGACACCACGTGATGATCGGGTGTGATAAGCTCTACGTCCATCTACAGCGGGTGCAAGCTAGTTTTTGCACACGCAGAAGACTCAGGTTAAACTTGACGAGCCTAGCATATGCAGATATGGCCTCGGGACACTGAGACCGAAAGGTCGAGCGTGAATCATATAGTAGATATGATCAACATATTGATGTTCACCATTGAAAGCTACTCCATTTCACGTGATGATCGGTTATGGTTTAGTTGATTTGGATCACGTGATAACTTAGAAGATTAGAGGGATGTCTTTCTAAGTGGGAGTTCTTAAGTAATATGATTAATTGAACTTTAATTTATCATGAACTTAGTCCTAGTAGTATTAGCATATCTATGTTGTAGATCAATAGCTCGCGTTTAGCTCCCTTGTTTTATTTTTGATATGTTCCTAGAGAAAACTAAGTTGAAAGATGTTAGTAGCAATGATGCGGATTGGATCCGTGATCTGAGGTTTATCCTCATTGCTACACAGAAGAAATATGTCCTTGATGCACCGCTAGGTGACAAACCTATTGCAGGAGCATATGCAGATGTTATGAACATTTGGCTAGCTCAATATGATGACTACTTGATAGTTTAGTGCACCATGCTTAAACGGCTTAGAATCGGGACTTCAAAGACGTTTTGAACACCATGGACCATATGAGATGTTCCAGGAGTTGAAGTTAGTATTTCAAGCAAATACCCGAGTTGAGAGATATGAAGTCTCCAACAAGTTCTATAGCTAAAAGATGTAGGAGAATAGCTCAAGCAGTGAGCATGTGCTCAGATTGTCTGGGTACTACAATCGCTTGAAGCAAGTGGGAGTTAATCTTCCAGATAAAATAGTGATTGATAGAATTCTCTAGTCACCATCACCAAGTTAGTAGAACTTCATGATGAACTATGATATGTAAGGGATAACGGAAATGATTCCCAAGCTCTTCGTCATGCTGAAATCGACGAAGGTAGAAATCAAGAAAAATATCAAGTGTTGATGGTAGACAAGACCACTAGTTTCAAGAAAAGGGCAAAGGGAAGAAGGGGAACTTCAAGAAGAACGGCAAGCAAGTTGCTGCTCAAGTGAAGAAGCCCAAGTCTAGTCCTAAGCCTGAGACTAAGTGCTTCTACTGCAAAGGGACTGGTCACTGGAAGCGGAACTGCCCCAAGTATTTGGCGGATAAGAAGGATGGCAAAGTGAACAAAGGTATATTTGATATACAGATTATTGATGTGTATTTTACTAGTGTTCGTAGCAACCCCTCGGTATTTGATACTGGTTCAGTTGCTAATAGTAGTAACTCGAAATGGGAGTTGCAAAATGAACATAGACTAGTTAAGGGTGAAGTGACGATGTGTGTTGGAAGTGGTTCCAAGATTGATATGATCATCATCGCACACTCCCTATACTTTTGGGATTAGTGTTGAACCTAAATAGGTGTTATTTGGTGTTTGCGTTGAGCATGAATATGATTTGATCATGTTTATTGCAATAACCGTTTATTAATTTAAGTAAGAGAATAAATTGTTGTTCTGTTTACATGAATAAAACCTTATATGATTACACACCCAATGAAAATGGTTCGTTGGATCTCGATCGTAGTGATACACATATTCATAATATTGAAACCAAAAGATGCAAAGTTAATAATGATGGTGCAATTTATTTGTGGCACTGCCGTTTAGGTCATATTGGTGTAAATCCCATGAAGAAAATCCATGCTGATGGGCTTTTGGAATCACTTGATTATGAATCAGTTGATGCTTGCGAACCATGCCTCATGGGCAAGATGACTAAGACTCTGTTCTCCGGAACAATGGAGCGAGCAACTGACTTATTGGAAATAATGCATACTGATGTATGCAGTCCGATGAGTGTTAAGGCTAACGGCAAGTATCATTATTTTCTGACCTTCACAGATGATTTGAGCGAATATGGGTATATCTACTTAATGAAACACAAGTCTGAAACATTTGAAAAGTTCAAAGAATTTCAGAGTGAAGTGGAGAATCATCGTAACAAGAAAATAAAAGTTTCTACGATATGATCGCAGAGGTAAAATATTTGAGTTAAGAGTTTGGCCTTCAGTTAAAACAATGTGAAATAGTTTCACTACTCACGCCACCTGGAACACCACAGTGTAATGGTGTGTCCGAACGTCATAACCGTACTTTATTAGATATGGTGCGATCTATGATGTCTCTTACCGATCTACCACTATTGTTTTGGGGTTATGCATTAGAGACAGCTGCATTCACGTTAAATAGGGCACCATCTAAATCCATTGAGACGACACCGTATGAACTATGGTTTGGCAAGAAACCTAAGCTGTCATTTCTTAAAGTTTGAGGTTGCAATGCTTATGTGAAAAAGTTTCAACCTGATAAGCTCTAACCCAAATCGGAGAAGTGCGTCTTCATAGGATACCCAAAAGAAAATATTGGGTACAACTTCTATCACAGATCCGAAGGCAATATATTTCTTGCTTTGAATGGATCCTTTCTAGAAAAGGAGTTTTTCTCGAAAGAAGTGAGTGGGAGGAAAGTAGAACTTGATGAGGTAACTGTACGTGCTCCCTTATTGGAAAGTAGTTCATCACAGAAATCTATTCCTGTGACTACTACACCGATTAGTGAGGAAGCTAATGATGATGATCATGTAACTTCAGATCAAGTTACTACCGAACCTCGTAGGTAAACCAAAGTGAGATCCGCACCAGAGTGGTACGGTAATCCTGTTCTGGAGGTCATGTTACTTGACCATGACGAGCCTATGAACTATGAGGAAGCGATGATGAGCCCAGATTCCGTGAAATGGCTTGAGGCCATGAAATCTGAGATGAGATCCATGTATGAGAACAAAGTATGGACTTTGATTGACTTGCCCAATGATCGGCGAGCCATTGAGATTAAATGGATCTTCTAGAGGAAGACGGACGCTGATAGTAGTGTTACTATCTACAAAGCTAGAATTGTCGCAAAAAGGTTTTTCGACAAGTTCAAGGTGTTGACTACGATGAGAGTTTCTCACTCGTATCTATGCTTAAGTCTGTCCGAATCATGTTAGCAATTGCCGCATTTTATGAAATCTGGCAAATGGATAAAAAAACTGCATTCCTTAATGGATTTATTAAAGAAGAGTTGTATATGATGCAACCAGAAGGTTTTGTCAATCCTAAAGGTACTAACAAAATATGTAAGCTCCAGCGATCCATCTATGGACTGGTGCAAGAATCTCGGAGTTGGAATATACGCTTTGATAAGTTGATCAAAGCATATAGTTTTATACAGACTTGCGGTGAAGCCTGTATTTACAAGAAAGTGAGTGGGAGCACTACAGCATTTCCGATAAGTATATGTGAAAGACATATTGTTGATCAGAGATAATGTAGAATTATTTTGCAAAGCATAAAGGAATGTTTGAAAGGAGTTTTTCAAAGAAAGACCTCAGTGAAGCTGCTTACATATTGAGCATCAAGATCTATAGAGATAGATCAAGGCGCTTGATAAGTTTTTCAATGAGTACATACCTTGACAAGATTTTGAAGTACTTCAAAATGGAACAGTCAAAGAAGGAGTTCTTGCCTGTGTTACAAAGGTGTGAAGTTGAGTAAGACTCAAAACCCGACCACGGCAGAAGATAGAGAGAGAATGAAAGTCATTCCCTATGCCTCAGCCATAGGTTCTATAAAGTATGCCATGCTGTGTACCAGACCTATTGTATACCCTGCCCTGAGTTTGGCAAGGGAGTACAATAGTGATCTAGGAGTAGATCACCGGACATTGGACAAAATTATCCTTAGTGGAATAAGGATATGTTTCTCGATTATGGAGGTGACAAAAGGTTCGTCGTAAAGGGTTACGTCGATGCAAGTTTTGACACTGATCCAGATGACTCTAAGTCTCAATCTGGATACATATTGAAAGTGGGAGCAATTAGCTAGAGTAGCTCCATGCAGAGCATTGTTGACATGGAAATTTGCAAAATACTTAAGGATCTGAATGTGGCAGACCCGTTGACTAAACTTCTCTCACAAGCAAAACATGATCACACCTCAGTACTCTTTGGGTGTTAATCAAATAGCAATGTGAACTAGATTATTGACTCTAGTAAACCCTTTGGGTGTTGGTCACATGTCGACATGAACTATGGGTGTTAATCACATGGTGATGTGAACTATTGATGTTAAATCACATGGCGATGTGAACTAGATTATTGACTCTAGTGCAAGTGGGAGACTGAAGGAAATATGCCCTAGAGGCAATAATAAAGTTATTATTTATTTCCTTATATCATGATAAATGTTTATTATTCATGCTAGAATTGTATTAACCGGAAACATAATACATGTGTGAATACATATACAAACAGAGTGTCACTAGTATGCCTCTACTTGACTAGCTCGTTGATCAAAGATGGTTATGTTTCCTATGGGACCGGCGGACCAAGTCCCTTTCGGTTCGGCGGGGGCGAGGGTCGCACGAAGAGCGGATCGAGGCGAAGCACACGAGCAGTTTACCCAGGTTCGGGCCGCACGGATGCGTAAAACCCTACTCCTGCTTTGTGGTTTGTATTGAGTTCTTGCTCGGGAGCGCGGAGTGCTACAGTACACCCCAGCAGCTAACGAGACCGAGCCTGAGTGTTCGCTTCCTCCCCCTCCTACGTTGCGCATGGGCCTCCTTTTATATGCTCAAGGGGTCACCGACAGGTGGCAACTTAGACAAGGGTAAAAATGGAAAGGTGTTGCGGTTGGTACGGCTACCCGCTACAGTGTATCATACCTAACCCTGACGGCAGGAGACAAGGGCATTAAATGCCCGTCTGTGTCGCCTAAATAGTGCAAAAGGGACCGTCAGGGACGCCACCGCTCGCCACGATGGCTATCTTGTCAGCGCCGCTTGCCACCGCTCACCGCTGGCTGCAAAGCCTCCCTCCACGTACGCCTGGAAGGGTCCCAGAGCGACACGTTAGTGGATGTGCTGGAGCGCGGGCACAGAGTGGTGGCTTGCCGCGGTCGTTGTCTTGTCGCGTCCGGGAGCTTGTCGCTCACCGGGCCTTGCCGGGACACGTGGCGCATCGCGGCAAGTTCCTTGAGATGCCTTGGTTGGCCTTCCCGGCAAGCTCCTCTTGCCGGGGTCTTGTCTCCTTGGCTTGGATACTTTGTTCTTGAATGGCTCCAAAGGAACCACGGAGGATCTTGGCGGTCACCCGGCAAGCCTTTCCGCGTGATGCTGCGACTGCCCGTGCACAAGTTTGGGATACTAGGGTACCCCTACTCTAGTACACCGACAGGAGCCCCCAGGCCTGGGCCATACGCGGCGCCGAGCGCTGTTGGGCCAGGCCCAAAACAGGGCACGGGCACGCGCGGCCTAGGTTACGCCGTATCTCTCCCCGTAACCACTGCGCCCTCCCCGAACGGCACGCGTTGAATGCAGCGTCGTGGGAGAGATCGTGGGTGGTTTCTTTATTCGGAAAGGCGGAACGTCCGCCCCCTCCCTCTTTATAAGCAGGGGAAACAGGGGTAGTTCGCCCGTTCGCCGGTTGCTACTCCAATCTCAGAAATCTCCGCCGGCCCCTCGTCTTTCCAAAGCTGAAAGAGAGCAGCGCCCCGCCCCCCATCGCCACCAGCACCACCAACGCCGTCGACCTCCTCCACCACATCCGCCATGGCTCCGAGAGCCGACAAGGGGAAGGTTGTGAAGTCGACCGAGGCGCAGCGGCTTGCGGCGCTGCGAAAGGAGCGGGCAATCTTCCCCCCCAAGCTCGCCGCGAGGGAGATGAGGGAGAATTACTACCTCTTCTGGTCAACGGAGACGCGGGCGCATCCGCGCACGAAGGTACTTCCAGCCGCCGCTTGGAAAATGGCTCCAAACGGATATCCCTTCTTCGCCTTGTTCTTCTACTGCGGGCTCTGCCCGCCTTTCTCTGAGTTTTTCTGCGATATTATGAACACCTACGGGTTCCACCTCCTTGACTTCACCCCCAAAGCTGTTCTGACCATGGCAGTTTTCGCACATCTCTGCGAAAACTTTGTCGGAGTCCATCCCAATGTAGCCCTTTTTCGCCACTTCTTTATGCCCCGAGTAGAGAGAGGAGAGCCTTTATCCGGCGGAATCGCCTGGATCTCAAGGGCCGGCAAGAAGGACACTTATCTGGAGGGAGAGTTCCGCAGCAAGTGGGAGGAATGGAGAGCAGACCGGTGCTGGATTGACGAGGACAACCCGCAGCCGTTTACCGCCCGGCGCCAAGCCCCAGTAGCACGCGGCAGCGATTGGAGTGACGTGGCCCCGGAAGACGATAGGCTGAAGATTGCCGTCACCCGGATCCTACGCCTCAGGCTTGCCGGGCTCACTTTAGGCGCTGTTGGCGCAGATTTTCTTCGTCGCCGCATCGCCCCCTGCAGGAACGGGGGAGACCCGCCTAGGAATTCAAGAATGCGGCGGATATCATGAGGCTGCGTCCAGGCCTCAACTTCAAATTCACTGTTCTGGAGCTTAACGCGATGCTCCAGGAGCTGTTCAAGTACGACCCTCAACATCCCAAAGTGTTCAGGTTGCCGCAGGGTGTCGTTCCGCTGTGCAACAACTTCGTGCTCGACCGCATCCGTGCAATGATGCCGCTGTGCGATTCGCATGGAATTGTCCCAATTTGGCAAGAGCCTGCAGACAACGTCGTGCAGGAGTTCTTTGACGGCTTGGTAGAAGTGCCGGTCCGCTCCGACGAAAAGGATAGCCTCACCCGCGACACCACTGATGCGGAGATGACACGCATCGCCACTAGGCTGGAAGAGGCGGCGGCAGCCGCAGCCGCAGGCGAATTTGGATTCACCGTGGAGGAGGCAGATGCAGCAGAGGCGGCAAGCCGTGCCGAGCGAGAGGAGCCCGTCGGCGAGAAAGAACTTGCCGGGCATGGCGTCGAGTCGAATGAGCCCACCGAGGATACGAGCGGCTCGCTGGAGATCAACTCCTCTTCCTCCTCATCTTCAGGCAGCTCGCCGCAAGCAGAGCCTCCATCCCCACCAAGAAGGCGTCTCCGCAAGGCCGGGGACGTAGCGGAGCAGCGGGCGAGTCAACAGCCGCCGCGCCGCGCGACACGCTCCACCGCGGCAAGCACTGTTGCCGCGGGAGCACCTCACGCTATTGCGGCAACTGGAGCGGGGTCCACCCGAACCACCGCTTCTCCTCCTGCTGCTTCTCACGCCGCGGCGGCAGCCGGAGCGGGGTCGTTTCAGACCACCGCCACTGTTCCCGCCAAGCGGCCTAGGAAAACTACTCCTCCGCCTCCTCGCGCCGGACGTGAGCCGGACATCGACTTCTCTGCGTTCAGCTCCGACGAGGAAGAAGAAGAGTAAGATTCTCTTGTTGTACTTGTAGTTCTTCAATTCTTGCTGTTTTGTCTTGTATCTCATTTGCTTTACTCTGAACTTATTCCTTTTTAGGACTCTGGCCCAGAGAGCAGCGAAGAGGGCCAAGGTCCCCGTGATTATCATCGAGGACGAACCCACAGCGACAACAGGGGGTGCGTCCGAGACAACCTTGCCGGACCCGGCAACTGTTCTCCAGAGCAGCCCCCAACATAAGTATATGGTTCACTTTCCGCTGTTAGGCGCGCATGGATACTCTTTCTTTGCTGACATCTGACTGTTGGTTTGTGTAGGAGCAGAGCAGCCCCACCAGGAGTGCCCGGAGGCCGCCCCCGAAATGCCAAGGGAGAGTCCTCCAGCAAGGGAGAGTTCTCCGGCAAGGGAGAAGTCTCCGGCAAGGGACAGCACCAGCGGCCCTCCAGCGGCGGAGACCACGACTGCAGAACCCGGTACAGGTAATCCTCTCGCTTCAAAACTTCCCTTGGGTTCTTCTTCTTTTGATCTTCTTCTTTTTGGATATTTGCTTGACTTTTCTCACTTTTCCGGCCATCAGACCCATCTGCTGCGGAGCCAATGGAGACCGAGGTTGCTGCCGACGACGCCGCTGCCACTGAAGAAGCAGCCGGCGCTGATGATCCCGCCGGCGACGAGGCCGCCAAAGCTGCCGCCGCAGCAGCTGGCGAGGGGTCTAGCGATCGCACTGACGGCCCTGAGGCCGCAGGAGCGCCAGGCTCTACGTCGACCGCCGACCCATCTGCCGCTGCCGCAGCGCCAGGCTCCGAAGAGCCCCAGCCAGGCGTCTACTTGAAGGCCGGTGATGGCGTCTTCATCAACCTCCCCTGGGCGTCAAGCTCTAGGGCGCCGGTTGAGGGAGAGAGCTTTGATGGAGAGGTGCTCGCCTCCGTTGGGCTGACGCTAGTTGACGCGCCGAGCAGCAGCAGCGGCGAGCCTGAGGAGGAGCGGCTGCTGCGGAAGCTTTTCGCTCTACCGCGCGCGGCAAGCCAAGCTGGAATCCCGCGAGGCGCTTGTCGCAAAGGCGGGAGCGGACATCGAGAAGCGCGCGGAGGAGCTCCGGGGCCTCAACCAGGAAGCTCTCCGGTCCCTGGCAGAGGAGCGGGAGCAACTCGCCGAAGAGCAGAAGGCCTTCTTCCTCGAGAAGGCTGAAGTCGAAGAGCAACGGCGGCTTGCCGCTGAAAAGCTGTCTGCACAGGAGGGCGAGCTGGTGCAGCGGAAGGTCAACCTTGACGCCCACAAGGAGGAGCTTGCCGTGCGCGAGCGAACATTCGGCGGAGCCCTCAAGCAAGCGGAGGATGCTGCCACAGCCGCCGAGGCCGCCAAGAAGGAGGTGGAGATGAAGGTGGCACAGCTGGAGGCCGATCTCAAGGCGAGTGGTAAGGAGCTTGCCGCGCTCAAGCGTGAGCGGGAGAAGGATGCCTACAGCCATTCAGAGCTGCAGGCTCGTCTCGCCGAGAAGGGCAAGGAGCTCAGCGCCGCCAAGGACTCCAACGCAGATCTTGAGTTGAAGCTGACCACTTTGACCAAGACGCTGGACGGCGCCAGGGAGCAGGAGGTGGCCTTGAAGGAGGAGATCAAGGCCGACTAGGCGCTGCTGGCAAGTGCTGCCGCCGCCCAGAATGCTTTTAGGGAGAATATGGAGCACGGGACGGAGAGTCTCGTGAGTGCTGCCGCAGATATTGACAGGGAGCTGGCGCAGCTGGGGTGGGGGATCTCGGGTATCCCTTTGATGTGAACCTCCAACCCAGCGCCAAGCTCACCTTGTTCTTCAAAGGCGTGGTGACGGCCCTCCAGCGGCTCCGGGAGAAGATCCCAAAGCAGCTGGCCGATGAGTCGCGCAAGATCTGTGCGGGAGCTCTTCAAAAGGTGTTGGTGAAGGTGGCCTTCCGCAACCCGGGCCTCAACCTCACCAACGTCCTCAAGACCCTGCCGCCGGATGCTGATCTGGAGGTGCTCAAGACCCTTGTCGCACCCATTGTCGACAAGGTGAGCGGGATCAAGAGGATTGAGGGCGATCGCGTAGACTAGGCCGCCCGTTTTCTTCTTTTCTTGTCGCTGCTGGTCATGTTATGAGAACAATCTGTTAGAGCCGCGACAAGCTACCTTGTATTATAACTCTATTCCGGGTAATGATTGCAATGTTATTCCCTTTACTTGATTCCTCCCTTTGTATGTTTTTGCCCTACGCTTTTAGGGAACTTGCCGGTGCAGGCACCTTAGCCGCGAGCGCCGAGTGCGGGACGTCAGCAGCCTGCTGGCGGTGCCGTTACCGACAAGAAACCTTGTCGCAACTAGTTGCAGCTCACTTAAGTTGTTGAGCGGACTCGAAACAAAGTAAGGGCGCAACTAGCTACGAGTTGGTTCCTCCGCGCACAGGTTTTCCATACAAAGTGCGGTCGTTCAAAGGAGATAACTTAAAAATTTAAAAAATCTGATTGCTCAAACTTTGGCAACTTAGCTTTTCTGTTGTTTGCTTCCCGGTAAGGCGAAACTTTCTTGAACGACGCCTGGTCCATACCATTATCTTCTCCTTTCCCCCCCGGCAAACTTGTGGGCGAGGGAACCTTCCTTTCCTTGAGAAAAAAGAAAGAGGAGAAAATAAAGATATGGAGCCTGATGGCTCGTTATTGCTTACCGGGGAGTAGATGCTGCACAAAGTGTCAGATCACATATGCAAAAAATAGGAAGCATGAAATTGACAAGATGTGCGGAGCATATGTGCTTTACTTATGCACGGGGTCTGCGCCCGGCTTTGTACAAAGGATTACATGCAACAGCGGCAAGACTTGTACAAAAGGTGGTTGCCGGAACAGGTTCCGGCAACCGCGCCTTACGGGTAAAACTTACGAAGATGCTCAATGTTCCAGGAGTTGCTCATCGGAATGCTATCTTCGGTCTCAAGGCGGACTGCGCCAGGCCTAGTGACTCGTTTCACCCGGTAAGGGCCTTCCCACTTCGGCGTCAACTTGTTGGAATTCTTGGCGGACTGAACACGCCGAAGAACAAGGTCGCCTTGCTCGAGACTTCTAGCGTTAACTTTGCGGCTATGGTAGCGGCGCAAAGCTTGCTGGTAGCGAGCAGCTCGCACAACAGCCTGAAGATGGTCTTCCTCAAGGAGCAGCGCGTCATCTTGTCGCAGCTGCTCTTGCTCAGGCTCATCATAAGCGAGCACTCGAGGTGACCCGTATACGAGTTCCGTGGGGAGAACTGCCTCTGCTCCATAGACTAGAGCGAAAGGTGTCTGGCCAGTGGCTCGATTTGGCATCGTCCTGATCGACCAAAGAACCACCGACAGCTCCTCGATCTAGTTTCTTCCGCACTTGTGCATCCTGTCGAAAGTTCTGGTCTTGAGCCCACGCAGCACTTCAGCATTTGCCCTCTCCGCTTAACCGTTGCTTCTTGGGTGAGCAACAGAAGCGAAGCAGACCTTGGCGCCAAGATCTTGGACGTACTGCATGAAGGTGCGGCTCGTGAATTGCGTACCGTTGTCGGTGATTATCCTGTTAGGGATCCTGAAGCGGCAAACAATCGACCTGAAGAACTTGACTGCTGACTGTGCTGTCACCTTCCTCACTGCTTCCACTTCCGGCCACTTTGTGAACTTGTCGATTGCAACGTACAAGTACTCAAAGCCCCCGACTGCTCGGGGAAAGGGGCCGAGGATGTCGAGCCCCCAGACCGAAAATGGCCAGGATAAAGGGATCGTCTGGAGAGCTTGAGCTGGTTGGTGTATCTGCTTGGAATGGAACTGGCACGCTTCACACTTGGTTACTTGTGCAGTTGCATCCTGGAGGGCTGTTGGCCAAAAGAAACCTTGCCGGAATGCTTTGCCGGCAAGTGCTCTTGCGCCAATGTGGTGACCACATATGCCTCCATGTATCTCTGCCAACAGCTTTTGTCCGCCTTCCTGGTGAATACACTTCAATTTCACACCGTTGAGTCTTCTTCTGTATAGTGTGTTGTCGACAAACTGGTACATACTTGACTGCCGGGCTACTCTTTCCGCTTCTTCTTGCTCTGCGGGAAGTTCTCCTGTCTGAAGGAAACGGACAATCTGTTGTGCCCATGCTGGAGCTTGTGGCTCGACAACAAGGACTAAAGGCAAATCTGTTGCTGCGGGAACATCTGCTTCTACTGCGAGAACCTGCGGCTCTGCCGGAGCTTGACGTTCCCCGGCAAGCTTGCCGGAGCAAAACTTGTCGGGAGCTTCTGCTTCAACGGAACAAACCCTAGGGCTTGCCGGAGTAGACTGCTCCTCAGCGCTCTTGGCGTTGATCTTGGGGACCTTTTTGGCGGCAGCTTCGGTAAGCTCTGCCGGAAAATAGTCACCAGAAATCAACTTCCTCTTCTTTCTTTGTCCAATTGATGGCGTTACAGACGGTTGAGTCAGCTTGAGCACAAAGATCCCTGGTTCCATAGGTAACTTAAGTGCGGCGCACTTTGATAGGCCATCGGCAATGGCGTTCTGAGCTCTTGGAACATGCTCCATCTGTAGGCCGTCAAAGTGCTCTTCCAGCTTTCTCACTTCGTCGACGTAGGCTTCCATCAACGAACTCTGATAGCTCTTGTTCACTTGGTGGACGACAAGCTGCGAGTCACCCCTGACAATGAGCTTCTTGATCCCAAGGTCTGCCGCGATCCTGAGACCGGCAAGCAAGCCTTCATACTCTGCAGTATTGTTTGTTGCTTGCTCCTTGGGAAAGTGCATCTGGACTACGTACTTGAGGTGCTCTCCGGTGGGTGCGACAAGCAGCACGCCAGCGCCAGCGCCTTGCAGCGAAAAGGCACCATCAAAGTACATCAGCCACTCTTTGCTTGCTTCGTCGACGGGGATGCTCGTTTCTGGAATTTCTTCATCTGGTGTTGGCGTCCATTCTGCTATGAATTCTGCCAATGCTCTGCTTTGGATAGTTGAAGTACTCTCAAACTTGAGGCCAAAGCTTGACAGTTCCAGTGCCCACTCAACAATCCTGCCTGTCGCTTCTGGATTCTGTAGTATCCTCTTCAGCGGAAAATGAGTGAGAACTGTGATCTCATGTGCTTGGAAGTAATGGCGCAGCTTTCTCGAGGCCATGAGAAGGCCGAAAAGCAATTTCTGCACGCCAGAGTACCTTGACCTAGCCCCCTGCAGAAGGGAACTGACAAAGTAAACTGGGTGCTGTACCATTCTCTTCTGTATCTCCTCGCGCGTCTGCGCAGATCCATCCTTGTCGGGACCAGAGCTTGTCGGGGAAGCCCCCTGCTTGTCGCTGGATGTGCCTGCCGTGGTTGCTGGCTCGTCATCTGCCTCCCTCTCTGCTACTAACGCAGCAC
Source organism: Triticum aestivum (assembly GCF_018294505.1). Lineage (NCBI taxonomy): Eukaryota > Viridiplantae > Streptophyta > Magnoliopsida > Poales > Poaceae > Triticum > Triticum aestivum. Next base: position 754,477,848 of record NC_057797.1, on the reverse strand, counting down.
TAACCACTTGATTGGTTGCCGCTATATACAGCAGCAACTTCTCTTGTGGCTTAGGTGCGACAAGTGTTGGAGCGGAGGACAGGTATCTCTTCAAGTCTTGCAGCGCAGCCTCCGCCTCCGGAGTCCATTTCATTGGACCTGCCTTTTTCAATATTTTGAAAAACGGCAGGGCACGCTCAGGAGACCTAGAGATAAACCTGCTGAGAGCAGCCACGCAACCGGCAAGTCTTTGTACATCCTTGACGCGCTTTGGTGCTTCAATCTGCTCAATGGCCTTGATCTTGTCGGGATTGGCTTCGATTCCCCGCTGAGACACGAAGAACCCGAGAAGCTTGCCGGAGGGGACTCCAAACACACACTTCTCGGGGTTCAGCTTGAGGCTGATCTTGCGCAGATTTGCAAAGGTCTTGTCTAAATCTTGAATTAGAGTTGCCTTGTCCTTGCTCTTGACCACTATGTCATCCATATAGGCTTCCACATTTCTGTGTATTTGTGGCTCAAGAGCGACATGGACTACCCTTGCAAATGTTGAACTAGCATTTTTTAAACCGAAAGGCATCCGTATGAAACAATATGTGCCACATGGAGTGATGAATGCGGTCTTCTCCTCATCCTCTTCTGCCATGAAGATCTGATGGTATCCTGAGTATGCGTCAAGAAATGAAAGCAAGTCACATCCGGCCGTGGAGTCAACAATATGGTCAATGCGCGGCAAAGGAAATGGGTCTTTGGGACAAGCTTTGTTAACATCGGTAAAGTCGATACAAAGTCTCCATTTCCCGTTCGCCTTGCGCACGACTACAGGATTGGCCAACCACGTAGGATGGAGCACTCCTCTGACAAGGCCTGCTGCTTCCAACTTCTTGATCTCTTCTACGATGAATTCTTGGCGCTCCACTGCTTGCTTCCTGACCTTCTGCTTGACGGGCCGCGCATGAGGACAAACGGCAAGATGGTGCTCAATTACTTTCCTGGGAACACCGGGGATGTCTGACGATTGCCACGCAAACACGTCGACGTTCGCCCGCAGGAAAGCAATGAGCGCGCTTTCCTATTTAGGGTCGAGAGTGGCACTGATGGTGAAGGTACCACCAGTGCCGTCCTCCTTGGCGGACACCTTCTTGGTCCCTGGCGGAGCTGCCATTGTCTTCTTACACTCGCTGGTGGAGCTCGATGGTGCGTCCTCGGCGGCAGTGCAGCACTCCGAAGAGGTGCGCTTGCCGGAGTGGGCATCAGAACTCTAGCCGGACTTGGTCTTCATCTTCCCCCCGGGAGCTTCAACGGCAGGTGACTTTCAATCTGTTGCGGCTGCCGCTTCCCGGTAGATCTTGTCGGCGCAGCTAAGAGCATCCTTCTTGTCGCCAGGGACAGAGATGACGCTTATCGGGCCTGGCATCTTCAGCATGTTGTATGCATAGTGAGAGGCTGCCATGAACTTGGCGAGTGCTAGACGGCCGAGTATCCCATTGTAAGGCAATGGAAAATCGGCAACGTCAAAAGTGACCCTCTCAGTCCTGAAGTTCACCTCGCTGCCAAATGTTACTGGCAACGTGACCTTCCCCTTCGGCTTGCTCCTTCCCGGGTTGATTCCTTGGAATGTGCCGGTCTCTTCAAGCTCGCTGTCAGGGATCTGGAGTTTCTGGAGTATAGCGGAGGAGATCAGGTTCAAGCCGGCCCCGCCGTCAACTAGCATCTTAGTGACCTTGAGGTTGCGGATAGTTAGTGAAACCAACATCGGCAAGCACCCGACCGCAGTTGTGCGATCAGGGTGGTCCTCAATATCAGACGATAAGCGTGCTGGACCATTTCAGAAGCTTGCGTGACTCGATAGGTGGTTCCACCGCATTGACTTCCCGCACCCACTGCTTGAGTTGGCGGTGCGAAGTATGCAGAGAAGCACCGCCGTCAACGCACAAGACCTCTGTGGCTTTCTAGAACTCCTGCTCACTGGTCTCGACATCATCCATGTCTTCGTCGTCGTCGTCATCTTCATCCTTGTCGCAGCCGCGGGGAGGTCTGTCTCCTTGCCGCTGCTTGGCCTTGCCGCGGCGTCCTCCCCGGTCGGCGCGCTTCTTGCCGGATTCTCCAGCGCCTCCTTGGGCCCTCTCCTTTTCGTGTCGCTCATATTCAGCCTTTGCTGCTGGACAAGCTGCCCGACCTTCTTGCAGCTCTGGAGGTCATGGCCCTTGGTGCGGTGGATCTTGCAGTACTGCTTGTCGGTGCCGTCCTGCTTGTCGGCGATCGCCACAGTCTGGCAATTGGTGCATGCGGCAATCTCCTTGCCGGAGCTAACAGTTTGGCTTTCTTGGCGCCACCTTCGTTGCCGGACTGCTCAATGACTAGCACATCTTTGCCTTTCTTCTTTCTGTTGTTCCGCCGCCGGTTTTTCTTTGCCGGGGCAGCATCCTCGCTGTCAGATCCTCCTGCTCCTGTATTCTCTCCGGGGAGTCTCCTCCCTTCCTCAGCACGTGCACACTTGTCGGCCAGGGCATACAGCTCACTGACATCTCGGATCTTACACATCGCCATCTCCTCCCGCATCCTGCGGTTACGCACGTTCTGATGGAACACGCTGATGACCGCGGCAGGGTGGACATCTAGGATGTTGTGCTGTACACGGCTGAATCTCTGAATGTACTTGCGCAGGGGCTCTCCTTCCTTCTGGGTGAGCAGATGAAGGTCACTCTCTTGGCCACGGGGTTTGTGGCCGCCTGTAAAGGCGCCGACAAACTGATGGCATAGGTCTGCCCAGGAGGATATGGAGTCGTCCGGCAAGTGCATGAGCCAGGACCTGACGTTGGGCTTGAGCACCAGCGGGAAGTAGTTGGCAAGGATCTTGTCGTCCCACCCCCCGGCAGCCTGCACCGCGATGGTGTAGATGCTGAGGAACTCTGACGGATGCGACTTGCCGTCGTACTTCTCTGGTACGTCTGGCTTGAAATTCTTCATGCTGGGCCACTGGACTTGCCGCAGCTCACGAGTAAACGCAGGGCAACCTACCGCGTACGGCAAGTCGCCTGGTTCCCCTGGCGCATGCATGTCGACAGAGGGCCCAATGCGCTGGTCCGATTGACGTCGCGCTTCTCTTTGGCGCTCGATGCGAGTACTAGCGTCTTCTTGCTGTCGTTCGTGAAGAACTTGGTGCTGATCACGATGAGCTCGTGGATCTGATGACGCGGTGGAGTCGCTGTCGAGGTGGATCCGGCGAGTCGGCGATCTTGGCCTTCGGGGCGGAGAGTGCACAGTGGTTGCACTCCCACCGGTCTTATCGCCACCGGCTCGTGCCTGGCTGACTTGCCGCGGCCGCGACGTGCTCGACTGCCGTTGAGTGTCGCCGTTGGCGAAGCCGATGAGACTCTGAATGGTGGCCCTCCAGTCGTCGATCTTGTCTGCCGTTGGAGGGTAGTCCAGGAGCAGTTGAGCTCGCGCCAAAGCTTCTGCTGGAGTGGCGGGTGGCGGTGGCGAACGGTGCGAAGAGCGGGATATGCTCGGACTTCTAACTATGTTAGAAGGAGCAGTATCCCGTCTAGGCGACCGTGCCTCGCTCGCGCCAGCATGTTGGCGTGCATGCTGGTCTTGAGCACTCCGAGATCCACCAGCTCGATCTTGGTCCAGCAAACGCATGGTACCGTGAGTACCATGACGCTGCCGGTCCCGCGCCTCCTGAGATGGGCGCGGTGCATGTACGGACGCCGAGGTCTTGGAGTGCGCCCGGTCGTGTGGGAGCCGGCTATGCCGCCGATGGGCAGCGCAGCCTTGTCCTTGGACCTGGCAGCACCGTGAGCTCCCTCATCGACGCCCGTTGTTCCGCCGGCGTCTGCCCCATCAGCCGTTTGCTCCGGCGGTGGTGGGTTCCGCGCGGATGGAGCAGCCGCGGCTTCGGAGGCATGTCGATGAAGATGATGAAGATCTAGCTCGTGTGAACGCCGGATCTGGTTCACACAATCTCGACGCCCCTACCAGGCGCGCCAAAGATGCCGGGGGACTAATCCACGAGCACCTATGGGACCGGCGGACTGAGTCCCTTTCAGTTCAGCGGGGGCGAGGGTCGCACGAAGAGCGGATCGAGGCGAAGCACACTAGCAGTTTACCCAGGTTCGGGCCGCACGGATGCGTAAAACCCTACTCCTGCTTTGTGGTTTGTATTGAGTTCTTGCTCGGGAGCGCGGAGTGCTACAGTACACCCCAGCAGCTAACGAGACCGAGCCTGAGTGTTCTCTTCCTCCCCCTCCTACGTTGCGCATGGGCCTCCTTTTATATGCTCAAGGGGTCACCGACAGGTGGCAACATAGACAAGGGTAAAAATGGAAAGGTGTTGCGGTTGGTACAGCTACCCGCTACAGTGTATCATACCTAACCCTGATGGCAGGAGACAAGGGCACTAAATGCCCGTCTACGTCGCCTAAATAGTGCAAAAGGGACCGTCAGGGACGCCACCGCTCGCCATGATGGCTATCTTGTCAGCGCTGCTTGCCACCGCTCACCGCTGGCTGCACAGCCTCCCGCCACGTACGCCTGGAAGGGTCCCAGAGTGACTCGTTGGTGGATGTGCTGGAGCGCGGGCACAAAGTGGTGGCTTGCCGCGGCAAGCGCCTTGCCGCGGTCGTTGTCTTGTCGCGTCCGGGAGCTTGTCGCTCACCGGGCCTTGCCGGGACGCGTGGCGCATCGCGGCAAGTTCCTTGAGATGCCTTGGTTGGCCTTCCCGGCAAGCTCCTCTTGCCGGGGTCTTGTCTCCTTGGCTTGAATACTTTGTTCTTGAATGGCTCCAAAGGAACCACGGAGGATCTTGGCGGTCACCCGGCAAGCCTTGTCGCGGGATGCTGCGACTGCCCGTGCACAAGTTCGGGATACTAGGGTACCCCTACTCTAGTACACCGACACTAACCATAGACATGAGTTGTCATTTGATTAACGGGATCACATCATTAGGAGAATGATGTGATTGACTTGACCCATTCCGTTAGCTTAGCACTTGATCGTTTAGTTTGTTGCTATTGCTTTCTTCATGACTTATACATGTTCCTATGACTATGAGATTATGCAACTCCCATTTACTGGAGGAACACTTTGTGTGCCACCAAACGTCACAACGTAACTGGGTGATTATAAAGGTGCTCTACAGGTGTCTCCAAAGGTACTTCTTGGGTTGGCGTATTTCGAGATTAGGATTTGTCACTCCGACTGTCGGAGAGGTATCTCTGGGCCCACTCGGTAATGCACATCACTATAAGCCTTGCAAGCATTGCAACTAATGAGTTAGTTGCGGCATGATGTATTACGGAACGAGTAAAGAGACTTGCCGGTAACGAGATTGAACTAGGTATTGAGATACCGACGATCAAATCTCGGGCAAGTAACATATCGATGACAAAGGGAACAACGTATGTTGTTATGTGGTCTGACCGATAAATATCTTCGTAGAATATGTAGGAGCCAATATGGACATCCAGGTCCCGCTATTGGTTATTGACCAGAGAGGTGTCTCGGTCATGTCTACATAGTTCTCGAACCCGTAGGGTCCGCACGCTTAACGTTCGTTGACGATATAATACTATATGAGTTATGTATGTTTATGACCGAATGTTGTTCGGAGTCCGGGATGAGATCACAGACATGACAAGGAACTCCGGAATGGTCCGGAGACAAAGTTTGATATATGGGATAGAGTGTTTGATCTCCGGAAGGGTTCCGGAATTCATCGGAAGGGGTTCCGGATGTTTCCCGAAATGTTTGGGCATGAGAACACTTTATCAGGGCCAAAGGGGAAAGCCCACGAGGCTTTTGGAAAGTGCAAAAGGAAGTTTTGCGGAGACGAGAGGCTAGACGCCAGGAACCCTGGCGTCTAGGGGGTAGACGCCGGGAACCCTGGTGTCTAGCCCTCGAGTCCGAAAAGGACTCTTGCCTTTTGGGTGAAACCGACTTTGAGGAGGCTTTTACTCCAAGTTTCGACCCCAGGGCTCAACATATAAATAGAGGGGTAGGGCTAGCACCAAAGACACATCAAGAAACACCAAGCCGTGTGCTGGCAACCCCGTCCCCTCTAGTTTATCCTCCATCATAGTTTTCGTAGTGCTTAGGTGAAGCCCTGCGGAGATTGTTCTTCACCAACACCGTCACCACGCCGTCGTGCTGCCGGAAATCATCTACTACTTCGCCCCTCTTGCTGGATCGAGAAGGCGAGGACGTCACCGAGCCGAACGTGTGCAGAACTCGAAGGTGTCGTGCTTTCGGTACTTGGATCGGTCGGAAGTGAAGACGTACAACTACATCAACCGCATTGATATATCGCTTCCGCGAACAGTCTACGAGGGTATGTAGAAAACACTCTCCCCTCTTGTTGCTATGCATCACCATGATCTTGCGTGTGCATAGGAATTTTTTTGAAATTACTACGTTCCCCAACAAAGGCTTTATGTGAAGCTAGATTCGCAGAAAACTTGCAGTTCAAGGCCCAGTCCACTGTTCAAGTTGCTTACTAGTGTAGCATAGAGTTCTAGGTGGAAGTTCAACTTAACAGTCTCCACTGCAGTACCGGTATATGCAACAGTAACCATAGTTTAAGATGGGATCAGATAACTATCTCATAGTTATTAATAACCATACTTGAATTAATGAAGTATTTGATAATTATTAATCTAATACTCCCTCCATCCCATAATCCGGACTCACATGTGCTTGACATTGCCACTTACTTAGGGATTACGAAACCGCTGGCCATCGATGTGTCCTGGGCATATGAATATGTGATGCTAAGATTCAACATTGCCTGGTAAGCCACCCTCGATCGTTTTGGTGATGGGCGCATAGCCGCCGGACGGGACAACACTATTAGAGCAAGTATAATAAGGTACAGTGAGTCATCAGGCTGTAAGGATTAAATTATTACATTTCTGCTGAGTTGGATTAGAGAGAAAAGAAAAGAGAAGGGAAGCGGGTTGTAGATTAACAGCCAGCTTTAGCACGAACTTCAAAAAACATTGTCAAGGTGTAAGGTAGGCCATGCATTTTTAAAATAGTACTACTTAGCAACTAGCTACTCACTTATTTCCATAATATAAGAGCATTTTTGACACTACTAACACTACTAGGGAAAACACTAGCAGTAGCGCGTGTTTAAAGCCTATCAGTAGCGCGGGGTGCAGCGCTACTAGTAAGGCACTACAGCTAAAGGTTAGCAGTAGCGTGGGTTGGACCACGCTACTGCTATATCGACTTAGTAGCAGCGCTTTGTACTATGAGTAGTAGCGCTTCTTCTAGCACGCGCTATTACTATTATTCCGTATTTTTTTATTTCATGTTGTATTCATACACATTTATACAAGTTTTCATACCGCAGCAATTTAGAGAATGATTTTACATCATAATGAGTTATTACATCACTGGGAGAAAGAACCGTGGACTAGTTTCAAGTGGATGGACATCCACTTGAAACTAATCTGCGGTTCTTTCACCCAATGATATAATATATCATCATTATCATATCACTAACAACTTATCATCATAATACATCATTGTCATATAACACCTCCTCATGATCATCGTTTTCATCAATGAGACATCACATACAAGTTGGTCACTAGACATAATCACAACTACTCATCATCATCAACTCTCATAAACATATTATACCTCATAGGACCTACTACATTCTCTTAGGACCTAGTATATTATCTTAGGTAAAATAGCATAAAACAAGATAGCCCCTGACTCTCCATTATGGAGAATGAAGATTATCCTGTCTCCAGTTCTTGCCTTTCACACAATGTTGCTTCCAAGAACCTCCTTACGACTGTCCATACATTTTTTTCATTCTTTAATTATCATGTGCTCACTGGTTTTAGAAATCCGGTATGGACAGGTGATACGTCTCCGTCGTATCTACTTTTCCAAACACTTTTGCCATTGTTTTGGACTCTAACTTGTATGATTTGAATGGAACTAACCCGGACTGACGCTGTTTTCAGCAGAATTGCCATGGTGTTGTTTTATGTGCAGAAAACAAATATTCTCGGAATGACCTGAAACTCCACGGGACATCTTATAAAAAATAATAAAAAATCCTCGCCAAAGATGAAGACCAGGGGGACCACACCCTTCTCACGAGGGTGGGGGCGCCCCCCCTAGGGCGCGCCCCCTACCTCGTGGGCCCCCTGGAAACCCTCCGACACCAACTCCAACTCTATATATTTGCTTTCTGAGAGAAAAAAATCAGAGAGAAGAAATCATCGCGTTTTACGATACGGAGCCACCGCCAAGCCCTAAAACCTCTCGTGAGGGCTGATCTAGAGTCCGCTCGGGGCTCCGGAGAGGGGGATTCGTCGCCGTCGTCATCATCAACCATCCTCCATCACCAATTTCATGATGCTCACCGCCGTGCGTGAGTAATTGCATCGTAGGCTTGCTGGACGGTGATGGGTTGGATGAGATTTATCATGTAATCGAGTTACTTTTGTTAGGGTTTGATCCCTAGTATCCATTATGTTCTGAGATTGATGTTGCTATGACTTTGCTATGCTTAATGCTTGTCACTAGGGCCCGAGTGCCATGATTTCAGATCTGAACCTATTATGTTTTCATGAATATATGTGAGTTCTTGATCCTATCTTGCAAGTCTATAGTCACCTAGTATGTGTTATGATCCGGCAACCCCGAAGTGACAATAATCGGGACCACTCCCGGTGATGACCATAGTTTGAGGAGTTCATGTATTCACTATGTGCTAATGCTTTGTTCCGGTTCTCTATTAAAAGGAGGCCTTAATATCCCTTAGTTTCCAATAGGACCCCGCTGCCACGGGAGGGTAGGACAAAAGATGTCATGCAAGTTCTTTTCCATAAGCACGTATGACTATATACGGAATACATGCCTACATTACATTGATGAATTGGAGCTAGTTCTGTGTCACCCTATGTTATGACTATTACATGATGAACCGCACCGGCATAATTATCCATCACTGATCCGGTGCCTATGAGTTTTCCATATACTGGTTTACGCTTATTTACTTTCCCGCTGCTACTATTACAATCACTACAAAATACCAAAAACATCACTTTTGCTGTCTTTACTTTTGTTGCCGCTAGCACCACTATCATATTACTTTGCTACTAAACACTTTGCTGCAGATGCTAAGTCTCCAGGTGTGGTTGAATTGACAACTCAGCTGCTAATACTTGAGAATATTCTTTGGCTCCCCTTGTGTCGAATCAATAAATTTGGGTTGAATACTCTACCCTCGAAAGCTGTTGCGATCCCCTATACTTGTGGGTTATCAAGACTAATTTCTGGCGCCATTGTCGGGGAGCATAGCTCTATTCTTTGAGCCACTTGGGATTTATATCTGCTTATCACTATGAAGAACTTGTGAGATCCAAAACCAAGATCTATCCCTCAACTACAAGGGAAGGTAAGGAACTGCCATCTAGCTCTGCAGTTGATTCACCTTCTGTTATGAGTAAGTTTGTGACACCTACATCTGCTTCTGCTATTCGTTCTGATATGTCGCATGCTATTGATGATGCCACTTCTGCTATGCATGATACTTATGATGAAACTGCTTCTATGCCTGATACTACTGTGCCCCTTGGTGAATTTCTTGATGAACAAATTGCTAGGGCTAGAGAAAAAGAAATTATTGAATCTGAATACGATGATGATAGTGATGATGAAAATATGCCTATTATTCCTGAGGGTTATCTTTTTGATATGGAATCTTCTGCCACTATTTTAGCTTGCAAAGATAGATATGAGCTTAAGAGGTTATTAATTAAATGGAACAAAGAATCACTTAGAGATAAAATGAAACCCGACCCTGCTTTTGCTACTTCACCTATATGTGTTCCTGATAAGGATTATGAATTCTCTGTTGATCCTGATATAATTACTTTGGTTGAATCTGATCCGTTTTATGGCTATGAATCTGAAACTGTTGTGGCACATCTTACTAAGTTAAATGACATAGCTGCCCTGTTTACTAATGATGAGAGATCACGTTACTTTTATATACTCAAAATATTTCCGTTCTCATTAAAGGGTGATGCTAAGACATGGTTTAATTCTCTTGATCCTGGTTGTGTGTGTAGTCCCCAGGATATGATTTTATTACTTCTCTGCTAAATATTTCCCTGCTCATAAGAAACAAGCTGCTTTGAGGGAAATATACAACTTCGTGCAAATTAAAGAAGAGAGTCTCCCACAAACTTGGGGGAGGCTTCTCAAGTTACTTAATGCTTTGCCTGATCATCCTCTTAAGAAACCTGAAATACTTGATATCTTTTATAATGGACTAACCGATGCTTCCAGAGATTACCTGGATAGTTGTGCTAGTTCTCTTTTGAGGGAAAGAACACCGGATGAAGCTGAAATTCTATTGAATAGTATGTTGACAAATGAAAATAATTGGGCATCTCCTGAGCCAGCTCCTGAGCCAATTACTGAACCTATTCCTAAACCAACTCCGAAGAAGAGAGGTTTTTTATTCCTCAGTCCCGAAGATATGCAAGAGGCAAAGAAATCTATGAAATAAAAAGGTATTAAAGCTGAAGACGTTAAGAATTTACCTCCTAATGAAGAAATACATGGTCTTAAAATACCACCTGTTGAAGAAACGTATGATCTCAATTCTTCATTTATTGAAGAACCTCCTGATTCCGATATCCCAACACAGGTAGTAAAGGTAAATTCTCTCTATAGATTTGATGAAGGTGATATCCCTCACTATAAGCCTGCTAGGCAATGCTTTGATGAGTTTGATAATTTTATTGTTAAACAAGAAAATTTCAATGCTTATTTTGGTAGACAATTGAAATATGATTCCGATATGCTTAAATACTTGGGTGATTATATGGCTAATATTAAAGGTGAACTTAAACTTTTTAGCAAACATGCTTCTATGGTTACCACTCAAGTAGAACAAGTACTTAAGGCTCAAAAAGAAGTGCTTGATGAAATGAATAGTAAGAAAAATGATTATGCTGTTAGAGTGGCTACTAGAGCTGGTAGAATGACTCAGGAACCTTTGTATCCTGAAGGCCACCCTAAGAGAATCGAGCAAGATTCTCAAAGAAATAATATTGAAGTTCCTAGTTCTTCTAAAAAGAAGAAGAAGAAGAAAACTGATAGAACTGTGCAAACTTCTAGTGAACCTATTGCTGAACCACCTGATAATCCAAATGATATTTCTATGTCTGATGCTGAAACACAATCTGGTAATGAACATGAACCAAGTAAAAATATTAATGATGATGTTCATGATGAAGCTCAACCTAGTAATGATAATGATGTAGAAATTGAACCTGCTATTGATCTTGATAACCCACAATCAAAGAATCAACGTTATGATAAGAAAGACTTTGTTGCTAGGAAACATGGTAAAGAAAGGGAACCTTGGGTTCAGAAACCCATGCCTTTTCCTCCGAAACCATCCAAGAAAAAGGATGATGAGGATTTTGAGCGCTTTGCTGAAATGATTAGGCCTATCTTTTTGTGTATGAGATTAACTGATGTGCTCAAAACAAATCCTTATGCTAAATATATGAAGGATATCATTACTAATAAAAGAAAGATACCGGAAGCTGAAATTTCCACCATGCTTGCTAATTATACTTTTAAGGGTGGAATACCAAAGAAACTTGGAGACCCCGGAGTACCTACTATACCTTGCTCCATTAAAAGAAATTATATTAAAACTGCTTTATGTGATCTTGGAGCCGGTGTTAGTGTTATGCCTCTCTCTTTATATCGCAGACGTATAACAACAGTAGCTTAACCAAAGGGATAGACTTGAACTCTTCCACACCCCCTTGCCAGAGGTTTTAAGAGAACAACCTTTTGGGAATACCAATTCCACCCATTCGCGGCAAAGGAACTAGCACTTTCTTAAGCTTTCCACCGTTCTTGCTTATTCCCCTTACTTACCCAATGAAAGATATAGATTGGAAATTGGAAGATGGTCGTCCATAGTTATCTTGTTGAAAATACCCTCCCTTACTCATCAAAACATTGGAAGCGACTTGAGATATCTTTTGGGAAGAGAGAATAACTATAGATTCTCGATATGCATATTGATCAATCAATCTCCGCGTCCTGCCAGTTCGCTAAGTAGACTCACTCTACTGAGGGGCAGAAGAAGATCAAGTCGATAAGGGGAAGCGCGCGGACCCGACTTCTTCCTTTTATGCTGAAACTAGGGCTCCCTTTGGGTAATTCTACCTATCCATTTGGACCACATACCTAGATCAAGTCAATCATTTCAATCTAAGTTGTCCTCAGCTACAGCAAAAACAGAAGAAAGCAACAAGTTCTATGTTTCCTGTTCCCAAAGGGTGTGAATGGAATCAATAATTATAAAGTTGACGTAAGTTGTATGCATTCGGTGCCCTCAAGTAGGTATTGAAGGAAATATGCCCTAGAGGCAATAATAAAGTTATTATTTATTTCCTTATAATCATGATAAATGTTTATTATTCATGCTAGAATTGTATTAACCGGAAACATAATACATGTGTGAATACATAGACAAACAAAGTGTCACTAGTATGCCTCTACTTGACTAGCTCGTTAATCAAAGATGGTTATGTTTCCTAACCATGAACAATGAGTTGTTATTTGATTAACGGGATCACATCAGTAAGAGAATGATCTGATTGACATGACCCATTCCATTAGCTTAGCACCCGATCGTTTAGTATGTTGCTATTGCTTTCTTCATGACTTATACATGTTCCTATAACTATGAGATTATGCAACTCCCGTTTACCAGAGGAACACTTTGGGTACTACCAAACGTCACAACGTAACTGGGTGATTATAAAGGAGTACTACAGGTGTCTCCAAAGGTACATGTTGGGTTGGCGTATTTCGAGATTAGGTTTTGTCACTCCGATTGTCGGAGAGGTATCTCTGGGCCCTCTCGGTAATGCACATCACTTAGGCCTTGCAAGCATTGCAACTAAATGAGTTAGTTGTGGGATGATGTATTACAGAACGTGTAAAGAGACTTGCCGGTAACGAGGTTGAACTAGGTATTGGAATGCCGACGATCGAATCACGGGCAAGTAACATACCGATGACAAAGGGAACAAAAGTATGTTGTTATGCGGTCTGACCGATAAAGATCTTCGAAGAATATGTAGGAGCCAATATGGGCATCTAGGTCCCGCTATTGGTTATTGACCGGAGACGTGTCTCAGTCATGTCTACATTGTTCTCAAACCCGTAGGGTCCGCATGCTTAAGGTTACGATGACAGTTATATTATGAGTTTATGCATTTTGATATACCGAAGGTTGTTTGGAGTCCCGGATGTGATCACGGACATGACGAGGAGTCTCGAAATGGTCGAGACATAAAGATTGATATATTGGAAGCCTATGTTTGGATATCGGAAGTGTTCCGGGTGAAATCGGGATTTTACCGGAGTACCGGGAGGTTACCGGAACCCCCCGGGAGCTATATGGGCCTTAGTGGGCTTTAGTGGAAAGGAGAAAGGAGCAGCCCAAGGTGGCCGCGCGCCTCCCCCCTCCCCTAGTCCTATTAGGACTAGGAGAGGTGGCCGGCCCTAGGACTAGGGGAGGGGGGAGGCCCCCCTCTCTCTCTTTCCCCTCGGGGAATCCTAGTCCAACTAGGATTGGGGGGGGGGGGAAGTCCTACTCCTGGAAGGAGTAGGACTCCTCCTGCGCCCTCCTACTGGCCGGCGGCCCCCTCCCCCTTGGCTCCTTTATATACTGAGGTAGAGGCACCCCAGAAAGACACAAGTTGATCCACGTGATCTATTCCTTAGCCGTGTGCGGTGCCCCCTGCCACCATAGTCCTCGATAATACTGTAGCGGAGTTTAGGCGAAGCCCTGCTGCTGTAGTACATCAAGATCGTCACCACGCCATCGTGCTGACGGAACTCTTCCCCGACACTTTGCTGGATCGGAGTCCGGGGATCGTCATCGAGCTGAACGTGTGCTCGAACTAGGAGGTGCCGTAGTTTCGATGCTTGATCGGTTGGATCGTGAAGACGTACGACTACTTCCTCTATGTTGTGTCAACGCTTCCGCAGTCGGTCTGCGTGGGTACGTAGACAACACTCTCCCCTCTCGTTGCTATGCATCACATGATCTTGCGTGTGCGTAGGAAATTTTTTGAAAGTACTACGAAACCCAACAGTGGCATCCGAGCCTAGGTTATTTATGTTGATGTAATATGCACGAGTAGAACACAAATGAGTTGTGGGCGATATAAGTCATACTGCCTACCAGCATGTCATACTTTGGTTCGGCAGCATTGTAGGACGAGACGACCCGGACCAACATTACGCGTATGCTTACGCGAGACCGGTTCCCCCGACGTGCTTTGCACATAGGTGGCTTGCGGGCGACTGTCTCTCCAACTTTAGTTGAACCGAGTATGGCTATGCCCAGTCCTTGCGAAAGTTAAAACGGAGTCAAATTGACAAACTATCATTGTGGTTTTGATGCGTAGGTAAGATTGGTTCTTGCTTAAGCCCGTAGCAGGAGATGATCATGTTTTGTAACCGAGTTATCGGCAACTGGCAGGAGCCTTATGGTTGTCGTTTTATTGTATGCAATGCAATCGCGATGTAATGCTTTACTTTTATCACTAAGCGGTAGCGATAGTCGTAGAAGCACAAGCTTGGCGAGACGACAACGATGCTACGATGGAGATCAAGGTGTCACGCCGGTGACGATGGTGATCACGATGGTGCTTCCGAGATGGAGATCACAAGCACAAGATGATGATGGCCATATCATATCACTTATATTGATTGCATGTGATGTTTATCCTTTTATGCATCTTATCTTGCTTTGATTGACGGTAGCATTATAAGATGATCTCTCACTAAATTATCAAGAAGTGTTCTCCCTGAGTATGCACCGTTGCGAAAGTTCTTCGTGCTGAGACACCACGTGATGATCGGGTGTGATAGGTTCTACGTTCAAATACAACGGGTGCAAAACAGTTGCACGTGCGGAATACTCAGGTTATACTTGACGAGCCAAGCTTATACAGATATGGCCTCGGAACACGGAGACCGAAAGGTCGAGCGTGAATCATATAGTAGATATGATCAACATAACGATGTTCACCATTGAAAACTACTCCATCTCACATGATGATCGGTTATGGTTTAGTTGATTTGGATCACGTAATCACTTAGAGGATTAGAGGGATGTCTATCTAAGTGGGAGTTCTTTAATTAATTTGATTAACTGAACTTAAATTTATCATGAAACTTAGTACCTGATTAGTATCTTGCTTGTTTATGTTTGATTGTAGATAGATGGCTCGTCCTGTTGTTCCGTTGAATTTTAATGCGTTCCTTGAGAAAGCAAAGTTGAAAGATGATGGTAGCAATTACACGGACTGGGTCCGTAACTTGAGGATTATCCTCATTGCTGCACAGAAGAATTACGTCCTGGAAGCACCGCTGGGTGCCAGGCCTGCTGCAGGAGCAACGCCGGATGTTATGAACGTCTGGCAGAGCAAAGCTGATGACTACTCGATAGTTCATTGTGCCATGCTTTACGGCTTGGAATCGGGACTTCAACGACGTTTTGAACATCATGGAGCATATGAGATGTTCCAGGAGTTGAAGTTAATATTTCAAGCAAATGCCCGGATTGAGAGATATGAAGTCTCCAATAAGTTTTATAGCTGCAAGATGGAGGAGAACAGTTCTGTCAGTGAGCATATACTCAAAATGTCTGGGTATAATAATCACTTGATTCAATTGGGAGTTAATCTTCCAGATGATTGCGTCACTGACAGAATTCTTCAATCACTACCACCAAGCTACAAGAGCTTCGTGATGAACTATAATATGCAAGGGATGAACAAGACTATTCCTGAGCTCTTCGCGATGCTGAAAGCTGCGGAGGTAGAAATCAAGAAGGAGCATCAAGTGTTGATGGTCAACACGACCACTAGTTTCAAGAAAAAGGGCAAAGGGAAGAAGAAGGGGAACTTCAAAAAGAACGGCAAGCAAGTTGCTACTCAAGAGAAGAAACCCAAACCTGGACCTAAGCCTGAAATTGAGTGCTTCTATTGCAAGCAGACTGGTCACTGGAAGCGGAACTACCCCAAGTATTTGGCGGATAAGAAGGATGGCAAGGTGAACAAAGGTATATGTGATATACATGTTATTGATGTGTACCTTACTAATGCTCGCAGTAGCACCTGGGTATTTGATACTGGTTCTATTGCTAATATTTGCAACTCGAAACAGGGACTACGAATCAAGCGAAGATTGGTTAAGGACGAAGTAACGATGCGCGTGGGAAACGGTTCCAAAGTCGATGTGATCGCAGTCGGCACACTACCTCTACATCTACCTTCGGGATTAGTATTAGACCTGAATAATTGTTATTTGGTGCCAGCGTTAAGCATGAACATTATATCTGGATCTTGTTTGATGCGAGACGGTTATTCATTTAAATCAGAGAATAATGGTTGTTCTATTTATATGAGTAATATCTTTTATGGTCATGCACCCTTGAAGAGTGGTCTATTCTTGTTGAATCTCGATAGTAGTAACACACATATTCATAATGTTGAAGCCAAAAGATGCAGAGTTGATAATGAGAGTGCAACTTATTTGTGGCATTGCCATTTAGGTCATATCGGTGTAAAGCGCATGAAGAAACTCCATACTGATGGACTTTTGGAACCACTTGATTATGAATCGCTTGGTACTTGCGAACCGTGCCTCATGGGCAAGATGACCAAAACACCATTCTCCGGTACTATGGAGAGAGCAACAGATTTGTTGGAAATCATACATACAGATGTATGTGGTCCGATGAATATTGAGGCTCGTGGCGGATATCGTTATTTTCTCACCTTCACAGATGATTTGAGCAGATATGGGTATATCTACTTAATGAAACATAAGTTTGAAACATTTGAAAAGTTCAAGGAATTTCAGAGTGAAGTTGAAAATCATCGTAACAAGAAAATAAAGTTTCTACGATCTAATCGTGGAGGAGAATATTTGAGTTACGAGTTTGGTGTACATTTGAAAAATTGTGGAATAGTTTCGCAACTCACGCCACCCGGAACACCTCAGCGTAATGGTGTGTCCGAACGTCATGATCGTACTTTACTGGATATGGTGCGATCTATGATGTCTCTTACTGATTTACCGCTATCGTTTTGGGGATACACTCTAGAGACGGTCGCATTCACGTTAAAGAGGGCACCATCAAAATCCGTTGAGACGACGCCTTATGAACTATGGTTTGGCAAGAAACCAAAGTTGTCGTTTCTGAAAGTTTGGGGCTGCGATGCTTATGTGAAAAAGCTTCAACCTGATAAGCTCGAACCCAAATCGGAGAAATGTGTCTTCATAGGATATCCAAAGGAAACTATTGGATACACCTTCTATCACAGATCCGAAGGCAAGACATTTGTTGCTAAATTCGGAAACTTTCTGGAGAAGGAGTTTCTCTCGAAAGAAGTGAGAGGGAGGAAAGTAGAACTTGACGAGGTAACTGTACCTGCTCCCTTACTGGAAAGTAGTACATCACAGAAAACTGTTTCAGTGACACCTACACCAGTTAGTGAGGAAGCCAATGATAATGATCATGAAACTTTAGATCAAGATACTACCGAACCTCGTAGATCAACCAGAGTGAGATCCGCGCCAGAGTGGTACGGTAATCCTGTTCTGGAAGTCATGCTACTAGATCATGATGAACCTACGAACTATGAAGAAGCAATGGTAAGCCCAGATTCTGCAAAATGGCTTGAAGCCATGAAATCTGAGATGGGATCCATGTATGAGAACAAAGTATGGACTTTGGTTGACTTGCCCGATGATCGGCAAGCAATTGAGAATAAATGGATCTTCAAGAAGAAGATTGACGCTGACGGTAATATTACTGTCTACAAAGCTCGACTTGTCGCGAAAGGTTTTCGACAAGTTCAAGGGATTGACTACGATAAGACCTTCTCACCCGTAGCGATGCTTAAGTCTGTCCAAATCATGTTAGCAATTGCCGCATTTTATAATTATGAAATTTGGCAGATGGATGTCAAAACTGCATTCCTGAATGGATTTCTGGAAGAAGAGTTGTATATGATGCAGCCAGAAGGTTTTATCGATCCAAAGGGAGCTAAAAAGGTGTGCAAGCTCCAGCGATCCATTTATGGACTGGTGCAAGCCTCTCGGAGTTGGAATAAACGTTTTGATAGTGTGATCAAAGCATTTGGTTTTATACAGACTTTTGGAGAAGCCTTTATTTACAAGAAAGTGAGTGGGAGCTCTGTAGCATTTCTGATATTATATGTGGATGACATATTATTAATTGGAAATGATATAGAATTTCTGGATAGCATAAAGGGATACTTGAATAAGAGTTTTTCAATGAAAGACCTCGGTGAAGCTGCTTACATATTAGGCATTAAGATCTATAGAGATAGATCAAGACGCTTAATTGGACTTTCACAAACAACATACCTTGACAAAATTTTGAAGAAGTACAAAATGGATCAAGCAAAGAAAGGATTCTTGCCTGTGTTACAAGGTGTGAAATTGAGTAAGACTCAATGCTCAACCACTACAGAAGATAGAGAGAATATGAAAGATGTTCCCTATGCATCAGCGATAGGATCTATCATGTATGCAATGCTGTGTACCAGACCTGATGTGTGCCTTGCTATAAGTCTAGCAGGGAGGTACCAAAGTAATCCAGGAGTGGGTCACTTGACAGCGGTCAAGAACATCCTGAAATACCTGAAAAGGACTAAGGATATGTTTCTCATATATGGAGGTGACAAAGAGCTCACCGTAAAAGGTTACGTTGATGCAAGCTTTGACACTGATCCGGACGATTCTAAATCGCAAACCGGATACATGTTTACATTAAACGGTGGAGCTGTCAGTTGGTACAGTTCTAAACAAAGCATCGTAGCGGGATCTACATGTGAAGCGGAATACATAGTTGCTTCGGAAGCAGTGAACGAAGGAGTCTGGATGAAGGAGTTCATATCCGATCTAGGTGTCATACCTAGTGCATCGGGTCCAATGAAAATCTTTTGTGACAATACTGGTGCAATTGCCTTGGCAAAGGAATCCAGATTTCACAAGAGAACCAAGCACATCAAGAGACACTTCAATTCCATCCAGGATCTAGTCCAGGTGGGAGACATAGAGATTTGCAAGATACATACGGATCTGAATGTTGCAGACCCATTGACTAAGCCTCTTCCACGAGCAAAACATGATCAGCACCAAGGCTCCATGGGTGTTAGAATCATTACGGTGTAATCTAGATTATTGACTCTAGTGCAAGTGGGAGACTGAAGGAAATATGCCCTAGAGGCAATAATAAAGTTATTATTTATTTCTTTATAATCATGATAAATGTTTATTACTCATGCTAGAATTGTATTAACCAGAAACGTAATACATGTGTGAATACATAGACAAACAAAGTGTCACTAGTATGCCTCTACTTGACTAGCTCGTTAATCAAAGATGGTTATGTTTCCTAACCATGAAGTTATTTGATTAACGGGATCACATCATTAAGAGAATTATCTGATTGACATGACCCATTCCATTAGCTTAGCACCCGATCGTTTAGTATGTTGCTATTGCTTTCTTCATGACTTATACATGTTCCTATAACTATGAGATTATGCAACTCCCGTTTACCAGAGGAACACTTTGGGTACTACCAAACGTCACAACGTAACTGGGTGATTATAAAGGAGTACTACAGGTGTCTCCAAAGGTACATGTTGGGTTGGCGTATTTCGAGATTAGGTTTTGTCACTCCGATTGTCGGAGAGGTATCTCTGGGCCCTCTCGGTAATGCACATCACTTAAGCCTTGCAAGCATTGCAACTAAATGAGTTAGTTGCGGGATGATGTATTACAGAACAAGTAAAGAGACTTGCCGGTAACGAGATTGAACTAGGTATTGGAATACCGACGATCGAATCACGGGCAAGTAACATACCGATGACAAAGGGAACAAAGTATGTTGTTATGCGGTCTGACCGATAAAGATCTTCGAAGAATATGTAGGAGCCAATATGGGCATCCAGGTCCCGCTATTGGTTATTGACCGGAGACGTGTCTCGGTCATGTCTACATTGTTCTCGAACCCGTAGGGTCCGCACGCTTAAGGTTACGATGACAGTTATATTATGAGTTTATGCATTTTGATATACCGAAGGTTGTTCGGAGTCCCGGATGTGATCACGGACATGACGAGGAGTCTCGAAATGGTAGAGACATAAAGATTGATATATTGGAAGCCTATGTTTGGATATCGGAAGTGTTCTGGGTGAAATCGGGATTTTACCGGAGTACCGGGAGGTTACCGGAATCCCCCGGGAGCTATATGGGCCTTAGTGGGCTTTAATGGAAAGGAGAAAGGAGCAGCCCAAGGTGGCCACGCGCCTCCCCCCTCCCCTAGTCCTATTAGGACTAGGAGAGGTGGCCAGCCCCCCTCTCTCTCTTTCCCCCTCGGGGAATCCTAGTCCAACTAGGATTGGGGGGGAAGTCCTACTCCCGGAAGGAGTAGGACTCCTCCTGCGCCCTCCTCCTGGCCAGCGGCCCCCTCCCCCTTGGCTCCTTTATATACTGAGGCAGAAGCACCCCAGAAAGACACAAGTTGATCCACGTGATCTATTCCTTAGCCGTGTGCGGTGCCCCCTGCCACCATAGTCCTCGATAATACTGTAGCGGAGTTTAGGCGAAGCCCTGCTGCTGTAGTACATCAAGATCGTCACCACACCGTCGTGCTGACGGAACTCTTCCCCGACACTTTGCTGGATCGGAGTCCGGGGATCGTCATCGAGCTGAATGTGTGCTCGAACTCAGAGGTGTCGTAGTTTCGGTGCTTGATCGGTTGGATCGTGAAGACGTACGACTACTTCCTCTACGTTGTGTCAACGCTTCCGCAGTCGGTCTGCGTGGGTACGTAGACAACACTCTCCCCTCTCATTGCTATGCATCACATGATCTTGCGTGTGCGTAGGAATTTTTTTGAAATTACTACGAAACCCAATAGGTATGACTATGGATCATACTATTCCTTTCCTTTAGGTAGTCCTAAAACGCAAAACGTAATGGTAGAGGATGAAGGAAACAAAGAATGAAGTCTGCACCTTTGACTACTGATGAACCGCCATTTCGTTCTTTTCTTCTTTGTTCGGCTTTCACAAGCAAGATACCTTGAAGCAGGTGACAGTCTATAGCCCAGGAGAGTACCATTGCAGACATGATACAATTGGCCTTCCTCTTCAGATTTATTTAGAACTTCAAGCGTTCAAGGCAAGGTTGTGCAATCTCTCGTACCTACGAGAAAAGGGCTTATTTACTACTTTTTATCGATCAATGGTCCACCGGTCCCATCCAATGAGTGGTATCTGAGTATCATAGTATCATAAGAAAGTTCATTTGTACACCCGCTTATATTTCTATAGAAACTTATCTCTAAATGATTTTTAGATAGGATGTTTCTGGAATTACCCCTGCTACGTAGAATGAGATAGTGTCAACGTCCTTCAATATAGTACCGAAGATGCTCGTAGGCTGGTCGATGGAAAGGATGGCTTTTATTCAAAGAGATGGAGATCCTAGTTTAGCAGCGGTTGCCCGTCCTTGGGTTTATGTCGAGCTTTTCGTATTAAGCACTAGGAGCAGAGAAATCCTAGGGTTGCTTTGTCTTCCTCTTCTGTTCTTAAATATAACTGAAAAGCATCCTATTTCTTTAGTTGCCTCAAAGCTCAGGATCTCCCCATGTTTCTTCTGGAGATGTGTCAGTCGCTTTGCAATGATGCCGAAATGGCGAACGAAGCACCTGTAATAGCCGGCCAAACCTAAGAAGCTGCGGACTTCTTTGACCGATTGCGGAGAAGACCAGTTGGCAATGTTCTTAATTTTGTGGGTTTCAGTGGCAACCCCATGCTGGCTGATAGTATGGCCCAAATAGGATAACTGGCATTGAGCGAAAGAGAACTTTGAGCGTTTGACTTGCCATTGATCCCTTCTTAACAACTCAAGCATTAATTGCAAGTGGATTGTGTGATCTTCAAGAGAGGCACTGTAGACTAAAATGTCGTCAAATAACACCAGGGCGCATTTGCGCAGAAGGGGTTTGTTTGAGAGTGGCGTTCATGGCTCCCAAGAAGGTGGCTGGTGCTCCCGCGAGGCCGAAGGACATGACCTTGTACTCATAGTGCCCTTACATAGTCTGGAAGGCTGTTTTGAATTCATCACCAGCTGCCATACGAATCTAGTGATAACCAGCTCTGATATCGGGTTTAGAAAACCATGAGGCACCAGACATCCAGGAGTTCTTCGACTATGGGCACTGGATACTTGCTGACGACAGTCATCGCATTTAGACAGTGATAATAAATACATAAACTCCAGGAGAAAAAAAATATAAGATTTTTGGTCATAGAACCCCTGGTACCAATGTTTATAGAACTGTCCAGAATTGATAAAGAGAAGCAGCTTTGAAGTCATGGAGAACGAAAATAGGACCCTGGCTCGAGCCCATCTAGTGATTAAAGGTAAAGTGCTTCGGTACATTGGTGCAGGGGAATGCGTACCTACGCTTTTTAACTACCTTGGGGAGAGTGGACTCGCTGATGACCCTCCTTGGGAAACAAATGAAGTGGGTGGATTGGAGTTCGTCTCCGCCAATTAGAGATACGGTGCTGACCCAAGCGGAGTGAGTGAAGGCTCCGGCTTGACCTACTAGCTGTTTGCTATCAATAAATAACTAGCTGACAATATGCTATGCTTACTCTCCGAGCACTAAAGCTATCGAGAAGTGATGCAACAAAGGTTGTTGAAGGTAAAAACCGTCAAACAGAGAAATCTTAATCGTCAGAACAACGCTGAACCTAACTTGTACAAGAGTTGGTAAGAAAGTGCAAACGTTGAGTAAGAAATCGCCATAGGGCGGCACAAACAGAAAGAAAGGCTTCTGCCAATCAGAATAGGAATGCAAAATCCCAGTAAAAGGGTGTTCAGTAGAATATAGGAGGATTCCTTTAATCCATACCGTCATCTGACGGACTTCCTGCTGACTTCGTCAATTGCTCTTTATCGCTTAATAGAAGGGAAATTTCATGAGATAGATGAAAAATGAATATCAATCGAGAAAAAGCTTAAATAGACACAATTCGTAATAGATACAATTCGTAAGGAAGAAGTGATCAAAAGTACGAGGTGGGAATAGGAGATATGATGTGTCGGAGGCAGAAGGCACGGAGAAGTCAAGATCTTCCAAGATAAACCCATTCCGATGCCTATAAAATCAGGTGCACCGTGTCTATACTACAAAAGTGTGATAGGTTTCTTCGTATTTCTTCCGCCGACATCGCTTTCTTATTCCTAACACAATTGTTTAGCTAAGTTTGCTAATGAATCAGGGAGAATCAACAACGAACACCACATTTTGAAAAGGAGACGTGATTTATTCCTACCGTCCTGAACACGTCTAGAAACAGCAACCTCGTACATAATACCATTTCGCATTACAGTTTCCACTTTCAAGTCGGGGTGAAACTTACTAAGATGTTGGGTCATCAGAATACCATCGAATCGACTCATGTTATGAAAGTAAACAATTAGTGACTTTCTTTGTTTGCTTACAAAAGAAAGTATTCCATTTATGAATGCTTGGAGTACACAATCACTTTGATCATAAAATGATGGGTGCGTATTTATCTATTCGTGGGAACTATAATGATTAATATAAATCTTTGATAGTTTCTTGTCTGAATTGGCTGTCATAAAGGTGGCTGCATAAGCATGGTGGCGGGGAAGATTTTGGATTCTATTATCTCCGCGGGAACATAGTTCCGATCCAACAAGGGAATGGTTTCAATGTCACCTACAAGGAATACTGATGGTTTAGGAGGTTGCCCTTTATAATCAGGGTCTGCCTCCAGTTCCTTAAGGTATTTATCCATTTTTAGCTTATTCTTATTTGGAAGTTTGGTAATGTATGATGGGAATCTAGAATTATTTTTACATATAGGTTCTTCCGCATGATTTTCCATATCAATTTGTGAAAAAAAGAGATCTCATTAATGCTTCTAAAAATAGTTATAGCAATCCCTCACCATCTGAGCCAGAACAAATCCCAGTCAAATCTCTAAATGCTTTTGGCATTCTTTTCCCTCGCATTTCCCTAATTCTTTTATTAATATGGGAATGGGAGCAAATGAGGAGGCATCGAGTCGAAGAAATGAATTGCTCTTTGGCTAGTGGAAATGGGGTTCTTGTCGTCAACGAAGTAACTGCTCTATTTGGAGAGTGGAGCCAGCCTCAAAGTTGCCTTGGTTCTATAGTAATCTCTCAGTGTTTGAGTTGACTAATCCGATGGTACTTGAAGAAGAGTGAAACGACGAGATTTCCTTATAGGAGGAGAAAGGGATTCCTGTTGCTTTTGGGTGGGTCCAATCAAGGTACGAAAAAACTCTTTTCCCAAGGCTCACTAATACGATCATATCTTACCATTCTTCTATCCTTCTTCATCACGGGACAGAAGCATAACGCTGATCTATGGACGAAGGAAGGTATTAGAAAATGCATTATGACCTAGACCTAAACCAGGCTGATATTGAATAGAGGAGGAGTTCTCGTTACTACTTCTCGCTGGCACCAAAAGAAGTTTCGCCTGATTCGGACCTTTTGTGGTGGTCTGTCGAGGACAGCACCTAAAAACAACCCTTGTGCCATGGAATATTCCCTTTTACGATTGGAGAACCTGGCTTTGATGACATTCCTGAGGAAGGTATTTCCCCTACTAGGCTCGTTGCTTCGCTTATTAAAGATCAGAGAAGCGAATGCCTCTCGTAATTGATTGAAAAGTGCTCGCCTCTAGTTCCGGCAGATGCCTGCCATGTACCATCCGTGGAGGAAGTAGTGGGTTATTGGAAGTATAGGATTATTTCTCAAGTGCCACCAAGGATACACCCCACTTACTAAATAGGCCTGTGGATGCGGCATCTGGCTCTATGCGATGAAAGCAATGGGAAATGAGATTCTGGGTTTGATTACTAGTACAAACAAGTTCAAAGCTAGCGAGAGCATAAAGAATGGTAGATTCCATTCAACTGGTAGGTCAAGCCCTTACCCATAACACTTATTCAAAATGGGCTATCCGAAAGAGGAGATCAATAATTCCACTATCAATATGGGTAGGCTGCTTTATCTAGAAAGAGAAGATGAAAGGTTTTGGATTATTAGCAAAGGTACTTATTGTCGTGGAATTGTTATGGCAGATGTCCTCTTGCAAGGACTTGATCGTGGAGCCATCGCAACTAGGAAGCTTAAAGGGGTTAATCGGGATAAAGGACACGCGAGGTTTATACTAGTTCAGCCCCTTACGGTGAAGGAAGGCCTACGTCTAGTTGGGTTGGAATTGCTTGAGGTCTCGATGACCAGGGAGCGAGCTACGCTATGCTCGGTTCTCGATCTCTTGTTTCTTCTGTCCCTAAGCCGTCAGCGGGTCATCCCCTTATATACACGGGCTGACGCCCTATGGCTTACAGAGTCCCGGCCGGCTTATAAACAGTGTCTGGATCGGTGACTAGTTATTTCTACCTTACAATACAAGTCACGCCCTCATGGCGATTTATCACCATGGGCCATAAATCGTCTGTGGGCCACCAGACCCTTTACTGAACCGCCATCTTCACGTCTTGGTCTTGGGCTTCAGATGGGCTTCTCTTTGCGTAACCCGGCCCCTCCTGGGCGGCTTATGTAAATAGTTATATCCCCAACATTAGGCCCCAGATTGATTTGAACCGCTTCATGTCAATCTTTAAAAACCTTATAAGCTAGCCCTTTAGTCCTCTGTTTTGCGCGGAAATTCTAACCCGCCATGACATCATCATATGGATCTGGGTCAAATCTCTGTGACGTCATCTTCAATAAAATTCATATTTTATTCCGCCATATCCTCCAACGAATCTTTGTCTTTACTGACCATCCCGAGAATCAAGGTGTCGGGGCCGCTGGATAACGATGCTTTGGTCTCCTCATTTCTCGCGCCGTCTTGGTCGGCCCCTCCTTATAAATAGATGCGACCTAGGCCTTCTCCATTTCCTTCAGTCGTCTTCCTCCTCACACTTCTTCCTTTGCTACTCAAGCTTCGCCGCCGCCGCCGTAACTGTCATCTTCACCGACTCAGGCCGCTGCATCACCCTGATTTCGACCAGAAAACGACGGCGACCCTCCGCAGCTCTTCCCCATCTGTGAGTTCCTCTTTTCCCCCTTCTCAGATCTGCTTTGAAATTGTCTTGAGTTCGTCGGTGTTCATCACCGCCCGACGCAGATCTCCATTAGTTTCACCTCCAGTGCTTTGATTTAGATTATAGAAACAACATAGAACTGCTGTGGAAAATATTTGTACTTATCCTGTATAAGAACATATCTCATTTCCCTTGTTTTGGAAACCCTCCGCGAGTATATGAACTTCTCTGTACTGTTTTTAGGTCTAGAAATATTTTCTTTCTCAGAACCTCATTTGATCCAAAATAATGATTGCAACTTGTGAAACCTGTTTGTTCCATACTTAACCAAAAAACCGCATCTGTTGACTCTGCTTCAGCCATAATAATTCATGTGACCAGTTTAAAATAATACCAGTTGTCAGCACCGCTTGCTTATGGCGACTTAAGAAAACCTTAATCATCTTTAGTACCTGCAGCTGCTAATCATTATCACATAGTTACTTGTATGTCATTAGGCCCCTTCTTAAGCCGCCATCTCAGATAACCCAATAATGCTTATTCTCCGGGTTATAATGAACCGGAAAATTTCCTTTATCTTGTTGTAGGCTTCAATTTACGCAATGGCACCCAAAGCTGTTAAGCCTCCGATTACCTACAACCGGGTCCCATCCATTGTTACAGAGAGCAAACTGTCCGAGTTTGTAAAGTCTGGCCATCTGCCCAAGAAGGATGTCATGTCTTATCGCGCTCCTGACCCGTCTGAAGAGAAACCTCAACCCAAGGAAGGGGAGGTGATCATTTTCACCGATCACATGAGCCCGGGATTTGCTCCTCCCGGTTCAAAATTCTTTAGAGACGTTTTGCACTTCTTTGACTTAAGACCTCAAGACATCGGGCCCAATTCGGTGTCAAATATCTGCAACTTTCAAGTTTTCTATGAGGTCTACCTTGGAGAAGAACCCAGCCTACTTTTGTTGAGGGAGCTGTTCTATTTGAACCGGAAGAACGAACGCGCCAACGGACCCAGTCTAGAACTTGGTGGCATCTCGATTCAGCGACGAAGAGACTGCCTTTTCCCTTATGCTGAACTGCCGAGTCATCCAAAGGACTAGAACCAAACGTGGTTCTACTGCCAGGACACTTCTCCGGCTGGTGAAAACCCGCTGCCCGGCTTCCGTGCATTGCGCCTTGAAGCTACTCACCTGCTGCCGGATAAGTTGACAGCTACTGAACATCTGCCACTCACCCCCAAAATTAAGAAGATAAAAGCTCTTTTAGGGAACGGCTTACATGGCATTGACCTGGTCCGAGTCTGGGTTGCTTGGAGAATAATTCCGTTAAGCCGCCGCCCCGGCTTAATGTGTAATTATTCAGGCGAGAAAGATGACCCTCAGCGTCATAGCCCTAATGACTTACCAGATGACGTAGTGGAAGCTACAACTCAGTCCTTGTTGAAGGAGGGCACAGTGAATAGTAACACCTTTGGCTTACTACCTTTTTGCCAGAAGAACCCAGCCCCTGCAGTAAGTTTCCAGCCGTCGGTTTATTATTATTATTTTTATCCTGTTATGCTGTATTCTTATGCATAACTCGTTATAACCTTTTACAGGCAAATGATAACTTCTGGAAAACCCAATATGATCATGAGGCAGCCAAGAAAGCCAGGGCGGCCAAGAGAGCCGAAAAGAAAACCACCAAGCCCACCACCTCAAGGAAGAGGAAGCCAAACGCCTCTGAGCTGTTTTAGCTTGATGATACTGATGATAATGAGGAAGAGGTAACCTTTGAATTTCCCTTTCTTCTTTATCACTACCTTACTGATACTAACCTTCTTTCAAGAAGACACGGGCAATAGCCAACCCATCGAGGAAGAGGTAATTATAATCTCCTCCGACTCCGAGCTTCAGCCGCATCAGAAAATTCGAAGAGTAACCCGGAAAGTAAGATTTTCACATCCTTTGGCTTACCAAGATCCTGACTTTCTTTTGAAGCGACAGATTTATGAGAGCCGGAGGCAGACCCGGACCAGCAAAGACGCGGAACTCTCCTCCGGCTTACCTGATGTGACCAGGAAACGCCAGACTGAGGTTACCTTCGATTCACACCTTCTTTTTCTTTTGGCGGGTTTCATTCGTTATCCTCTCAATTTTTTTACTCCAATTATCAGGATATTTCACCTTCCTCCGGTGAGTCTATGCAGTCCAACATGCCAGCCTTCAAAACTGCTCCCGGGTAATATAAACTTGTTGTACCTCATGCCTTTATTTTACTCATACTTTTCGTATTTAATCTGTCTACTTTTTCTGCAGTGTGCAAGTAAAACCCAGCAAAAGGGCAAAGAAGAATAAGCCGCCCCAAGAGCCAGTTGTGACTGAACCAGAGCTGGGTACAGCTGCTCCTGATGCTCCTGCTCACGAGCCGCCGCCTCAACCATCTGATGACGCTCCTATATCTTCCTCTAACCCGCCTACTGAGCAAATCTTCAACAAGTCTGGTAACCTGGAGGCTCCTAGCCCCGCCAAAGCAAATGATCCGGAAGTTGAGATCCTCAAAACTCAGTTTGTTGAACCGGCACAGCCATCTGTACTTGCCAAGTGTTCTAAAGAGGAGTTGGTAGAACGCCGAAAGACCAAGCTGGACGTCACTGACTATACTCATTTGAGTATCGGAGAGATCGTCTCCGGCTATATCAATCAAGTACATAGCAGCCGTGACCTGGAAATTGACATGGTGAAGCAGATACAGCAGAAATCTGAGGTATGACTTATGCTAGCCTTCTTTAACCATACTTACTGTACCAGCCCCCAAGTCTATTGCTTATAAGCAAATATGCTGTAGACTTTTGAAAATTGCCTAGCACTGCTTATTCGGCTTAGGAAAAAGACTTTTAACTCGGTAACATTTGCGATACACATTAGCCCCCAAATGCTAAACATCTTTGTTTGCAAAGTGTTTGGGACTTTAATTTCCATAAACCGGAGTAGTAATTGAAGAATTCTTCAGGATACATTAGCCCCCAAGTGCCAAATACCTTTGCTTGCAAAGTGCTTGGGACTTTAGCACTATTTACCGTAAACTTGAGTGTTGTCTGGTGCAATGCAGGTCATGATAAGTCAATTTGAATCGGAAATTGTTGACCTGAAGAACCGCGTGGCAGCCCAGGAGACTGAAACTCAAAAGGCTAACTCCAAATTCGAATTCAGCGTCTCTGAACAAGAGAGGTTGAAGCAAAATTTTGAATAGGAGAAGAAAATTTGGGCTGATGAAAAGGCCGCACTAGTGACCCGGGCCGAGACAGCAGAGGCATCGCTGGCGGAAACAACGGTCGAACTGTCCGACTTAAAGCGCCAGATATCTCGAATGGTCCTAGTAAT
This sequence comes from Triticum aestivum, assembly GCF_018294505.1. Lineage (NCBI taxonomy): Eukaryota > Viridiplantae > Streptophyta > Magnoliopsida > Poales > Poaceae > Triticum > Triticum aestivum. Next base: position 754,448,252 of record NC_057797.1, on the reverse strand, counting down.
CTTTGGTGAGTGACTTACTCAAATCTTAAACACTGCAAAACTCCTTGAATGACCTTTTTGGTTGTTTCCTATGACTCACCTTATGCTTAATAATGCAGGCCCCAGGAGCACAAATCTCAAGCAGCACATGGTGATCAAGCTGAAGGCGGTTTATACTCTGGTGGAACAGCTCTACACCGGGTCACAATGTGCCCTGGCCGTTGCCTCTTTATCAAATGATGTTCCCTATCTCCTGCAAGATGTGCTGAGGCGGCTTGCTGTGCTACCTCAGCGGATCCAAGAGTTAAGACGAGCATCTGCAAGAACCGGAGCTATAGCCGCATTGAGCCGGGCCAAGGCGTGGCTTCCAGAACTAGACCCTGCTGATATTGCTCTTGGGTATCCAAGTTTAAAGGAAGATGGCACCGTGTTTAATGATAAATATTTCACCGCCTATGCGAAAGATATACGTCCGGTGGCTACTCTTATTGGGAACGGCACTGACCTCTCCAAGTGTCAGCCGGGTTATGACAATGAGAATCGGAGAATCCCCACGCCGCATTATGACGACGTCAGCTTGATCCCTCCAACCCGTTAGCACACTTTTGCTCCTGAAGTCAACCCAAACGGTTTAATAGATGATGAAGCTGAGTTTGAGGCCTTGAGTGGCATTGACTGGGCCTCATCATCCTTCCAGGACAAAGCAGCCGGCGGAGAGGCGGAGAAGGATAATCCGGAGGTTTCAAATCAACCCCAAGAGTAGATTATCAGGCGCCACCTGCTTATGTAGTTGTAGAAAAACAATGCCACATCATTCAGACTTGGAGAGTCTTGTAATAGAGTAAAAAATACCTTGAGTTTTGCTATGCCTTTGTGTATGCTTATGGCCTTTAGTACTTTCATAAGCCACCGTAACTATATACTTTATATGAATCTGTTATGCCCTTTGCAGAAATACCTTGCATTGCTCTGTAGTGCTTACAGCTGTTTTTCCGGTTTATATAAACCAACCCCTGAGGGTAAACTTAACTCCTGAAAATTGGCACATACAAGTTCACCTGGTTCTTAACAACCTGATGTAACTAATATTAATTCTGGAAGATTGTAATGTACTCCATTGTACCTTCAAGAGGGTCACAAGATATCTAATGTTGGCACTTGTAAAATATGATGAACAAAATTCAAGGGTTTCTGATTCGAATACGATCAGTGACCCGTTCCAAAGGGGTTGAGCTAAGATTCGGATACGATCTGTTAGCCCCCGGTGGCTGTGGCGGTGCCGATCAAGTGGGTATTGACAGCTATGTTCTCTTTGGTTCGAATACGACCTATGTTTGAACAGGAAGCCCCCAAGTGACCATAAGAGTTGTTTCATGATGCTGATTCGAATACGATCCACGTCAGACCCAAAAGGAGTTAAGCTATGATTCAGATATGATCAAGAAGCCCCCAAGTGGGTTTGGCAGTATGCCAATCAAGTGGGTATCGACAGCTATGTTCTCTTTGGTTCGAATACGACCTATGTTTGAACATGAAGCCCCCAAGTGATCACGGCTGGATTCAAATATGATCATAAGCCGGACCAAAGGAAAGCCGGATTCAGATATGATCCGCTTCTCCTTGGTCATCTCCACCACCTGACAAGGAAAACACATAAACCTTTTTGGGAGTGGAAAAAAAGGACAGAGGTCCTACTTTATTGCTTTATATAATATATATAGTATAAGTATATACACATTAGAGCCGATAGCTCAAGTATAATAAGGCCGAAGATGAGCGATATTCCACAGCCGACGGGTCTCCTCCTCCGACTTACGTGAGTCTTTGTGTTCCCGAACGTCGATAAGGTAGTATGATCCATTGTTCAGATTCTTGCTGACCACGAAGGGTCCTTCCCAAGGAGGGGATAGCTTGTGCATGTTAGATTGATCCTGGATGAGTCGGAGCACTAAGTCGCCTTCCTGAAAGGTTCTGGACTTAACCCGGCGGCTGTGGTAGCAGCGCAGGTCTTGCTGGTAAATCGTCGAACGGGCTATTGCCAAGTCTCGCTCTTCATCCAATAGGTCAAGTGCATCTTGCCGAGCTTTTTCATTGTCTTCCTCAACATAAGCTGCCACACGGGGTGAATCGTGACGGATGTCACTTGGCAGGACCGCCTCTGCTCCATACACCATAAAGAAAGGCGTGTAACCCGTAGATCTGTTAGGTGTAGTATTGATGCTCCAGAGTACAGAAGGTAACTCCTCCATCCAACAACCCGGCGTCTGTTGTAAAGGGACCAAGAGCCGGGGCTTGATACCCTTCAAGATTTCCTGATTGGCTCATTCTGTTTGACCATTTGATTGAGGGTGAGCTACAGCTGAAACGTCAAGCCGGATATGCTCTCGTTGGCAGAACTCTTCCATAGCTCCTTTGGAAAAGTTAGTACCATTATCAGTTATGATGCTGTGTGGAAAACCAAAGCAAAAAATCACCTTTTTCATAAACTGGACTGTTGTGGCTACATCACACTTACTGACTAGCTCCGCCTCCACCCACTTTGTGAATTTGTCAACCGCCACCAAGAGGTGAGTCTTTTTATCCTTAGATCTTTTGAAAGGCCCGACCATATCAAGCCCCCAGACCGCAAATGGCCAGGTAATTGGAATCATCCTCAATTCTTGAGCCGGCACATGGGCTCGTCGTGAGAACTTCTGACATCCGTCACATTTACTGACCAGGTCTTCCGCATCAGCATGAGCCGTCAGCCAATAAAAACCATGATGGAAGGCTTTGTCCACAAGAGATTTTGAGCCGGCGTGATGACCACAATCACCTTCATGAATTTCACGAAGGATCTCCTGACCCTCTGCAGGTGACACGCAACATTGAATCACTCCAGTGATGTTGTAATGATGTAACTCGCCATTGACAATTGTCATGGACTTGGACCGCCGGACGATTTGTCTTGCCAAGGTCTCGTCTTCAGGCAACTCTCCCCGGGTCATGTAGGCCAAATAAGGCACTGTCCAATCCGGGTAACGTGGAGAGCCGCCACCAGTTGTGCCTCTGGGTCTGGTATTGCCAGATCTTCTTCTGTAGGTAACTTAATAGAAGGATTATGCAAAACATCAAGAAAGGTGTTAGGCAGCACCGGCTTACGCTGAGACCCCAGCTGGCTTAAGGCATCCGCCGCCTCGTTCTTCCTTCGATCAATGTGTTCCACTACGTAACCCTTGAAATATCCAGCCACAGCATCGACTTCACGACGGTAAGCCGCCATGAGGGGATCTTTAGAGTCCCACTTGCCTGACACCTGTTGAGCCACAAGGTCTGAGTCTCCTAAGCATCTTACCCGGCTCAAGTTCATCTCTTTGGCCATCCGGAGACCATGGAGCAGGGCCTCATACTCAGCTGCATTGTTAGTGCAAGGAAACATAAGCCGGAGCACATAACAAAATTTGTCACCTCGAGGGGAAGTTAATACAACTCCAGCCCCCGAGCCTTCCAACTGTCTGGACCCATCAAAGTGAATAATCCAATAAGTGTTATCGGGCTTCTCCTCAGGTGCCTGTAGCTCTGTCCAGTCGTTGATGAAATCCACCAAAGCTTGGGACTTAATGGCAGTGCGCAGTACGTACTTCAGACCATGAGGCCCGAGCTCGATGGCCCATTTGGCGACTCGTCCTGTAGCCTCTCTGTTCTGAATAATGTCTCCCAAGGGGGCAGAACTTACCACAGTGATAGGGTGACCTTGGAAGTATTGCTTCAGCTTCCGGCTTGCCATGAACACCCCGTAAAAAAGTTTCTACCAATGAGGATATCTTTGTTTTGACTCGATGAGTACCTCACTGACATAATAAACCGGCCGTTGAACCAGATGTTCCTTACCAGCCTCCTTGCGCTCTACCACAATTGCCACACTGACGGCTCATGAATTAGCAGCCACATATAACAGCAAAGGCTCTTTGTCAACGGGAGCCGCAAGAACTGGCGGCTCAGACAACTGCATCTTCAAATCCTCAAAAGCAGCATTAGCAGCATTACTACAGACAAAGGTGTCTGCCTTCTTCATCAACTGGTACAGTGGTAGGGCCTTCTCACCTAACCGGCTTATGAACCGACTTAAAGTGGCAACACGACCCGCCAATCGCTGAACATCATTAATACATGCCGGTTTGGCCAAAGAAGTGATTGCCTTAATCTTCTCCAGATTAGCCTCGATGCCCCTGTTTGAGACCAAGAATCCCAAAAGCTTGCCTGCAGGCACACCAAATACACACTTCTCCGGGTTAAGCATCATTTTGTAAACCCGGAGATTGTCAAAGGTTTCTCTGAGATCAGATATCAAGGTTTCCGCCTCTCTGGATTTCACTACTATGTCATCCACATAAGCATGAACATTGCGCCCAATCTGATTGTGAAGACAATTCTGTACACACCGTTGATTAGTTGCCTGGGCACTCTTGAGCCCAAACGGCATAGACACATAGCAAAAGGCTCCAAACGGGGTGATGAAAGCCGTCTTCTCCTGGTCCTTAATTGCCATCTTGATCTGATGGTAGCCAGAATAAGCATCCAAAAAGCTCAAACGTGCACAACCTGCCGTAGCATCAATGATTTGATCAATACGGGGGAGAGCAAAAGGATCAACCGGACAAGCCTTATTTAGGTCTGTGTAATCCACACACATTCGCCAGGTACCGTTCTTCTTGAGTACGAGCACCGGGTTAGCCAACCACAACGGGTGAAAAACTTCAACAATAAACCCAGCCACCAAGAGCCGGGCGACCTCTTCTCCTATAGCTTTTCGTCGCTCTTCATTGAATCGCCGCAGAAACTGCCTGACCGGCTTATACTTCGGATCAATATTAAGAGTGTGCTCAGCGAGTTCTCTCGGTACACCCGGCATGTCAGAAGGTTTCCATGCAAAGATGTCCCGGTTCTCACGGATGAACTCGATGAGCGCGCTTTCCTATTTAGGATCCAAGTTGGCACTGATGCTGAATTGCTTAGATGAATCGCCCGGAGTGAAATCAACAATCTTAGTCTCTGCAGCCGATTTAAACTTCATGACCGGGTCATGCTCCGTAGTCGGCTTCTTGAGAGAAGTCATATCTGCCGGGTCAACGTTATCTTGATAAAATTTGGGCTCCTCTGCTGCACAGACAGACTCGGCATAAGCCGCATCACCTTCTTCACACTCCAGGGCCACCTTTCGGCTTCCATGCACAGTGATGGTACCCTTTGTAACCCGGCATCTTGAGTTGTAGATAAACATAGCACGACCGTGCCATGAATTTGGCATAGGCCGGCCGCACAAACAAAGCGTGATATGGACTCTTGATTTTGACCACCTCAAAAGTTAACTTTTCCGCCCTAGAATCATGCTCGTCTCCGAAGGCCACCTCTAGCTCAATCTTCCCCATAGGATACGCTGACTTACCGGGCACCACTCCATGGAAGACGGTGTTGGAAGTCTTTAAATTCTTGTCAGTTAAGCCCATGCGCCGAAAGGTCTCGTAATAGAGGATGTTGATGCTGCTACCTCCATCATGAGCACCTTAGTAAATTTATAACCACCAACCTGCGGTGCCACCACTAGGGCCAGTTGACTCGGATTATCAACCCGGGAAGGGCGATCCTCCCTGCTCCAAACAATAGGCTGTTCCGACCACCTCAAGTAACAAGGGACTGCCGATTCAACAGAATTCACAACCCTCTTATGAACTTTCTGATCACGTTTACACAAACTTGTGGTGAACACGTGATACTGCCCACTATTTAACTATTTTGGATGGCTCTGATAACATGACTACTGCTGCTGCTGACCTCCTTGACCAGACTGTTGCTGATTATAACCACCCTGATTTCCCTGGAAACCGGATCCTGAACCACCGCCCGGGCCATGAAAGCTGCCAGCTCCTGAGCCGCCGCCTGGGCCTTGATTGCCATCAAACGTATTACAATTCTTGAAAGCTTTCATGATTGCGCAATCCTTCTATAAATAAGTCACTAGTCGTTCCCGGGTGCCGTGTTTCGGGCAGGGTTCATTGAGTAGTTGCTCGAGAGACGGACCTGACCCACCAAACCGGGGTGGCTTTCCTTTGCGCTTTTGATTGTTACCCTGTGCATTGGCCACAAATTCCAGGTTACCATCCGCCTTCCGCTTATTACCTCCTTGACTCGCCGGGTTATGTTGCTGACCCTTTCCATTACCGTTCTTCTTTCCCTTCCCTGTCTTTTCCTCATCAGACGCGGGATCCTTGGTACTATCAGAATCGGCATACTTGACTAAAGCCGCCATCAGCGTCCCCATATCATTGCAATCACGCCTAAGGCACCCCAGCTTCTGTCTCAGAGGCTCAAAGCGGCAATTCTTCTCCAGCATGAGAACTGCTGAGCCGGCATCCATCTTGTCAGACAAATGTATTATATCCTTGACCCGGCGCACCCAATGAGTCGTAGATTCACATTCTTCCTGCTTACAATTTGTCAGATCCACAATTGACATAGACTGCTTGCAAGTATCTTTGAAGTTCTGGATGAAATAGGCCTTTAGCTCCGCCCATGAACTAATGGAGTTGGGTGGCAAACCCTTTAACCAAGAACAGGCCGTTCCATCCAGCATCATGGTGAAATATTTAGCCATCGCTTCATCACTAACCTCCAGTAGCTCCATAGCCATCTCGTAACTTTCAATCCACGCCCCAGGCTGTAAATCAGCCGTATAATTCGGCACCTTCCGAGGTCCCTTGAAATCCTAGGGCAGACGTACATTACGTAGAGCCAGTACCAGACAAGGAACTCCTCCAGTTCTAGTAGCAACTCCCGCTTCAACGGAAGTCGTCGGGTAAGCCGGTGAGTTCTGTTGGGCTGCTAGTTGAGCCGCTAGCTGAGCCGCCCGCTCGTCCTCCTAACGTATCCGATCCTGAATCGGGTTATGTTGGGTTTCATAGTAATTTCAAAAATTTTACTACGCGCACGCAAGATCATGGTGATGCATAGCAACGAGAGGGGGAGTATGATCTACATACCTAGTAGATCGACAACGAAAGCGTTTGGTTGATGTAGTCGTACGTCTTCACGATCCGACCGATCAAGCACCGAAACTACGGCACCTCCGAGTTGTAGCACACGTTCAGCTCGATGACGATCCCCGGACTCTAATCCAGTAAAGTGTCGGGGAAGAGTTCCGTCAGCACGACGGCGTGGTGACGATCTTGATGCACTACAGCAGCAGGGCTTCGTCTAAACTCCGCTACAGTATTATCGAGGACTATGGTGGCTGGGGGCGCCGCACACGGCTAAGGAAAAGATCACGTGGATCAACTTGTGTGTCTCTAGGGTGCCTCTGCCTCAGTATATAAAGGACCAAAGGGGGGAGGCTGGCCGGCCACATAGGGCGCGCCAGGAGAGTCCTACTCCCTCTAGGAGTAGGATTCCCCCCCCCCCAATCCTAGTTGGAATAGGACTTGTGGAGGGGGGGAAAGAGAGAGAGGGGCCGGCCCCCTCTCCTTGTCTAATTCGGACCAAGGGAGGGGAGGGGCGCGCGGCCCATGTAGGGCTGCCTCTTCTCTTTTCCACTAAGGCCCATCATGGCCCATTTTGCTCCCGGGGGGTTACGGTAACCTCCCGGTACTCCGGTAAAATCCCGATTTCACCCGGAACACTTCCAATATCCAAACATAGGCTTCCAATATATCAATCTTTACGTTTCGACCATTTCGAGACTCCTCGTCATGTCCGTGATCACATCCGGGACTCCAAACAACATCAAAATGCATAAACTCATAATATAACTGTCATCGTAACCTTAAGCGTGCGGACCCTGCGGGTTCGAGAACAATGTAGACATGGCCGAGACATGTCTCCAGTCAATAACCAATAGCGGGACCTGGATGCCCATATTGGCTCCTACATATTCTACGAAGATCTTTATCGGTCAGACCGCATAACAACATACGTCGTTCCCTTTGTCATCGGTATGTTACTTGCCCGAGATTCGATCGTCGGTATCCTATACCTAGTTCAATCTCGTTACCGGCAAGTCTCTTTACTTGTTCTGTAATACATCATCCCGCAACTAACTCATTACTTGCAATGCTTGCAAGGCTTAAGTGATGTGCATTACCGAGAGGGCCCAGAGATACCTCTCCGACAATCAGAGTGACAAAACCTAATCTCGAAATACGCCAACCCAACATGTACCTTTGGAGACAACTGTAGTACTCCTTTATAATCACCCAATAACGTTGTGACGTTTGGTAGTACCCAAAGTGTTCCTTCGGTAAACGGGAGTTGCATAATCTCATAGTTACAGGAACATGTATAAGTCATGAAGAAAGCAATAGCAACATACTAAACGATCGGGTGCTAAGCTAATGGAATGGGTCATGTCAATCAGATCATTCTCTTAATGATGTGATCCCGTTAATCAAATAACAACTCATTGTTCATGGTTAGGAAACATAACCATCTTTGATTAACGAGCTAGTCAAGTAGAGGCATACTAGTGACACTTTGTTTGTCTATGTATTCACACATGTATTATGTTTCCGGTTAATACAATTCTAGCATGAATAATAAACAATTATCATGATTATAAGGAAATAAATAATAACTTTATTATTGCCTCTAAGGCATATTTCCTTCAGTCTCCCACTTGCACTAGAGTCAATAATCTAGATTACACAGTAATGATTCTAACACCCATGGATCCTTGGTGCTGATCATGTTTTGCTCGTGGAAGAGGCTTAGTCAACGGGTCTGCAATATTCAGATCCATATGTATCTTGCAAATCTCTATGTCTCCCACCTGGACTAGATCCCGGATGGAATTGAAGCGTCTCTTGATGTGCTTGGTTCTCTTGTGAAATCTGGATTCCTTTGCCAAGGCAATTGCACCGGTATTGTCACAAAAGATTTTCATTGGACCCGATGCACTAGGTATGACACCTAGATCGGATATGAACTCCTTCATCCAGACTCCTTCATTTGCTGCTTCTGAAGCATCTATGTACTCCGCTTCACATGTAGATCCCGCTACGACGCTTTGTTTAGAACTGCACCAACTTACAGCCCCACCGTTTAATGTAAACACGTATCCGTTTTGTGATTTAGAATCGTCCGGATCAGTGTCAAAGCTTGCATCAATGTAACCTTTTACGATGAGCTCTTTGTCACCTCCATATACGAGAAGCATATCCTTAGTCCTTTTCAGGTATTTCAGGATGTTCTTGACCGCTGTCGAGTGATCCACGCCTGGATTACTTTGGTACCTCCCTGCTAGACTTATAGCAAGGCACACATCAGGTCTGGTACACAGCATTCCATACATGATAGATCCTATGGCTGATGCATAGGGAACATCTTTCATATTCTCTCTATCTTCTGCAGTGGTCGGGCATTGAGTCTTACTCAACTTCACACCTTGTAACACAGGCAAGAATCCTTTCTTTGCTTGATCCATTTTGAACTTCTTCAAAATTTTGTCAAGGTATGTGGTTTGTGAAAGTCCAATTAAGCGTTTTGATCTATCTCTATAGATCTTAATGCCTAATATGTAAGCAGCTTCACCGAGGTCTTTCATTGAAAAACTCTTATTCAAGTATCCCTTTATGCCATCCAGAAATTCTATATCATTTCCAATTAGTAATATGTCATCTACATATAATATCAGAAATGCTACAGAGCTCCCACTCACTTTCTTGTAAATACAGGCTTCTCCAAAAGTCTGTATAAAACCAAATGCTTTGATCACACAATCAAAGTGTTTATTCCAACTCCGAGAGGCTTGCACCAGTCCATAAATGGATCGCTGGAGCTTGCACACTTTGTTAGCTCCCTTTGGATCGACAAAACCTTCTGGTTGCATCATATACAACTCTTCTTCCAGAAATCCATTTAGGAATGCAGTTTTGACATCCATCTGCCAAATTTCATAATCATAAAATGCGGCAATTGCTAACATGATTCGGACAGACTTAAGCATTGCTACGGGTGAGAAGGTCTCATCGTAGTCAATCCCTTGAACTTGCCGAAAACCTTTTGCGACAAGTCGAGCTTTGTAGATAGTAATATTACCGTCAGCGTCAGTCTTCTTCTTGAAGATCCATTTATTCTCAATTGCTTGCCGATCATCGGGCAAGTCAACCAAAGTCCATACTTTGTTTTCATACATGGATCCCAGCTCAGATTTCATGGCTTCAAGCCACTTTGCGGAATCTGGGCTCACCATCGCTTCTTCATAGTTCGTAGGTTCATCATGATCTAGCAGCATGACTTCCAGAACGGGATTACCGTAACACTCTGGCGCGGATCTTACTCTGGTTGATCTACGAGGTTCAGTAGTATCTTGTTCTGACGTTTCATGATCATCATCATTAGCTTCCTCGCTAACTGGTGTAGGTGTCGCAGAAACAGTTTTCTGTGATGTACTACTTTCCAATAAGGGAGTAGGTACAGTTACCTCGTCAAGTTCTACTTTCCTCCCACTCACTTCTTTCGAGAGAAAATCCTTCTCCAGAAAGTATCCGAATTTAGCAACAAAAGTCTTGCCTTCGGATCTGTGATAGAAGGTGTATCCAATAGTTTCCTTTGGATATCCTATGAAGACACATTTCTCCGATTTGGGTTCGAGCTTATCAGGTTGAAGCTTTTTCACATAAGCATCGCAGCCCCAAACTTTCAGAAACGACAACTTTGGTTTCTTGCCAAACCACAGTTCATAAGGCGTCATCTCAACGGATTTTGATGGTGCCCTATTTAACGTGAATGCGGCCGTCTCTAGAGCGTACCCCCAAAACGATAGCGGTAAATCAGTAAGAGACATCATAGATCGCACCATATCTAGTAACGTACGATTACGACGTTCGGACACACCATTATGCTTTGGTGTTCCGGGAGGCGTGAGTTGCGAAACTATTCCACAATTTTTCAAATGTACACCAAACTTGTAACTCAAATATTCTCCTCCACGATCAGATCATAGAAACTTTATTTTCTTGTTCTGATGATTTTCAACTTCACTCTGAAATTCTTTGAACTTTTCAAACGTTTCAGACTTATGTTCCATTAAGTAGATATACCCATATCTGCTTAAGTCATCTGTGAAGGTGAGAAAATAACAATATCCGCCACAAGCCTCAATATTCATCGGACCACATACATCTGTATGTATGATTTCCAACAAATCTGTTGCTCTCTCCATAGTACCGGAGAACGGTGTTTTAGTCATCTTGCCCATGAGGCACGGTTCGCAAGTACCAAGTGATTCATAATCAAGTGGTTCCAAAAGTCCATCAGTATGGAGTTTCTTCATGAGCTTTACACCGATATGACCTAAACGGCAGTGCCACAAATAAGTTGCACCTTCATTATCAACTCTGCATCTTTTGGTTTCAACATTATGAATATGTGTATCACTACTATCGAGATTCAATAAAAATAGACCACTCTTCAAGGGTGCATGACCATAAAAGATATTACTCATATAAATAGAACAACCATTATTCTCTGATTTAAATGAATAACCGTCTTGCATTAAACAAGATCCAGATATAATGTTCATGCTCAACGCTGGCACCAAATAACAATTATTTAGGTCTAATACTAATCCCGAAGGTAGATGTAGAGGTAGCGTGCCGACTGCGATCACATCGACTTTGGAACCGTTTCCCACGCGCATCGTCACCTCGTCCTTAGCCAATCTTCGCTTAATCCATAGTCCCTGTTTCGAGTTGCAAATATGAGCAACAGAACCAGTATCAAATACCCAGGTGCTACTGCGAGCATTAGTAAGGTACACATCAATAACATGTATATCACATATACCTTTGTTCACCTTGCCATCCTTCTTATCCGCCAAATGCTTGGGGCAGTTCCGCTTCCAGTGACCAGTCTGCTTGCAATAGAAGCACTCAGTTTCAGGCTTAGGTCCAGGTTTGGGTTTCTTCTCTTGAGTAGCAACTTGCTTGCCATTCTTTTTGAAGTTCCCCTTCTTCTTTCCTTTGCCCTTTTTCTTGAAACTAGTGGTCTTGTTGACCATCAACACTTGATGCTCCTTCTTGATTTCTACCTCCGCAGCTTTCAGCATCGCGAAGAGCTCGGGAATAGTCTTATTCATCCCTTGCATATTATAGTTCATCACGAAGCTCTTGTAGCTTGGTGGCAGTGATTGGAGAATTCTGTCAATGACGCAGTCATCTGGAAGATTAACTCCCAACTGAATCAAGTGATTATTATACCCAGACATTTTGAGTATATGCTCACTGACAGAACTGTTCTCCTCCATCTTGCAGCTATAGAACTTATTGGAGACTTCGTATCTCTCAATCCAGGCATTTGCTTGAAATATTAACTTCAACTCCTGGAACATCTCATATGCTCCATGACGTTCAAAACGTCGTTGAAGTCCCGATTCTAAGCCGTAAAGCATGACACACTGAACTATTGAGTAGTCATCAGCTTTGCTCTGCCAGACGTTCATAACATCCGGCGTTACTCCTGCAGCAGGCCTGGCACCCAGCGGTGCTTCCAGGACATAATTATTCTGTGCAGCAATGAGGCTAATCCTCAAGTTACGGACCCAGTCCGTGTAATTGCTACCATCATCTTTCAACTTTGCTTTCTCAAGGAACGCATTAAAATTCAACGGAACAACAGCACGAGCCATCTATCTACAATCAACATAAACAAGCAAGATACTATCAAGGGCTAAGTTCATGATAAATTTAAGTTCAATTAATCATATTACTTAAGAACGCCCACTTAGATAGACATCCCTCTAATCCTCTAAGTGATCACGTGATCCAAATCAACAAAACCATGTCCGATCATCACGTGAGATGGAGTAGTTTCATTGGTGAACATTGCTATGTTGATCATATCTACTATATGATTCACGCTCGACCTTTCGGTCTCCGTGTTCCGAGGCCATATCTGTATATGCTTGGCTCGTCAAGTATAACCTGAGTATTCCGCGTGTGCAACTGTTTTGCACCCGTTGTATTTGAACGTAGAACCTATCACACCCGATCATCACGTGGTGTCTCAGCACGAAGAACTTTCGCAAAGGTGCATACTCAGGGAGAACACTTCTTGATAATTAGTGAGAGATCATCTTATAATGCTACCGTCAATCAAAGAAAGATAAGATGCATAAAAGATAAACATCACATGCAATCAATATAAGTGATATGATATGGCCATCATCATCTTGTGCTTGTGATCTCCATCTCCGAAGCACCGTCGTGATCACCATCGTCACCGGCGTGACACCTTGATCTCCATCGTAGCATCGTTGTCGTCTCGCCAAGCTTGTGCTTCCACGACTATCGCTACCGTTCAGTGATAAAGTAAAGCATTACATCGCGATTGCATTGCATACAATAAAGCGACAACCATATGGCTCCTGCCGGTTGCCGATAACTCGGTTACAAAACATGATCATCTCATACAATAAAATTCAGCATCATGTCTTGACCATATCACATCACAACATGCCCTGCAAAAACAAGTTAGACGTCCTCTACTTTGTTGTTGCAAGTTTTACGTGGCTGCTACGGGCTTAAGTAAGAACCAATCTCGCCTACGCATCAAAACCACAACTATAGTTTGTCAATTTGACTCCATTTTAACCTTCGCAAGGACCGGGCGTAGCCACACTTGGTTCAACTAAAGTTGGAGAAACTGTCACCCACAAGCCACCTCTGTGCAAAGCACGTCGGGAGAACCGGTCTCACGTAAGCGTACGCATAATGTCGGTCTGGGCCGCTTCATCCAACAATACCGCCGAACCAAAGTATGACATGCTGGTAGGCAGTATGACTTATATCGCCCACAACTCACTTGTGTTCTACTCGTGCATATAACATAAACATATATAACCTAGGCTAGGATGCCACTGTTGGGTTTCGTAGTAATCTCAAAAAAATTCCTACGCACACGCAAGATCATGGTGATGCATAGCAACGAGAGGGGGAGTATGATCTACATACCTAGTAGATCGACAACGGAAGCGTTTGGTTGATGTAGTCGTACGTCTTCACGATCCGACCAATCAAGCACTGAAACTACGGCACCTCCGAGTTCTAGCACACGTTCAGCTCGATGACGATCCCCGGACTCCGATCCAGCAAAGTGTCGGGGAAGAGTTCCGTCAGCACGACGGCGTGGTGACGATCATGATGCACTACAGCAGCAGGGCTTCGTCTAAACTCCGCTACAGTATTATCGAGGACTATGGTGGCTGGGGGCGCCGCACACGGCACGTGGATCAACTTGTGTGTCTCTAGGGTGCCTCTGCCTCAGTATATAAAGGACCAAAGGGGGGAGGCTGGCCGGCCACATAGGGCGCGCCAGGAGAGTCCTACTCCCTCTGGGAGTAGGATTCCCCCCCCCCCCCAATCCTAGTTGGAATAGGACTTGTGGAGGGGGGGAAAGAGAGAGAGGGGTCGGCCTCCTCTCCTTGTCTAATTCGGACCAAGGGAGGGGAGGGGCGCGCGGCCCATGTAGGGCTGCCTCTTCTCTTTTCCACTAAGGCCCATCATGGCCCATTTAGCTCCCAGGGGGTTCCGGTAACCTCCCGGTACTCCGGTAAAATCCCGATTTCACCCGGAACACTTCCGATATCCAAACATAGGCTTCCAATATATCAATCTTTATGTCTCGACCATTTCGAGACTCCTCGTCATGTCCGTGATCACATCTGGGACTCCGAACAACCTTCGGTACATCAAAATGCATAAACTCATAATATAACTGTCATCGTAACGTTAAGCGTGCGGACCCTACGGGTTCGAGAACAATGTAGACATGACCAAGACATGTCTCCAGTCAATAACCAATAGCGGGACCTAGATGCCCATATTGGCTCCTACATATTCTACGAAGATCTTTATTGGTCAGACCGCATAACAACATACGTCGTTCCCTTTGTCATCGGTATCTTACTTGTCCGAGATTCGATCGTCGGTATTCCAATACCTAGTTCAATCTCGTTGCCGGCAAGTCTCTTTACTCGTTCTGTAATACATCATCCCGTAACTAACTCATTTAGTTGCAATGCTTGCAAGGCTTAAGTGATGTGCATTACCGAGAGGGCCCAGAGATACCTCTCCGACAATCAGAGTGACAAAACCTAATCTCGAAATACGCCAACCCAACATGTACCTTTGGAGACACCTGTAGTACTCCTTTATAATCGCCCAGTTATGTTGTGATGTTTGGTAGTACCCAAAGTGTTCCTCCGGTAAACGGGAGTTGCATAATCTCATAGTTACAGGAACATGTATAAGTCATGAAAAAAGCAATAGCAACATACTAAACGATCGGGTGCTAAGCTAATGGAATGGGTCATGTCAATCAGATCATTCTCTTAATGATGTGATCCCGTTAATGAAATAACAACTCATTGTTCATGGTTAGGAAACATAACCATCTTTGATTAACGAGCTAGTCAAGTAGAGGCATACTAGTGACACTTTGTTTGTCTACGTATTCACACATGTATTATGTTTCCGGTTAATACAATTCTAGCATGAATAATAAACATTTATCATGATTATAAGGAAATAAATAATAACTTTATTATTGCCTCTAGGGCATATTTCCTTCAGGTTATACCCGCCGGGCTGGTTCCGGCGCTGAGCGTTACTTGACAAGGCCTCTGACTCCGTGTGTCTACTGTAACTCAGGCTCCGGTTTTGACGAGGCGGAGCTAACCAGGGTGGAGGAGTCGAGTGAATCCTATCCCGGCTGTTGGAGTAGGTTTCTTGCTGAGCCAGGGCCGTTTGGACAAGTTCTCTGATCTTCCGGGTTTCCACCACTGTCGGATCATCCCCATCTACTGGGAGAGCCGCCAAATGTGCTGATGCTGTGATTAAGTTCTCCATGGGGTTGGAGAAGTGACCCTGTGGTATTGGTACATAATTGGGCGGTGCCATATTGCCCTGAGGGGGTTCCATCCCCTGAGGCTGGACTGGACCTCCCGCTCCGGGTGTAATAAGCTGATTCGCACCTGGTGGGTTATTTGGACCGGCCCCGGGTGTAGCAAAGAGATTCCGATGATCATAATTCTGAGGTAAACGGGACTGAGTTTTCTGATGTCTCCTCCTCATTACCTCATTATATGCATTTAAGCTCAACGTGAGCTGCAAGGCCTCTGCCTAAAGTTGTCGCGCTCGTACGTCCAAAGCCGCCCGCTCTGCTGCTAATCTAGCGTCCTCAGCTGCTAAGGTTTCCTTGACCCGGGCGATCTCATCGTGAACCTGTGCCACCTCTGCCTCATGCTCAGATTGGTTCGCAGGGATGACTATAACAGTTAACAAAGCCGTAAGCTTATCCATGAGATCCATCAGCACCTGAGCCGGTGAGCGCACGGGGCCTCCTGCCCCGGCTGCTCCTAACCCGGACGTTATCACCGCTGAGGCCGTAGAGTTTTGGCCGGGTTGAGTACCAGCCATGAAGACTCCTGCCTAGTTTGGCGACTCTGAGAGGTCCGGAATAGTGCTGCCATCGGAACAGCCCCCAAGCACACCATCTTGAACTTGATACAGCGAATCTGTTGAGCCTGCGAACGAATCACCGTCAGAGAGGACGGCCGGCTCATCATCACCTTCGGATCCTTCAGGAAGTTCACCTGCATGGATGCAACCCACAGAGGCACGCTTCACGACGGGTTGAGCTCGGGCGGGTTTCGCACGCTGACCCGTCTCGACGAGGTCGGTGCAGCTGTCCGGCTCAGGGCCCGGCTCACCAATCCGGCCGATGAAGACGTGAATTCCGCCAAAGGGGACCCGGTAGCCGTACTCAATTGAGCCGGTGTCGGGGCCCCAGCCTTCGTCGTCGATGTAGACCTTGCCGCGACGACTCTTGGTCATCCGGCCGACTGCGTATCCCCTGAGCCCTTCGAAGCTGCCCTTCAAGAACTCAAATCCACTGTGCGCTGGACCCACGGTGGGCGCCAACTATCGTGGAATTGTCACGGCAGATGTCCTCTTGCAAGGACTTGATCGTGGAGCCATCGCAACTAGGAAGCTTAAAGGGGTTAATCGGGATAAAGGACACGCGAGGTTTATACTAGTTCAGCCCCTTATGGTGAAGAAAGGCCTACGTCTAGTTGGGTTGGAATTGCTTGAGGTCTCGATGACCAGGGAGCGAGATACGCTATGCCCGGTTCTCGATCTCTTGTTTCTTCTGTCCCTAAGCCGCCAGCGGGTCATCCCCTTATATACACGGGCTGAC